>NC_056626.2:102498156-102821072 GCF_002870075.4 Lactuca sativa
CCATTTCTCTCATTTCGTGAGTGGCCTCTTCCGGTATCTGTTCTGCTAAGGATGTCCAACCCTCAGCTGCAAGGATTTGTTGTCTCATGGTGGCCACTTCCTCTTCTAAGGAGTGTAGATGTTTTGTAATGTTCTATTACTCTGCTTGCTGGTTCAGTATAGCTCCTGAATGTCGTTCTTGTTCATTGCAAATGCATCGAATTCACATGGTTGCATTCCGAGCTTTGCCTCCAATCTCCATTACTTCATGATGGCAAGCCTGAATTTGGGTGTGTAAACGTGTAACTTATGGTGCAATTGGGGGTAGTGCTGGATTTTTGAGGGTGTTGGGGCCCGAAGTATGGTGTAGTGGGTGCATGCCTAATGCAAATCGTCGGGCGTTTCCTCCAGCCCAGGCATGTAGCTGGGTTGCCCCTTATGGAGCTGCATCCTGGACAAGGTAGATGCCAGCAACGAAGCTTTCCCTTGCACGAGCAATATTCTCTTACTTGGTATGTTCATCCCAAGAGAACCCCTGTTGGGTGCTTACGTACCTGGAAGGAAGGAAGTGAAAGGGTCTCTTGCCTGCTCCCGCTAGGGTAAGGCTCGCTAAGGGTCTCTCCAGCGCCTTCATCCTCGTATGACTTTTCATCATAATCCACATGTTGGTATTCTTCAGGACCCACTTTTGGGTTCTCCTCATGAATCTCTTCTGGATCCCGCTCGATCCATCTGTTGACTACCATGGCAGGGTAGTGGGGGTCCTCGTGGTGAAATTCAGCCATGTTGTCTGTGCGAGAATTAGGGTATATAAAGAATCTATGAGATTAATATAAGTATTTCTAAATGAATTTTTTTAGGGTGTGATCCTTACCGGATCCTCCTATAATCACGTAGTGTATACAAGTTGTATATAACTAAGCTCGTGTAGACCTTCGAGTAAGTGATCTTACTCCAAGACCACAACCAGAAAAGGAATAGGAAGTAGAGCGAAATCACAAATTCTAAGTCTATAGAATCTTAATTATATATAACCTTAACGTATACACTAAGTAATCATAGACCTGCCAGTAAGGCTCTTTAGTTTTCACATGATTTATTAAAAGTAGCATAAAATACTCCCATAGTATTTTAAGCTTTATGTTTGGTTCTAGACTTTCCTTTTGTATATAGAGTTTCGTAAGTTTTAGAGTTGTTGCAACAGTACGATCATTCCCAAACACATGTTGTTTGTATCGCAAATAAATATAGTTGATCGGACTATATTTATGCCAGATATGATTACATAACTGTGTAGGCTTAACTGCAGTGTCCAACTTATCTAAATACTTTTGTTTTGTCCTTTTTATGACATTGTTCTAGTATGTATGTATGTATACTTGTATAAAATATTGTTACATTTAAAAGTATAACTCTTGGTTAGAGTGTTTTAGTCCCATTGTATTTATAGTTGTATATCTTGTATGGTTTGATATACTAGTTCACTATAAACATTGTTCTGATACCAATCTGTCACACCCCCAAACCAGAACGGCGGAAACGTCTGGGCAGATGGAGTGACTTCATGTACAATATTATAACAATTTAATAGTAATGAAACATATCAACACAAACTTTCATACATTGATAATACAAGTTTACATCGTTTACAACTTTGTTTTGCTCAAAAAGTTAAATATGATTAACAGAAGTAAAAAACATAATGCAGCGACGCCAATCCTCAAAATGTTGTGAATACCTGTCTAATGATCCCCTGAGAATACAAGTGATTTTGAAAAGTGTCAACAATTAAGTTGGTGAGTTCATAAGCATTTTTGTACGAAAAGGATTTCTAACGTCTTCGAGAAAATGATTTTTGCATACTTCTAGAAAATCCGATATTTTCTTTAATATGATCTATAAATGTTTGAATTTCCTTTGTATCTTTTCCTTGTATATGATAAATTATGTTTCCAGAAAATCCAATATTTTCTTAAGTATAAACTGTAGACGTATGTATTTTATTTGTATATTTTCCTTGTAAAAATGATAATGTATGTTTCCAGGAAATCCAATATTTTCTTAAATGTGAACTGTAGTCTTAACCATAAGACTAAAAATGTATAAGTAATGTTGTGGTGAAAATAGTATGTAGCTTTATATTTTTATAAAACTATTAAAGTGTAAGTCACCCCGTAAACCGAGTAGTGGCGCTAATCCCTATGTGATTTATTATAACCATACTTAATACTACTAGTGGCATGTATGACGTTCCTTAGGCATTGGAGCTCGTAGACATTTGTCACCCTAGACTACCGGTATAACTGCATCGATCAGCTTAGGTGCGAGGTTGTCAATCCCGTATAGATCTATACACAACAGCTTCGCTCTCCCTCCCAGATACTCTGGTTATAATGCAGGACTAAAGGTGTACTTTGGGTAAAGTACGTGAAGAGAGTTTGTCTCAGAAGAGCATTAATTGATTTACATGAACTATGACTCATTTTTCTTGTAAAAAGAAATTATATCTTTGAATAATTATATGTATCTTCTAAAGTGAAAGTGTGGTTTGTGACTTCCAAACTGTACCAATTATAGTTTATATTGTTTGTTTGAAACTATTTATATAATCTTTTATATAAATATGAATATGTATTCTTGTCTAGTATTAAAATATCAAATCAAAACATAATATCTTTGGGTTGTAACCCACTAAATTAGTAAATGACTGTAATGTAACCATTTTTGCTAAAAAAACTATCTTTTAATTAAAAATTTCAAAAACCATGGAGTTTTACAAATCATAAATTTTTCTTATGATTTTAAAACACAGATTACGTTTGTTTTGTTAGCTTTGCAATTCAAACTAATATATATATATATATATATATATATATATATATATATATATATATATATATATATATATCACAATAATTGTACAATAACTCACCTTGAGTGGTTTTGTGGGTTGTTTTAAGAGATGTTGAGAAGATTCCAAGGCTAGACACTTGGATGAAGTTGATGAACTTGTTGGAGTTGTTGTTATCCTAAGGGTATAACATATAATATTATGTGTGTGAATCTAATGAAACTACATAAAAGTGTATAAATGATAATATGCATCTTAATGCTTAGATTGATAGTCTGCATAATTATATTGATATGATAGAATGGAGTGGACAAATGACTCATAATTTTATTCATCCTTGGTCCAAAGCAACTGGCCTTGGAAGCGAGTTTCTAAAATCTATTGCTCGTCCTTTGAAAGAACTTCAAAATCTAACGTTTATGGGAGACATTTTGAACCACACCTCTTCAGATACTCCTGTCTCACCATTGTCGCCCCTTCATGAGACTTCAAAAGGATATCAATCATTGATTCCTGAGTTCAAACCAATCATTATTACAAGTCTTGATTCCACGCAACTTCAGGTTCTAATATCCATGGACCTGAACCAGTCTTTGGAAATTCCACATACCATAGAGGGAACAGGAGTTTATCTTCCAAAATCTAGTTAACCAATAAATCATGTTATGGAGAGAAATATTCCTGAGGCATGCGGACATGACTCGGACATACCTAACTGATTTTGGGCGTCCCATGACAATGATGTAAATGAAGATATTAGGTGTGATGATAACTCCTCGTCCGATTCCTTTATATCGAACTCAAAAGTTGTTTCCAAGTCTAACTTTGTTCCGATTAAGCCATGTTTCAACAATCTATTTGTTGGAGAGTCTTCTAAGTAAACATCGGACTCTAAGAAGAAGCTTTGGCTTAACAAGAAGGACATTATTCATCCAAAGATAAAGGCTCTTAAAGCTCTTGAAAAAGAAACTCATTCTAGACAATGCTCTAGATTCCTTGTGAAATACAATAAGAAAGTTTCTCAGAAAGTTGTCAGTTAAGCTACTAGGAATCACAATATATTCATGCATGTTAAAGTTCTTAAGAGACTATTTATTCCTATTAGCTCGGATACTCATGACACTATAGTACAAAAATGTGTAAAATTTGTTACTATTGGGACCTCACTACAAAAAACTAACTCTCCTTGGAAAGTATCTTCACCAATATTTACTTCTTCCTCAGATAGCATAATTTTTAAACAAAAGCATTTTCTGAAATCGACCATTTCTGTGAGAGCAGTGAATAAAGGAAAAGATAATCAGAACAATTTTGTTAAGAAACACTCAAAAGGCTCAAATACGAAATGCGAATGAAAAGTTAAAGTGAATGAAAATTTAAAGAAATCATCTCAAAAAATAGTTTTTCCTGAACCATCTCCGAAAACTATCCTTCTAAAGAAAGCAGTATCTAAGTAACCAAAAATGGAGTATAACTTTTGGATCAATGATAAGACCTTGAAATTTTGCATATTCACAATAGAATCTTAGAAAGAGCCTTCTGAGATACCAGTTGTTCAGAAATCAAAATCCAAGTCGAAAGCCTATGCTAGAATTCCTAAGTCTATCTCAGAGCCTAAAAACTCCAAAACTCACTGATTGTGTTGGCTTTTTGTTCTTCAGAAGTAGATACAATATGGTACATTCATAGTACTTGTTCCATGCACATCACTAGGCATAAGGGTTTTTTACGAGATCTCAAGTTAACTCTAAATGTTGGTTACATTACACATGGAAATCATAGAAATTCTAAAATTTGAGGCTATGACATCCTAACCAGTGGAAACTTCTATCTAAAGCACAATTTTATCAGTGTAGCCCAACTCACTGATTTAAATCAGAGGGTTGAGTTCTGCAAGAAGCATAACTATGTCATGATAGAAGATCTGAAAGAATGTCTCATCAAATCAGATCATAACAAAAACATGTATCCTCTGGATATCAATATGATTATCGGAAAGCTTCAATAGTGTCATCTCACAAAGGCAGTTCCTGATGTCAATTGGCTTTGGCACATGAGGCTTGCTCACTTGAATTTCCGAGATATGAATGATATGGTTTATGTTGAAGTGGTCAGAGGTCTTCCATTCCTCTAGTTTGAAAATAATCATGTTTGTGCTACTTGTGAATGTGAGAAGCAATCCAAGAAAGGTCATCATGTTTTAATTTAAAAATCTATTTCCGAACCACTTGAACTTCTTTATATCAATTTGTGTGGACCATCTGCCATTGAACGCCTGCATCATAAATAGTATATTATTGTGATTGTCCACGACTACATGAGATTCGCTTGGGTTTTCTTTTGAGATTAAAATCGGAAACAACTTTCGAGCTCATCAATTTTATCAAATGGATTGAAGTTCTGACAAAACTATCCATCCAAAGAATTCGAAGTGACAATGGATCCGAGTTTACTAACACCAAAAATGAAAAGTTCGTGACTAAAAAAGGCATTGAACATAACCTTTTTGCTCCCTATACGCCACAAAAACTGGTGTCGTTCAAGAAGAAACTGAACTCTAGTTGAATTCGCTCGGTCGTTGTTGAACTTTGCCAAACTTCCTCTTTATCATCGGGCTGAAGCAATATCCACTCCTTGTTTTACTCAAAATCGGAGCATCATCATCCGTCGAATCCACATGACACCATATGAAGTAATGAATGGTCAGAAGCCAAGTATCTCCTTCTTACACATCTTTGAATCAAATAACATGGGCCTCTTTCCCAAACCCTCTGAATCCTGCACCTGATCCGACTTCCTGTTCTTTTCCATCTCCAAGTTAATATTTGTCACACCCCCAAACCGGAACAACGGAAATGTTCGGGGGCGGAAGACGCCATATGTAGTATCACAACACATGAATCATAGTAATCAAAGTAACAAACAAACATTTCATTAAAATTTGAGTGTTTACAAAGTACGTGAATCACAGAAGATTGATTCCAAAAGTAAATAAAAAAAAAAGACATGAAGTTACTATACTCCATCTCAGCATTTAGGCTGGTGAGTTTGTAAGTATTTTAATTATGAAAAGTAAACTATAAGTTCTTTATAAAAGTTCGCCTGTTCCTCCAGAAAATCCTATATTTTCTGATGTGATGAATGATAAGTAAAAATGACTCTACAATTCCTTCTATGAGTACTAAATGGATACAAGTCATATACAATTTAGAGTAAATAGACAATCGATTGTGTGAATCTTCCCTAAGCCCACAACCAAACAATCTTCTGTGATTCACATATCCCATTGTTTATTAGATCTTCCCTAAGCCCACAACCAAACAATCTTCTGTGATTCACATATCCCATTGTTTATGAGGCGGAAGTCACATATCCCATTGTTTATTAGATCTTCATTGTATACAACCCTGATGTATTCATTTGGTACTTACAGAGTTAACTATAATAGTTCTTTATATTTTATGAAAACATTCTATAAGAAAATCATATATTTCCTTTAGTAAAAATGGTAACCACAATAGTTCCTTCTATAATCACTTGGTTTATACTAGCTATATATAATCTAATATCGAACGGACAGTTAAATGTGTGAATCTGCCCTAAGCCCACAACCAAACAAGGAATAGGAAGTAAGGCGGAAAACACACATCCAATTGTCTGTCGGATATTAATTATATATAACCCTGATGTATAAACTAAGGTATTATAGAATTAACCACTAAAGGTCCTTTAAGTTATATTGGTTTAATAATGCGTATCGAACCCTTTTACGGATGAGTTTCTAGTTTAGCCTACTAAATGTTCTATCTGAAAAGTATGTTTTTGTACTAGAAAACGGTATATTGAATTTGTATGCTATGACCTAACCCATACCTTATACTCCTTATGATTACTTGGTGCATACAGGATGTCTATATATATATATATATATATATATATATATATATATATATATATATAAGATCGAATAGATAGTAGACTGTGTGAATCCACTCTAAGCCTACAACCAAACAAGGAACAAGAAATGAAGTGGAAAGCACACATCCTACAGTCTGTCGGATCCGATTAATATCTATCCCTAATGTATCTACCAAGGAATCATAGAGTTAGCACTATAGGCCCCCTTCTAAATTAATGTACAAAGACCCTTAT
Organism: Lactuca sativa; assembly: GCF_002870075.4. Lineage (NCBI taxonomy): Eukaryota > Viridiplantae > Streptophyta > Magnoliopsida > Asterales > Asteraceae > Lactuca > Lactuca sativa. The sequence continues at coordinate 102,505,139 of NC_056626.2, forward strand.
AGATCTATACTCAAACTTACTCTCTCCTTCCAGGAGACTATGGTTACAAAATGTAGCACAACAATGTATTGTTGTGTTATGAAGTAGTATCTCACATTCTAGTTGTCATGTACATGCATAGTGTGTATGTTCCTTTCTATACTTGTAAATGTATATGTATATGTATACTGTTCTTTTCTGTACTTGTCAATGTATATGTATATGTATATTGTACCTTTTTGTACTTGTAAAAGTATATGTATAGTGTTCCTCTAAAGTATGCCTATTATAGTTTACTAGTATGTTTGTTTTGAACTGTCCCTGATTTGTAGAAAAACTCGATTATCTACTGAGTTATGCATGTACTTTAAAAATAGAGTTTTATAAACAATAAACTAACATATTTATAAAAGAGTTGTTGAATTGATTAGATCACTTACAAAAGCATATGAAATCCTTTAATGTGATGGTTACCACAGGTAAATATTTACACAATACAATTGTGTTCAACTTGTAATCTCCTCTCCCTTAAAAGCATTTAAAACATTTAAAAGATTGATTATAGGGGTATGAACTAACCTTATGCCGGCGATTCAACTGAAGATTCGAGTAAGGATGCTAAGTTCCACGAATGAAATCCCGAGACACAAACAAGTCGTAAATAGCATATATTGGCACATATAGGCATGTAATTAGCAAATCTAACTACAAAAGAGATTGGGAAACAACCTAAGATGCAAGGATAACTCACCAAAAGAGTGCTAAAAGGAAGTTAGGAGGTTGAAGGGGTGTTCACGACCCTATGGTGTGATCACGGGCCAAGAACACATGAAGTGTTCAAGGCTCGACAAGGTTCATGGCCCAAATGATGGGTGTTTCATGGCCCAAGATGATGGTTCACGACCCAACTTGATGTTCACGGCCCAAAGATGAGTGGTTCACGGCCCAAAAAGGTGAAGAACACTTGAAGATCTTTGTGTTTTGGCTAGTGTTTGAAGATTTCTACTAAGATTCTATGGAGTATCTAAGGAAAGGGGTGTTTTAAGAGTGAAAGATTGATGTGGTTGTTGATGACACTTGAGAGAGACTTAAGGGTTCATGGCCAAGGGTTGAGAAATGAAGAAAAATGGACCAATCTCTTATATATATGAAAATTTCAAGGCCAAGTGAGGGTTCACGACCGTAAACTCATTTTGATGTTGATTCCGACTTGATTGCAACTCATAGAACTCAAGCTAACACTTCCTAAAACACGATCCTTGAGTGTACTAGGCTTAAAACTCATTAAAATGACCTTTAACAGGGTTAAAAGGTAACAGAAACAAGTCTGACTTTTGATTGACTGAATTGACTTTACAAGATAGAAATTTATGGGTTGTCACCTCATCCCCCAATTATATGGAATTTCGTCTCAAAATTAGCTTTCTTAGCAGTACTCCTAGGGTCGTGCTCCTCTGAATGATAGAATATCCTCTAGTAGACCTGTGCAAATTTTCCTTAACGCTCATGATAAGATTCATACTTGGTCCATGTATCATCACCTCGTGTATACAAGTCGTATATAATTAAGAATAGTAAGACGGTCAGATGTACGACTCTGCCCCAGTCGTATATAATTAAGGCGATGGGTTTTTTGAAACATTTGAACTTGGTATGGTGAGGACCATGCCAATCCATGATGAATGATGACAACAGACTCTTTACAGAAACAAAGGTTAGGCCGATTTGAAAGAAACGTTTGTTATACGATTGTGTATCCCGAGTGTACTCAACAATGTATTCGGTGTGGACTTCCTTATGCGGGCGATACAATTGTGTTCAACATGTAATCCCCTCCCCCTTAAAAGCATTTAAAACAAGAGATAGGGCGGAAACACACATACTAAATCCGCAAAATCATAATTCTATACCACCCTCGCGTATACACTAAATAGCGATAGGTGGGTTGTATTCGTCCTTAGCCTATATGATTGAACTTGATCTGTTGAACGATTGGTAGTTCGGGAAGGTCTGTTGAGTATACGGTGGCAAGGTTTCGGAGCGCAAGGTACTCCTCGCATGAGTACTTCGAGGTTTAGAAAAGAGACAATACTGAGGTCTGGGTCGGGTTGTCGTTACCAACGACGAGGGTTTCATTGATTTTGTCGATTAAGGCGATGGGTTTTTTGAAACATTTGAACTTGGTATGGTGAGGACCATGCCAATCCATGATGAATGATGACAACAGACTCTTTACAGAAACAAAGGTTAGGCCGATTTGAAAGAAACGTTTGTTATACGATTGTGTATCCCGAGTGTACTCGACAATGTATTTGGTGTGGACTTCCTTATGCGGGCGATACAATTATGTTCAACTTGTAATCCCCTCCCCCTTAAAAGCATTTAAAACATTTAAAAGATTGATTATAGGGGTATGAACTAACCTTATGCGGGCTACTCAACTGAAGATTCGAGTAAGGATGCTAAGTTCCACGAATGAAATCCCAAGACACAAACAAGTCTTAAATGACATATATTGACACATATAGGCATGTAATTAGCAAATCTAACTACAAAAGAGATTGGGAAACAACCTAAGATGCAAGGATAACTCACCAAAAGAGTGCTAGAAGCAAGTTAGGAGGTTGAAGGGGTGTTCACGACCCTATGGTGTGATCACGGCCCAAGAACACATGAAGTGTTCAAGGCTCGACAAGGTTCATGGCCCAAATGATGGGTGTTTCATGATGCAAGATGATGGTTCACGACCCAACTTGATGTTCACGGCCCAAAGATGAGTGGTTCACAGCCCAAAAAGGTGAAGAACACTTGAAGATCTTTGTGTTTTGGCTAGTGTTTGAAGATTTCTACTAAGATTCTATGGAGTATCTAAGGAAAGGGGTGTTTTAAGAGTGAAAGATTGATGTGGTTGTTGATGACACTTGAGAGAGACTTAAGGGTTCATGGCCAAGGGTTGAGAAATGAAGAAAAATGGACCAATCTCTTATATATATATGAGAAGTTCAAGGCCAAGTGAGGGTTCACGACCGTAAACTCATTTTGATGGTGATTCTGACTTGATTGCAACTCATAGAACTCAAGCTAACACTTCCTAAAACACGATCCTTGAGTGTACTAGGCTTAAAACTCATTAAAATGACCTTTAACAAGGCTAAAAGGTAACAGACGCAAGTCTGACTTTTGATTGACTGAATTGACTTTACAAGATAGAAAATTATGGGTTGTCACATCATCCCCCCATTATATGGAATTTTGTCCCAAAATTTGCTTTCTTAGCAGTACTCCTGGGGTCGTGCTCCTTTGAATGATAGAATACCCTAGTGTAGACCTGGGCAAATTTTCCCTAACGCTCGTGATAAGATTCATAGTTGGTCCATCTATCATCACCTCATGTATACAAGTCATATATAATTAAGAATAGTAAGACAGTCAGATGTACGACTCTGTCCCAGGTCCATAACCAAACAAGGAACCAGAGATAGGGCGGAAAAACACATACTAAATCCGCATAATCATAATTATATACCACCCTCGCGTATACACTAAATAGTGATAGGTGGGTTGTATTCTTCCTTAGCCTATGTGCTTGAACTTGATCTGTTGAACGATTGGTAGTTCGGGAAGGTATGTTAAGTATACGGTGGCAAGATTTCGGAGGGCAAGGTACTCCTCGCATGAGTACTTCGAGGTTTAGAAAAGAGACAATACTAAGGTCTAGGTTGGGTTGTCGTTACGAATGACGAGGGTTTCATTGATTTTGTCGATTAAGGCGATGGGTTTTTTGAAACATTTGAACTTGGTATGGTGAGGACCACGCCAATCCATGATGAATGATGACAACAGACTCTTTACAGAAACAAAGGTTAGGCCGATTTGAAAGAAACGTTTGTTATACGATTGTGTATCCCGAGTGTACTCGACAATGTATTCAGTGTGTACTTCTTAGTGCTATCAGTTTTCTCCTTGATATTACCACTGCCACAAATCGTACCGCGATGAGCGAGTACTAATCGTGAAAGTGCTTTGATAACTAGTGTTGATAATTTATATTATGATCCTCCTCGGTACCTCTATGATCTCCTGGCATATACAAGTTATGTATAGTTAAGATGAATAAGACGGTCGACTGAGTGACTCTACCCTAAATCCACAACCAAAAAAGGAACAGGAAATGAGGCGGAATCAGTCACTCTAGGCCTACAAAATCTTAGCTATGCACAACCCTGATGTACTGCTAAGGCATCATAACTTACCTGAACAAATCTTTAGTTCTCTTATGAATGTTGTGGCTTGTTCAGACGAGTGAGTTATTATAATTACTTTTAGTACCCTCAATTTTAATCTTATATTAAGTATTAATTAAATTTTTAAAGTAATTTTTTTTATTTAGGAGACGTACCATTGTTCGCTGGTGATTCCTGGGCAGTTTCTCCTACGGTGATCATCAGAATTTATCCATCCGTGCCTGAGTTCTTCGTTATCGGCCAGTCTAAAACTAATCTGTTACATAAAATAACAAGAATAAAAACTAGTTACTTTTACTACATACTTTATGAATAAAAGAATATAACAAACCATTTTTAAATAAATCACACAAACAACAACACAAATCGTCCAAGGCTTGTTCATGCACTCTAAAATACATATAAACATAAAACAACTTTAAGTGATAAAAAAATCCATGTAAGTTTTGTCATATAAAATAACAATTAAGAAGTTGTCAAAGAAATAAGTAAGAATTTTTTTTATACAAAAAAAATTATCCAGATTCTCCAAAAACTAAGATTTCCAAAAATCATAAAGTCTAACCAAGCTTGCAAGGTGGCTCTGATACCATTGTTGGGTTTTATTTCAAAATTAATTTCATAAACTAATAAAATGGAAAATGGAAGACTTCAATTTTTCGAAAAATAGCATAACGAATTATATCCACCAATGATCATCTTGCAAGTAATCGAAAGATAAAAGCGCAACCAATGAAGGAAATGAAGAAATAACAATCTTTGTAGTTTTTTGGATCCTCTTGGGGGGCTTGGAAGTTGATGGAGAATGTGAAAACATTTGAGACACCAACAAGAACTCAACTTCATTTAAGATTCTAGTCTTGTAAACTCTTAAGCTTTTGGTTCACAACCAAAATATGAACTTAAAGAAAGAAAAATGCAAGTTTTCTTTCAAGTATAAAAGTAAAAACAAGAGAGAATGAGTATGTCAAGCATACTCAGGATTTTAACATGTAAAAAAGTAAAAAAAAAAAAAATGAAAGCCTTTCATACACACATGAGTCCCTAACCAATTGAGCATTCATATTATAAAAGGAACTTGCCCCCTGTGTCGTTAAGAAGTAGCCATGTTTTTATTAAACAAATCAAAATGTCATACATATTTTATTCTTTCCTATAAAGATATAAAAAAGGCAAAAGTTTATAAATTTTGTAAACTTATTTTATAAAATATAAATTTTGACTTTTGGCTAAAAGACAAAAATCTTTCTAGTCCAAAATATTGTATATAACATAATAAATAATATCAGAAAAACATCATAAATGGTCCCTGTGGTTTTCCAAAATCTGAAGTTTAGTCCCCGTGGTTTAAAAACCTCATAGATGGTCCCTGTGTTTTCAAAACCTTTGACGATTGGTCCTTATTGCTAACTCCGTTAATTTTGTCTGTTAACTAAAGGACATTTTTATCATTTCACTACCACAGTGAGCATTTATGATTTTTTTAAAAGAAAAATTAAATATAACTATTTAATATATAAACTCTCTCTCTCTCTCTCTCTCTTCCTCTCTCTCTGAAAGTCAACACCCTAAATGTAGAAAAGTGATAACTCTTCTTTCTTCCTGATCAAATGAGATCTTGCATAATTAATTACAACATTTGTTTGGTTGCTTTTAAACTAAACCCAGGACCACCCATGACATACCACTTCCCCACCATTGATTCGATCAAACATCACCACCCCACCTACTTTTTCTCTCTTTCTCATGAACCTACTGTTAAGAAATGACACCACCACGAATGGTGGTCAAAAGACATCGCTGCCTCCATTAAGGAACCAACATCAGTGGCTTTAACTATCGTGAATCACCACTATCTGCCACTGTTACTGACCAGTAACCCCCTCTGTCCCTCTCCTGTTTAGATAATCAACCACCACCACCATTAGAAGCTATAACGTCTTTGGAGTATCTGGGCCCCACGTCTTTCCTTTCGGATCCATCGATTGTGTTGAAAGTGACTACAGGAGCTCGATCTCGTCTCACTTTGTTTCCATTAGCATCAACTTGTAGGTTTTGAGAAGAACTAGGAGACCCTGAAGGGGAAGCTGAAAATGAATCACCATTATGCAAAATAGAAGCTACATATTCTGAACTCCTTGATAATCTTGGACTTTGATTTGGGGAATATGTCACATGTGCAATATACGAAACCGGCAAATGTATAGGTTCAATTACCGGGGGGGGAGGGGGGTCTCATGAGTGATGGATCTTCTTGAATCTGAAAATGATTCGACTACAGATGCAGCGAGGATAGAACGAGAATTTGCTTCTAACTTACAATGCTCTAAAGAAAGAGGATGTAGAATCGGGTGAATCGGGAATTTGCTTCTCCTACATCTGCATTAATCTAAAATACTCATTACCTTCATTTGCCTCCTTCAGCTTCTAGTTTTTCAAAAACTTTGGTTTACGAGGGCTCAATTGATTGTTTGTTGTTCTATCTTGATCTATTTTCTTTTAGACGATTTCCATTCACAATCGTCATCTTCCGATATGTATTTGAGAAACCCCAAGTTTTTGCAGTCGAGATCCAGAAATGATAGGCTACAAATCGGAGATGGTAACTTGTGAAGCATATCGAATTTTGAGGAAGAAGATAGAGAATATAGGTTGCTGGGTATTTTTTTTTATTTAGAGAGAGAGAGAGAGAGAGAGAGAGAGAAAGAGAGAGAGAGATAGAGAGTTTATATATTAAATAGTTCTATTTAATTTTTCTTTCAAAAAATCATAAATGGTCCCTGTGGTAGTGAAATGAAGAAAATGTCTTTCAGTTAACGGACAAAACTTAACAGAGTTAGCAATAAGGACCAATCGTCAAAAATTTTGAAAGCACAGGGACCATCTATAAGGTTTTTAAACCACGGGTACTAAACTTTAGATTTTGGAAAACCACAAGGACCATTTATGATGTTTTTTCATATAATATGATAAATTATATTATTTTCTAATAAAAAATTATTATTTTCAAGAAATAAATAATTTCAATTAATTATAACAGTATATTGAATAAGCAATTTTATCAAGTTGTTGTTAGTATCACTTATTAGTATCATATGATAATTAATAATATATCATTTTTATATGACACTTGAGCATAGAAAATATTTCATATAGTTCTGGAATCAAAACTGTAAATAAACAATAGCATAATAATTTATCAAAAAAACTTTATTATTTTCTAATAAATTTCTTAAAATAAAATGTTTTTTATTTATTTTGAAGCTTAATAAATTGCATCGTTTTCTTCGTCAATCCGTGTTTGTATATTTCGTGAAAGTTTTGCTAAATATTTTTCAATAATTCTTAAAAGGCTCTCTTACAAGTTTTTGTATATTCTATTGTATTCTATTATTTTTTTTAGTGTAGATTGGAACGTAACCCTTTTACCAAAAAAATGTATAACAAATAAATCTAAGGTATTTCCAACAATATATTTTAGGGCTAAATGCTACAACGTCGACAATGAAAAACCAAATTACAGGACGATGATAATTATTGGAGGAATAGAAGTTTTCGAAATACGAAATGGATTATTGGAACTTATTGAGCATGTTTTATGTTCAATTACATTTGGTTTTTGAATATGTTTTCATCCAATTAACAATGGTAGACGAAATTAGAACATACCAACGGACATGAAAAAGCATAAATAGCTTTAATACATTGAAGCATAAATAGCTTCGATGCATCTTAATATTCGGCATAATATACAGTAAATAATCAAACAACTTAGAGTAAATTATACGACTGGTCCCTATGGTTTGGCTTAATTTGCACGTTTGGTCCCTAATTTAACACAAAGTTGATGCCGAATAATAAGCGTGTAACAAAAACAAATAGTATGAACCTTCCAAGTTAAAAAAATAAGTTAGGGACCAAACGTACAAATTACCCTAAATCATAGCGACCATTCATGTAATTTACTCAAACAATTTATATATATTTTGATTATAATTAATGGGTTAAATAAAATTATATAATGATAAGAAAAATATTGTTTTGTTATTATATTATTAAAATTTATTTTTAATGTAAATATTTGTGGTTGAAGTTGAATTTTTGATTATAGGTTTTGTTAAAAGAATGGTCTGATATAGGTGACAATAAAGGAGTTGGTCTCAAAAGGAGCTCGCCAAAGTTGAGTTAATTTCTTGTTTTAAGAGAAAGGATTTATTAATGAATGTTTAGACCAATGACACAAGTGCATAAAAGGTCCAAAATTGCTACTTTTGTTCAAAAACTTTAGACTAGCATCGGTTGTTAAAAAGTTTGATTTTGTTGTTATTAATTTACTTGGAATTTTTTTTAATGACGATTTTGCCATTATTTTATTTTTTATTAGTTTTTTATTTATATCAATAGATAAAAAGAAAAATAAAATCGAAAATTTCAACCCATATCCTCTCCCCCCCCCCCCCCCACACACACACCTACAAATTCAAACAACATACCAACACTTTTTCTTCATCATCCCCATTCCCTTATATATTTTCTTCTCTCTTTTTCGTCAATCGAAGCTAGCATCTATGGTAACAAACATTAATGATAGGAAAGTGAGTTTGAAGAAGCATACGACCAACAATTTCTTCTCTGAATTTATATGCGGTCTCTTCTTTCTCTTCTTTCTTCCAACTGGGTTTTCGATGAAGAACAAACCCAAATTCTTAACAGTCTTCATGATTTTCAAACTCTTGATGGGGTTTCAATTTCTAGTTTTGAAGTGAAATGATTTGCGGGTTCTGTGATTTATCTTCTTCATCAGATTCTACATTAAATCACATTTTTAGCCCACCATCCCATAACACCCAAATCTTCGCGTCTCATCTCCTCTACCCTTCTCTGTCCCTCTTAAGTCTCTTTCTACCTATGAAACTTTGAGGTTCCAATGAAAACCATATCAAAGACAGTGGAAATAGAGGTATCGATGATTAGGGTGGGTTTATGGATGAATCTAAGCAAACTTAGATTTAGGTTTCAAATGTCCGCATGTTTATGACTGGTACCCAGTAAACTTCCAAAAGGAATTTTCAGATCAGAAATTGTTTCTGATCAAGTTTTGGTGTCAAATTAGAACTCGATTCAGATTAGGATTAGGTTTTAATCATCGATTTTCAAGTAGTTGTTGTGAAAGAGGATGAAGGGACAATCAAAATGAAATCTGATTCAAGTAATGTCGGTGGAAAGAAACCATCGATCAAAACAAGGTCTAATTCAAAATGAGGTTTGATTTAGTCTTAGGTTTTAGATGTGAAATCGCACATGATTTTTAATGTGTGAGTCATATTTTATGTTCTTATCAGATTGAGGTTTTCAGAAAAATGATGCACCGTATTTTCTGGTGAGAGGGTGGTCCGTATTGTTTTTCGATTCTCTTGCAATGGGAAGAACTCCCATTCTGGCGTGAAAATTTTGTCTGCAAAGGTGTGATGGTAGAAACCGACTTGCAAAAATCAGATTGGAATTGATTGTAGTAACAATGATAAACGGATTGCAGAGATCGATTTCAAAAAATCTGGCTAGGAATCGGTTGTAGAAATCGATAATGAGTTGCAAAATTATTTTCATTTATTAGGGAGGATAGACAAAAGCTCAGCAAGTAACCATTTTAAACTATAGAACCAAGGAACCATTACTTTTTTAAGTTTTAGATCTTATTATTTATCGAAAAAAATTCTAAAAATATAGAAATTCATAAGTTTTTATCGTTTTTCCATTGATATCAAATTTGATAATTATTTTTTATTTTTTTTTATTTGTTCAGATTCACATTGTGAATCTACACTATAAATCATTAATTTTGTATAAATTCACTATATGAATCTGCATAGATTCACAGTATGAATCTGCACAGATTTCAGATTTCACAAGGTGAATCTGCACAGATTCACAATGTGAAGCTAAACAAATTCACAATGTGAATCTAAACAGATCAACTTTTTTTTTAAATATCAAATTTGATAACAATGAATAAAAAATAAAAAGTTATGAATATCTATATTTTTAGTCTGTTTTTTGATGAAAAATTTACTCTAAAAGTTGAGAAAAGATTGGTTCCTTGGTTTTAAAGTTTAAAATGGTTCCTTGTTGAACCCAACCCTTTATATATGTAACGACCATAAAAATGCAACCAATTTTAACTTTTCAAAAACAACCCGATTTCATTAAATTATTACAAAAAAGTTTTCAATACAAATGATTTAGAGTATTCCCAGAATCACGTCACAACATAAATATGAGGAGCGGTACGATCACGCCTTTGCCTTGTCACGGTCTCTTGAAGAACCTAAAAAACATTAAACCACAACTGTAAGCCCGAAACTTAGTGAGATATCCCCAAAATACCAACCACATATACCATACACGCATAACATGCCATATCATATACGATCACAGAACAGCCATGCACTTCGGGTCTACTGTGTGATTGGTCCGCCGCACCGGCCAACAATCCACCTGGTCCACCCTCCGAGTCTAGCCATATACATCGAGTCTACAGTGTGATTGGTCCGCCCGCTCCGGGCCTTCAATCCACCTGGTTCACTCTCTGAGTCTACAGTATGACTGGTCCGCCTGCACCGGGCCTTCAGTCGGCCTGGTCCACTATCCGAGCCTCGACACGTCTGGTCCGCCCTCTTGGGGCCTACAGCATATCCGGACCGCTCGCTGGGCTTTCAAGACAACCGGTCCGCCCTGGGTATCTTGGCCTACAACACAAAGTAAGACCCGCCTCAACCCAACCCCAGTCCAACAACCATGTGCACATAAACATACAATCATATAACAATTCACAGTCAACAAGCCGATCTAGCAGATCACATAACATATCATCATCCTAACCAGGATACCGACCTAACCGGTCACTAGCATAGCATCATCCTACATAACAGGATACCGACCTCAACCAGGTCTCTAACATATACCATCCTTGCTACCAGGATCCAACCATATCAAAGCAATAACATAACAAGAATGATGCCAAAACTTCACAACATATAGATCTATGCAATATAAATGACAAGCAAGAAGCTTTATACCTCAAATAGGCTCCAAAGGATGATATCTTTCCAGATCTAAAAGCTCCAGCCACTCAACTCCTTCTTTGACAGCTTCCTCTTTCTTCTTTTATCCTCTCCTTTGCCAAAATAAGCTTTCCAAGGCCAAATACACCCAACAATGGAGGTGGAACGGCTATCTAGGGTTTCTGAGGTTAAGAGAGAGCTTATGGAGGCTAGGGTATGAACCAACATGTTCCTTATATAGTGGCTGACCCTAATTTTAGGGTTTTAGAACTCTGAGAGTACGCTGGGCGTACTCAACCTTGCACCCGCGTCCATTTACACACTTACGTTGGGCGTAACCCAGCTTACGCTGGGCGTACTCGGTGTGTCCCCAAATTTCATATTTGGCCCTCTTTTCCACTCTTCCCACAAGATGACCAAAATACCCTTCCTTTTAAATCCCGGGGACTCACAATTAAGTACTCTTAGGAGCGGGGCGTTACAATATACATACATACATATATATATATATATATATATATATATATATATATATATATATATATATATATATATATATATATATATATATATATATATATATATATATATATATAAGACCATCTTATTTTTCAAAATTAAGCATTTGATATTTTTTAACTTTTATTAATTTATGACGATTTCTCGTGTTTGATGACTTGGCCTGTATCAGCTTTTAAAGTAATCTGTTCCGCCATGAAACCTCTAGCTCTCAACTCCATGAGAGGGAATACCCCTGTAAGGTCCACACATGCGTGTTTCCCTCCAATCTCTCTAAAAATCAAAACGTCAGCTGGTCTAAGGGATGACATTCCTTTTGTCGGGATAGTTAAGAAATTCACACGTGCCTATTTCTTAGCGGAAACCCCGACACACTTAAGTATGTCAAACAAAACATCACTAACCATATCGTGTCTGGATTTCAACCCTGGGAGTTCTTTACAGTGAACTGCATGCTCTCCAAAAGAGTCCAAACATGCCTTCTGACACAACAGACATATCTCGTCAACTGGGAATATTGGAATCATTAGTCGATATTTAAGGATAGTATAATACTCCACATGAGACATATGTTGGCCAAACCCATCTATAGGGATAACAAGAAGAAAATCTTGAGCATGTGGTGCATGTAAGTATTGGAAAACCGCTTTCTGTCGAGCCGTCATATCGAGATGCACTTCCATATATTGTACAATTTTACGAAAAAAGTGCACTCGCCAGTATATTCTGGGATTTAGAGGGCCGTTGTCTTTAGTAGTAAAACTGCTAAGGTCAATATCCAGAAACTTGTTACGAAGAGAAGCCAAGACATAATCATAATAAGAATCCATACCATATATGCCCCTATCCCGTATGATGTGGTCTTGAAATACCCAAGATTGGGTCCTTGAGGCAACAAAAGCATATGACATAGCCTCTACTGCCGAGTATAAATCCAAACCACCAAACCTAATGGGTAAGGAAGAAATTCGCCACTAGATGTCGAAAGCTACCTTCATACCATTTGCATTTGATATGTTTGGTTTCCTCGTGCCGGATGCAGTGAAACTTCTTAATAGTGTACAACGGATCATGCATAGTAATGTTATATTCCCTAGATCTATAGATGTAGTCTTCAAAAGAATTAGCTTTACCATACAAAAAGTTTGGTGGCATAGTTTGTTGCCCGTTTACCATCTCACTGGTTGTACGATGATAATTAAATTATGATAATTAATCTTTTTTAGTTTAGGCTGTTTAGTTTGATTTTCTATATTATCATTTTTATTACAAATATTCAGTATATATCATAATATATTATTGAGACCGTCTCATTTTCGATACACATAACATGATAAAAAATTGTGTGAATCCGACATATATCGGACATTATACATATCTAATTTCAATCTAAAAATCTATATTTTTATATCATTATAAAGTATGCTAGTTATTTTTCCATATATTATACTTTTAAAATATAAATTTCTATGGAGCTTTAATCAACATGATTTCATAAAATGTACGTATATTACATTGAATATGATATTCCAATATACTCCAATTTCAAATTATATTATTGTATTTCTGTTGATTTTTGCGGGGCGTAACTTCTATTATCGATTTATCGACAATTACCTATTGAAACTTTTGGCAATGGGTTCTCCAAGATGACCTAACGTTTGAGGCATATGTAGTGTTAATAGATACTCATTCAATCCTACGTTTATTGTTTACATTTGACTTTCGAAGTTTTTATTTTTCGATTTTAACCTTAAATATTTTTTATTTTTGATATATAATAAATATATGAATGAATTGTTTTTTAAATGTCTTTTTATTTTTATAAGTTTCATTAATAAATATATAACACAATTAAAAATATTTAAAGTTAAAATTTAAAAAAAAAAACTTCAAAAATAAAATATGAAAGATAAATATAAAATTGAAGTAGTATATATAAGGGATAATGACTTAAAAGGGTAATATATTTTTCGATTTGTACACATTACTCACTAAGTTTTTTTTTTTCCGTCCACATTTACCTATTCAACTTGTTAAACTGTACACATTTAGTCCTTATGACTGGCTACTTCAGGTTAGCCGGTAAAAATGACTTAATAGGTAATATATTTTTCACTTTGTACACATTTAGTCCTTAATATTTTTGTACACATTTAGCCATTAATATATATATATATATATATATATATATATATATATATATATATATATATATATATATATATATATATATATATATATATTGCAAAATAAGACATTTGCGTTTTTGTATTCATTTAGTACTTATGAATGATTTTTTTAGTTTTTTTTTCACGAAATCTTATGCGGGATAACCATTTAGCGGTGGGATAGGTTGACTTGGTCTTGCTATATGCTGTAGGCCAAGATACCTGGTATGGGTTGGCTATAAGCTATAGGCACGAAGACTCGAGAAGAGCGGTTGAGTTAACGTGGCATGCCAACAAACACCGGGTATTCGAGTCTGATGAATGATTGGACCTGTTGCATGTTGGCGTTCCAGTCCGATGACTGATTGGGCCAAGGTATTCCAGTCTGATGAGTGTGGGTCCGTTATGCATGATAATACGTTTGTTGTATCGTTTATTTTGGGGGAAATTCACTAAATTTTGTGCTTACCTAATTGTCTATGTTTTTAGGTTCTATTGTTGGTCGTGGGAAGGAGAATGAATGATTGTACATACTCATCAACAATATTGAGGATTCCGCGTTACTTATATTACTCTGATTTTCGAGAAATATATTTTGGAATAAACGTTTTTTTCTTAATAATAGATTTATAATTAGGGAGTTTTGCCTTATTTAAAAATGAAATTTTTTTGTTATGAAAAATGAGACATTACACATAAACATCAATAACCTCACACACTTCATCAATGATTGTCCCATGTAAGATGTCGTGAGAAAAACCTAAAGAAAACATCCAGAGGTACTGAATGTATACAAAAACAAAAATGACTTATTTTGAAACAAAAAAATATTAAGGACTAAATATGTACAAAAATATTAAGGTCTAAATGTGTACAAAATGAGAAATATATTACCCTCTTAAGTCATTTTCCCGGCTAATCTGGAGTAACCGGTCATAAGGACTGAATGTGTACAGTTTAAAAAGTTGAAGGGGTAAATGTAAACGAAAAAAAACTCAGTAACCAAATATGTACAAATCAAATAATATATTACCCTTTTAAATCATTATCCCTATATTACAAAGGAAGTGGAAAGGCATCCCACCGTCACAATTGGATGATAGTTTACAATGTAAACTAACCGGTCATAAGGACTGAATGTGTACAGTTTAAAAAGTTAAAGGAATAAATATAAACGAAAAAAAACTCAGTAATCAAATATGTACAAATCAAATAATATATTACCCTTTTAAGTCATTATCTCTATATTACAAAGGAAGTGGAAAGGCATCCCACGGTCACAATTGGATGATAGTTTACAATGTAAACTTTAGCATTGCTATTGCCACCTGCTGCGCGCACAAGTTGGTAAAGAAAAAACATTAAAACGAGGTCTACTATTAAAATGCATCCGTAATTATATTACGAAACAGCGTTTAAATTATTTTCTTATATATATTAAATGTTTTAAATAACTATTTTAATTCTAGAAACTAAAGCGGGGACAACGAGATACGAGATTTGCCAGATGTTTGTGATTTTCTGAGCTTAAATACTACATTTAATTGTTCTGTTTTCAATTATTAATTAAGCATACGTACGTAAATAAGCGTAAAACAAAATTCGTAAGTTAGCGTAGTGTTTTGGTTATTTCGGGCCATATCAAATAAGATCAACCAACACTTCAATTACATCAAAGTCTAGACTCAACCATGTACAATTGGTCAGAATATATATTATTTTTAATTCTATTGTCATTCATTAAGATATGGTGTAAGAATTAATGATGAGTGATGGTCTTCTAGACTTTACTACCATTTAGTCTCAACGCTAACATGCAGGAGGTAAATTACAATAATCTAATATATATCCCCTATCGTTATTTACTCAAGATCACCCAGTAATTCAAGGATAGTTCAATATTATATTTGAATCGCCCAGTAACATTACATTACCTTTGTAAATTAGTAAAAAAAAACCATTTAAAGTGCGATTAACTGATTATAAGATACAAATCTACCAAATACACGATTGATGTTATTATTGGCACTTTCACATAATAGGGCATGCATACTCATTGGGGCTAAGAATTTGACCACTCTTAAGAAACCCTATAAACGCCATGAACTCTCTACAAGACTTAGCATACGGATCTATTCGCAAGAAAGGTGGGAAGAACAGCCAAAAGCTAGTAATCATCACAAATGACAAAGTTAACGTTCGAGCGACAACTGGTGATGGTTGTAAACGCTGTCCCATGGTTTTCTTGATCACAATCTCGATTCCAACACAAACACCTTGAATTACAAAGAAGCTGGTGAATTCCCCTGTTGGCCTTAGTCGCCCAAGATGGTAAAAGATCAACTCATGCACTACTCCAGACACTAGAAACGTCGCAAAAACTGCAGGCACTGATACCCATCTTTCAGGAACCAGATGGCTAAAGATGACACGCGAAGGATGGTAGACTGTAGGGCGTAGTATGCTAGACGCCATGAGGTTCCACCTTTTCCCCCAAAAGTTTTGCACCGATGTAGCATGGTGAGGCTCATCAAACTGTGGCTCGAGTTCAACCCCAACGATTGTTCGAGCTAAAGAAGCTGTCAAGGCTAACAAGAGTTCAAGCATGAAGAAGAGATAGTATGCATATAGAGATGTGGTTAGTAAAGGGTGAAAACGGTCTTTGTAACTGTACGCCTTAAGTGTAACGATAAACAGTAGAACCCTTGGAACATAGTCTTTAGGGGATTTCTTGTTCTTGGTGATCTGGTTAGATACTTTTTCTCGATTTCTTATGATCTTGATTGGAAGGCATGCCGTAAATACGAAGTGAGATATAGGTAGATGTGGATACGAACATAAAGGACCTTTACCAAAGGCGTAAAGCATGAGCTTGAAGCTTCCAAGCCATGATATGAAGAAAGAGGTTAGACCGCAGAAGAACATGGTGTGGAGATTTAAGGGAAGAAATAGGAAGAGACATATGACTGGAAATAGCGCCAAGAATCTAGTTGTACCTTCACCAATGAACATCCCAACGCCATGGCAATAGAGAAGAGATGCCAAAGCTATACTCCAATCTAGTATTAGATTGTGCACTTCTCCTTCCATATCTAGATCTATTTTCTCAGTTTTGTATACTTTGTTTGTTCTCGCAGCACAAGTATTTAATCAGTGGTAGAGAAATATATAACACTCAATATATAACTGGTAATATTGCCACATCATCATCCGTTAGATACTTGGATTCTTGTAAAATCGTCTAACTATTGGTCATTTGCTGGGCCCCAGCTTTTGGACTACTAACTTATGTATTAGGGCCTGATATGTCTCTCAAAATGAGATATGATCTCTATTATTATTTGAAAAGATAAATTAAATATTCTCCTCTCTAATCTTCCTAATTATCTTCCTACCTAATAAAAATGACACGTGTTATATTTGGATAAGATTAATAATATTTTAATACGCTTGTCATCATTTTGAAACAGGTAGGAAGATATGTAAGAAGAAAACTAAAAGAATATTTAATTTCTTTTCAAGAAAATAAGAGAACATGGAAACTGTCAAAAAGATAATATAATTAAATCTCTATAAAAATTTCAATTATTTTAAGAAAAATTTACTATTTTTTTAAACGGTAAATATATTAAACTACAACTAATTTTTCTTCATATGTCTATGGTAGGACCTGAACTCTAGACCTCAAGGAGGGATGATAACTATTAAATCTTATATTTTATTTTTATAAATAGAAAAACCTGAAAAACGGACAAATTTCTTCACTTTAACCGTTTTGAGCTTTTGACTTGTTTTGCTCCATACGTCATGAAGTCAAATCGAGGTCAAATCGTTAATATTCCTAAAATAACTAGACTTTTCTATAGATTTTTTCAACATTTGTAATAACTTATAAACAAATTTTTATGTATTTTTTAAATATTTTTATATATTTTCATGTATTTATTTGATTTTTAAGTTTTTATGTAGTTTTTAATGTTTTTATATATTTTAAATGTATAAACATATTTTTTACGTATTTATATAAATTTTTAAGTATTTTTATGTACTTTTATGTATTTTGTTAAAATTTTCATGTATTTATGTTTTTAAATATTTTTATATAGCCTTTTAAAAATATTTTTATGTTTTTAAAATGTATAAATGAATTTTTAACGTATTTCTATGTGTTTTTCTAAAAATATTTTAATGTATTATGATATCTTTTTTTTACATATATTTTTACTTCAAATTTCATTGTAAGCTGATTATTATACTTTGTAAATGAATAAAAAAACACTAGAATACTTGAAACAAAAATTATTCAAAGACTATCCTTAGCAATCAACGTCATTTTTGCAAGTAATTCTTCCATATTTTCTTGAATTCGGTTTGTAGATGAATAAAGTTTATGAATATCCTTGTCGTTAATAGAGATATTCGTAAATTTTGTTCATCTACAAATTGAATTGAAGAAAAAAGAAACTAGAAAAATTTGCCTAGAAAAATGACATTGGTTATTAATGATTGTTTTTGAAAAACGTTTGTTTTGAAGTACTATAGTTTTTTTCTTCATTAAGAAGCTCTAATAGTCAGCTTAAATGAAACTTGAAATTAAAAAAAAAAACATAAATACATAAAAAAAATGCCAAAATACATAAAAATACTTCAAAAATAGACAAAATTGGAAAATTGGTTCATGTGGTTTGCAAAAAACTATGGATAAGATCAAAAAAGTTTTCAACTTGCATGGAAAGTCCTAAATCAGATACTTCCTATGGTTTTAGTCCCTGGAGAGCTTAAAATGACCGTTTTACCCTTTTAATTTATTTTTTGTATTTTTAATGTATTTCTTTTAATACTTTATCAATTAAAGATAAAAAAAACAAAAGATTGGATCATCCCCATTCCCACCCTCGTCCCTTCCCCTTCTTTCCATCAATCTCTCTCTCTCTCTCTCTCTCACACACACACACACACACGACATTTAACATAATATGATCTTCATCAGGGTTCTTTAGGTTCTCCCATCAATATCTTTATTTTCACACACTAAAACACAAACACACATAGAAAAATTCCAACTAATAATTGTTATGTGTTAGTTTAATTTTCTTTGGGTTCTTATAATTTTTAGTATGTGCGTATGTGTTTTTCATTTTTGGTGTGTATGTGTGTTTATAGTTTTCATCAGTAATCAACAGCCCTTGAAGTTCAACTCAATAGAGACTAGAGACGTTTATCTTGATCGTTATTTCCCTCTCGCGATCTATATTCTCCAACGATTCTTATCTCATCCACTATCTCTAATCATTAAAAAACTTCAGCAATTTCGAGGTTTTGCGGAAAGAGTAGAAGAAGTTTTGTAACATCCCAAATTTTGAGTCCAAAAATTTCTTTAAAAAAAACATTACTAATTCATAGCGTTAAGTCATTCGAACATACAAAAGGGTTTATATGACAAATCATAGTTTCATTTCCAAAACACATGTTTAATTATCAGAGTAAACATCCCAGGTTAACTTGCCATGGTGTGTGCGCTGCAACCCTCCCGAGCTCCCCTTCTAAAAACTGAATACCTAAAATCAAAACTAAAAACCGTAAGCACGAAGCTTAGTGAGTTTCCCAACCTACCACATACCATTCATATCTACTGATCCATAGATGCCATACATGATACTGAGCACATAACCACATACTGCAAATAATGGGCCACGCCTACTACTTCGGGCCTCGCCCGCTACAACGGCCCTGCCGCTCCAGGCCCCGCCTGGTTTTGAGCCCCGCTCGGATACATATCTGTTTCTCTTAGGCCCCACCTGTCTTTGGGCCCCGCCCGCTAAGATATACTAACACATAAACATACCACAATACATAAGCGAACATATACTACTGAATCCTGTTCTAAGGCCTCGCCTATCTTCGGCCTCGCCCTTGTCCTGCTACTGATGAGTCGTGAAACCCCGTCCACACTCCTTCTGATAGTGAGATATGGGCCGAGCTCACACTCACTCCTTTCCTAACTTGGGCCTCGCCCCCTGCTCTACTGCTAATGAGATATGGAACACCATCCATACTCTACTATTGGAGAGATACGGGGCCTTGCTCACACTCACCTCCCTACCAGGCACATACATGTATCACACATACAACAAGTATAACTAACATACAAACCATTCTTTGGGCACCCGCCCGCTAACATTGGACCTTGTTCCCGAATGCCATACTAGCATACTATGCCTAGGGCTAACCCCCGGGTCTTCCTACTAATAACTACATGGCCCGGTATTATGGTCGTAGACCCACTCACACAAAGGGAAACTCGGCTGTACTGCTGGACTTGCAGATGACTCTCTGGCTGTTGTCCGACAATTCTCCGAACCGCTGCTCTACTAGCTCCCTGAGCTACTAATATTAATATAACACTTAGTCCCAAACTGAACTCTAGAAGTCAAACTAAGTCAACTCTGGTCCAAGTCAAAGTCCTGGTCCAAGTCAACCTTCCAGGTTGACCTTACTCGTTTAGTCAACCTGTAGACTTGCTGAGTCCTTAGACTCATAAACCTTCAAAATACCACTCAACTCGCCGAGTCACCCCAAGACTCGTCGAGTTCGATGATCTCTGAGTCCCATACTGACTAACTCACCAAGTCACCACTCAACTCACTGATTTGAGTCTTAACCAGAAAGGTTGGGGGGTTCTGCGACCAGACTCGCCGAGTCCACTGAAATCTTCGACAGACTCGACGAGTTGTTCTTCCAACTCGTCGAGTTCCTGCCTATCTTCATCCAACTCGCCGAGTCTATCCATGTGACTCGCCAAGTAGCTTTAGTTCTTGTTCCATACAGTGGCTTTTCGAGCTATGCAGGGGATCCAACTCATAGATCCATTCTTCCAAAGTCTATTCCTTACATAAAGTTGCAAACTTTACGTGAAACCAAGGAGCTATAGGCTTAAAACACTCTAGGGATAGAGTTTAAGACAAACATGTTTCACTAACACTGCAAGGGCTGATACTTTACGGGTGTTTGGACCAAGGCAAGCCTAGATCTGAAGTAGAAACCTCAGATCTAGACTTCTAACTTGAAATGGCTCCTTAACATGCCAAAATGGCCCCAATACATCATCCAAGAAAGGATCTAGAAGCAAAAAAGGCAAAGTCACAGATTGTTACCTTCAAACTGATGCTCACAACCAAAGAGTTGAATCCTCCAGCTCCTTAGTGGTCAACTCCTCCAAATCTCCCTCTTGCAAAAGCCCCAAGCTCACTCTCCTCCTCCTCTTACTCAAATTAGGGTTTGGAATCGCTTAAGAAGCTTCTGGACGACAAGGGGGGCTGAGGAGAGGACATAAGGTCCTTTAAATTGGGTGCAAACCCTAGGATATGGGCTTTTCTCGTCCAGACCAGACTCGCCGAGTGGCCAAGTCGGTCACTTATTCTATAACCTAGATCCCGCTCTGACTCGTCGAGTTCTTCCCTGGAGTCGAAGAGTTGACTCCTTGACTTAGAGCTTTTCCTTTCTTTTCTTGGTTTTCTGATTATAGGTGTTACAAGTTTCCAACAAGGAGATGCTACCGGCTTTTTGCATACTAGGAGAAGCTTGCAGTGGTCGATTCTTTGGATGCAGA
Source organism: Lactuca sativa (assembly GCF_002870075.4). Lineage (NCBI taxonomy): Eukaryota > Viridiplantae > Streptophyta > Magnoliopsida > Asterales > Asteraceae > Lactuca > Lactuca sativa. The sequence goes on from NC_056626.2 coordinate 102,526,722, forward strand.
TTAAACAAGTGATGATGACGTCGTAAGGCAGTCCAGATAGGAGAGGAGATTGGTTGCAGGATCTGCCTCGTTGGGTGGATTGATGATTTAATGTCCGACTGGAGACAAAGTTTTGAACCTAAGACGTATCTTTTTGCTCTGATGAGTATTTTCAGGCTAATGTCTACTCTACATAACCTGTTGTATCCACCTGTAAAAAAACATCATCGTCTCCAATGAGAATAGAAGGGCATAACCATTATGAATAAGAAAACGGGCATCAATTGAGGATCTTTACTAAAAAAATTAAAGAAAAGCCATGGACGCGACTTTTATACATTTCCTTGTATTATTGTCAAACGTATGGCTGACAGCGGAAGCACCAGGTTGTGTGATATTAGGATGTTTGGATTTAGGAAAAAAAGATATACATTGAGTAATACACTAGATATATAACATTGCTATTTATTCATTAAATAAAATATATTACACAGTTGTCCGAGGTACAAGTAGGTCACGAAAGCAAAGTACAAAAGTAAAGCACATAGACTCCGCCTACATCATTGGGGTTATCTCCTCCTTCAGACGAGTTCGTTCTCATGAGAATACATGTGGTTTGAGAGGTCAACATATTTAATGTTAGTGAGTCCACAGGTTTATGATTTTAAAGTATTGTGTGAGCATTTTAGTTTATCTTGTTTATCCTAAACTTGCTTCCTTAAGTTTGTGTGTATTATCAATACTTTGTTAGGTTGGGTCCTAATAGTAGTCTAAGATGGTTAGTTTTAGTTCAAAAATGTTACAATGTGTTCCTATAATGGAGCTATGACTGTTGATCCCAAAAACCACGATGCTTCATCGAACATTGCAAATATGTTTAGAAAGTTGTGTCTACTTCGACTTACTTTCAGGTTGTATCTAGTAACCACAGATGGGAGTGTCAATCCCATATAGATCTATACATATCTCTCTTACTCACTTAAGATTTAACGATTATAGGCCAGGAGCTAGTTGAAAATCTATCAGCATGTTGATGAATCGGGTCTCATCTAACTCCTGTTGTGGGGGCCTCCCTTGGTCGGTCGTGTTGTTATTCACGTTGTATATATATGGGTTTACTTATTATATATATATATATATATATATATATATATATATATATATATATATATATATATATATATATAGTGTGTTTCGCATAGCTAGATATTTCAGCAGCATAACACTAGGTACTAAGTGAAGGGTTTTGAGCATTCTATAAATCCTAAGGTGTAAATGCAACCTTAAAAACCTTGGATCTATGTTTTACTAAGATACATGTAAATTTGATTTTCCAAGGTTCTTAACCTAACTAGCATGAAATGGGGAACTTTGAAACATAAAATCAAGTAGAACAACATACCTTTCTTGTTGCTTGGATTCCTTGAGAACCTTGTGAGCCTAGCACCTCAAATGTGATGCCTCAAATGTTTCACACAACACCACAACTCTTGGAATAACTTTGAGAAAAGTACACTATCACTGTAAATCAGCTAGCCCTCTTGTTCTACACATAGTGCCGATTTTGCTAGCCATGGGGTCCTTTTATAGTTGTGCCACAAGTAGGGTTACAACATGTAAACCCTAATTGTCATGGCTTTTCATATTCCATGATCCATGGGTTTATAACCTCCATGGACTATCCATGGAGCGCCTTATGGGTTTTAGCACAATTCAATTAACCATGGATCATTAGCCCACTATAAAAGAATGGATGATTTGCATAATCAACCTTATATATTTAATTAGTCTCCTTTTGATCACCGAATTAATTCTAAATTAATTCTTGATCAAAACTAATTATATAATATTATTAATATATTAGAACTTATAATATATTAATAAACCATAAGTGTCGCTTCCCTCATTTAGTCTATCTAAGTGCTACAATGCCATGCAACCCAAAATGGACCATGCTAACCGGGTCAAGTACATTCTAGAAATAGTTATAAACTTAGACACCAAATCCAACAGTCTCCCACTTGGATAAGTCTAATAACTATAACTGCAAGAATGACTTCAGGAACCGATCAACAATCGTAGTTCTTTCAAAGTCTCGCAGAATTGAGATGATGATGACACACCATTTAAGATAAGTGATCATATATTCCTCTGTTCTAGACATGAACCGGACAAATACATGGAACAATGTCTTACTTATTTTCTAGCAGTTTGTTTCCCAATTTCCGATTTGTTTGACAAAGAACTTAATCAAACACATTAACTTAGTTCTGATCGGGCCTGGTACATAGGTCAAAACAAAATCATTGAGGGGCCCAGATATCGCTTCTAATCCAAGAAGGAACAAATAAACTTTGACTCATATGCTTGTTCTACTACTTGTTGAATTATACACAAAGGCACGTGTTATAACATCGAGTTACCAATGCGTTTTTGTATAATCGATGTATAACCAACTCATAGTCAACAACTCATATCTCAAGGTTTGAAGACTTATATGATATTACCGTCTCACGATCACTCGAGATAAATTCCATGAAGTGATACAAGTGAGCGTTGGTTGAATCCAATACTTAGAACTTATGAGAACTCATGAGTGTTGTAGCAACTCTTGCTTTGTCCAACACCTTAGACATCTACAAGCCAACTTCATGACAGTCATGATTCATACCTACTTCCAACATATGACTGACTATGGATGGTCTGAATAACTTAGTCATTCAGGAAGAATAACCTACTTATTCTGGAAGTCAAAACATGCAAAGTGAAACACAAGAATAATCGAATCCAATATGGTCTCATAACTTATGAATATAAATAGAACACCTTTTATTTATCACGATACTGATTACATATTATTCATTGTATAATGTTTCAACTTATCAACTTTATACTTGAATCAAACAATAGTCTTGCCATGCTCTAAGCATGCACACTATGTTTATCCAAACAATAGTCATGCCATACACCAAGTATGCACACTATGTTTGTCCAAACATTAGATATGCCATGCACCAAGTATGTACACTAAGTTTGTCTATGATCTTTACTTTGTGAAATAGATCGATTGAACATATTTCCAATGATTCTCATTACACAATCCCAAATCCTTATCGTAAATGTAAGAATTCTAAATTCCTACCATTTACCGAAATTTGTTAGATTTTAAACTTATATGCACTGATTCTCTTATAATGATTAGGCATAAAGTCACAAAGACTTGTCAACAGTCATTACAGAGTATTCCAATAGAGACAACTCCATGGAAACGAAGTCTCATATTCAAAGTACATTGCTTTGAACATCCTTCTTGCATTAAGTTTTCTAATCTTACACATATTGAATAACATCCACCTATGGAGACATATCCATATTCCCATTTTGACTATCACTTCTGAACAAGAGTTTCCTCCTATCAGAATATGTCAATATGGTCCTTCCAAAATTAACACGATACTTCCAACTGTCCATGAGTAACCAATCTTTGGTAAAGCTTAGATTTTCCTTGACAATTGCTTAATCATTTTAGTCATATCCAATTCTAGACCTTTTCCCATCATAATATGCCCCAAGGCATTTGGAAAATTTAGAAAGGATAAATATTATAGCACATGTAATCGATCCTATACCCGAAGCATATGGGACACGATTCATGATGTCTCATATAAAGACATGATCCTTGATCAGTCTTTTGCTTCAATATATTTTTAATTTGCCATCTTTTCATAATTCGACTATGAAGAGGGATGTCGTAATCTTAATCGAATTTTGAGAACGCAATATATATTGAATTTCCTTAGGTTGAACCATTCCAACATAAAATTCATATATATATATATATATATATATATATATATATATATATATATATATATATATATATAAAGATGATTAAAATCTAAATCTAAGCCTTTTAGAATTGAAATGAAGTATAATTTCCTCTCCCTTAATTATAGCAAAACAACTTTTCCCAATTAAAACTTTTGTTTACTATAATTAATATTGCTAACTTGCAACACTTATCATAATTATCATGTTGATTATTAGCATAACACTTATGCTCGCACTAGCCTTGACATGTATCCAAAAATCAGCTAGACTTCTATAAATCAATATTATATTGACTTTCTTACCAAAGTTCAGCTTTTTGATACGAGATGATTTGATAAAACTTTATCAAAATCATACACATTTCCTAATATATCACACATGTGTGTCTAAACAAGTTTAGAACTATGAAAAGGGATGCCGTAATCATAGTCACAATTGTTTAGACCTTTTCCATTTCTCACAAGTCCATGTTAGTGTGCCGGTTAACCACACACGCTTTACTAACGACTTTGAGAATGCAAATATCACAATTGTTATCTACTTAAAAATCACTTAGTGAAAGCATTTCCTCACCATCATTTTCATGAATCGGGGAGAAACCTTATGGCACTAAGATTTTATGGTGTATGTGTTCCTATCCATGTGAATTTGTCAAAACCATAATCACCAGACATGGTTAGTGATTAATCCAAACTCATATGGACTGGACTTGTGCAGTCTTAACTTCTTGCCACCTGGCAGCACAAGGGCCTATCATTTCTTCCAAATTGTTATGTAACCAATTGAGAACTCTCAGAATTCATATGCAAAGGCAACTTTAATAGGAATGGGCAACGAAATAGGAATATGTCAACACGATAGGTTATAATCCTCAAGTCGTGTGCTAGTAATAAACTATAGGTTTTATTCTTGATTAGATCTTGAAACTATTTCAGGATCTTTCAGACTCCCATTGTCCTCTTGACATATAAGACTCTCCTGCTAAGACCCATTCCTTGACAAACAAATATTCAAGAGGTAGTACGGACTCTTATCAAGACAAGAACTTCACACAATTGTCCTTAGTTGCTCTTTGTTTTATCCAAAACATCATAGCTTACCAATTTCAAATGTACAAGAGTAGAACACATTTTACTCTTATATTTGACAAGTGTTATAAACCTTCTTAAAGATGGGTCACGCAAGTTACAATCTTGGAGTATGGCTCTACGAATTGTTTGGAACGAAGTATGAGTCATCTTCATGATTTAACCATTTCAACAATTCAAGATTCCTCTTCTTAGTCATGGGAATGCACTAAGATGTCCTTAGAGGACCAATTGTGATAAGGTTTCTTAATCATTAAGATAATCATAAAACATGATACTAAAGTACTCTCCCGTCTTTTCAGATTTGAGAAACTTTTATCTTTCTGCCAAATTTGATTCTTCTCATTCATTCTGCCATACATCGAAACTTTTCTAATGCTTCATAATTCTACTTAATCTTGTAAGTACAACCATATTTACTAAACTTTACTAAATCATGAAGAATAGTCCTATCGATCTTTTGTGGTGGACTTGACCAGTGCACAAGAATGTGTACTCGATCCCTTAGTCCTTCACTTAACTCACATATACATGTGAACAAGGAATTAGTCTTAAGTTTCCAAAGATGAAAATTCTCATTCATCATACAACTTGCATGATTCCAAGTTTCGATCCACTTGAAAACTTGGTTGATGAGAATCTTTCCTTGTTTGGTAAATTTAGACAATACCACAGATGAAAGAATCAAATTCATATTTCCATTATTGCTAGAAACATACTAACATCAATTTTCCATAAATGTCGCAAGGAGATATATAATAAAACAAAATTTTATTTGTATATTAAAATGTGGAAAACACTTTTTCCTTACAATGCAACTTTAAATGAAAACTATGCTATTACATATTTCCTAGCAATCTATCATAACTCCTAAGTAGTAGCTCAAGAATCTGATCTTCGAGCCATGCGACTGAAATCTATCTTCGCGATCAGATTCAACATACTCTTCCTTTAAGTTTCCTTCCTTTTGTTTGATCCTGCCAAACATCAAAATTTAACCGAGTCACATTTCGTATTAAGAATCATCAATTAGGAACTTAACAGATTTAGATAGTGGACTTACCTGAAGTAGAGTCAAACTTTTTGAATCTTCCTTCTCTCAGATCTTTCAGGTAGCCAGGACACCTTCGCAACCAATGCCCTTCCTTTAATAATAGAAACATTTGGACTCCTTGGTAATGGTACATGGGACTATCTTAGACTTAGCCTTTCTCTTTACCATTTGGTCAACCGAGTTGACTATGGCCGATCCCTTTCCATTGGGAAGAGAAAGCTTTTCTGGATATTCAATGTTACCATTGTCAATGTCCATGGAAGTTTGGGAAGTTAATCTTCCATTCAAATTTGCTTTAGAGGAGCTCCAAATCATTGCTGGTTCAGTAGCATCAAGCAAATAGGTAAGATCATCAAGGGTCATGTCATAGTCTGTTACATAGTAGTCCTTATAGAACTCACTATGTGATTTAGAAAGTGATTACCTAGTCAACAACCAACTTCCTCAATACTTTGACAACCACCTCTCCCGGCTTGTCAATATGTGACTTTATCTCCAAGATATGAGCATACATAGACTTTGCTTGCCAATAGGGCTTGAGTGACCTTGAATTTTTCAAGAGCTTGTGGGTTTGGGAGAATAATTGGAGGAGGTAGGAGAAGAGAAGAGTGATTTCCATGATCCAATCATGGGACATTATCTTCATTAGGAAAGCTTGTTTCAAGAGATTTGGGAAGATCATAGTCGTCTGAACCACACATCACAATGGGAGAGATTCAAGTTAGTTGATTTAAGTCCTTAATAGAACACCTAATATGAAATATTAAGGCTAGGACCCAACACAATATTTTATAACATGGAAGAGGGATGCCGTAATCCAATTTCCACCATGAAAAATGAAATAATTTATTAGGTTTTAATTGAATTTGAAACTCCTAGATCTTATGAGATTCATTGAACTTTTCAATGGCATGTTTCAATCTCAATTATGCCCTCCCAAGTTTTATGACTGGGATGCCGAGGATCACAAAACAATGTGTGAATAACCATGCAAATATACTTGGTATCCTTAATTTTTATCACTTAGTCGAAGGGTAGGTTAACCACACGTGCTCCATTGATTCTATGATAAACATTATGTTACCCTTTGCCTACCTTGTTAAATCTAGGCTAGTGTGCCGGTTAACCACACGCGCTCCACTACCGACTTAAGCAAAGTGCAAAGTGTAATTTCATGCGTTAGCACCAAATTCTCATTTTCCTAAAGTAACTAAGATTGTGAATTTATAAAAGGTTTAGCTACTTTATATTTATCATTATACTTATAATGAAGGGAGAATTATAATCCTTGTCCTAACAACCCTCCACCAGTCAAGGAAGCGATGGGTGAGAGTGGACACCCATTAAACTGCCATTTTATAGGCAGTAATGTTATACCCCCTTATAGACCGACTTCATGAATGAGACCTATTAACGGTAAAATGACTTGTTCTTATACATACCTATATATATATATATATATATATATATATATATATATATATATATTATTAACTTATAATATTATAGAGTATAAGGGGTGAATTTTAACTTTCAAAATTCTAGGGGTTGGAACTAAAGTTTTTAAGGTGACTTTACATGTTCCAGAACTTGAGGGTAAGTTTTGTAACTTTCAAAACTTTTCAACTTCATAAGTTGTGAGTTAATGGTTTATTTAAATGCAAGACTCTTCATTTTGTGTAACCTATGTGTTCATTAATGGACTTTAAAAGGAAGACTTTAGTAATCAATAACTTGAAGACAAGTTATCGATTCCATTAAAACACATCAAGATCAAGAATTAAAGTAACAAACTATTTGCAAATAATTCCCATGATCTACTAAACTCACAAGTGTGTGAACATTCATATCAACAATAACAAGAATCATAAAACCACATATAAAACTTGAAATTTTGATAATTACCATTGCAAATGGATTAGCATAATCATTACCACATCAAAAACATGTTTTATAAGTCCAAAATAGTTAACGGTAATGATTCTAGTCCATTTCCAGCAGGAAAACTCGAAAAACTGCAAACTAGAAGACAAAAACGTTGAGTTCTATAAGCAACTCGTCGAGTTCATGCATTAACTCCTGAACTCCTCGAGTTCTTGGCCAGAAATCATTGAGTTTTCTAGTTAGGACAGATTCTTGGTATTGAAAAACAAGTTTGCATCAAGTATCAAGAAAACAAGCCTAGGCTCTGATACCACTGAAGAGTTTTGAGAATTCTAACATTCCTAAGGTGAACATACAACCCTAGAAACCTTGGATCTATCTTTTACTAATTTACATGCAAATTTGATTTTCCAAGGTTCTTAACGTCACTAGCATGGCATGGGGAACTTTGAAACATAAAAGCTAGTAGAAGAATGTACCTTTCTTGTTGCTTGGATTCCTTGAGAACTTTGTGAGCCTAGCACCTCAAATGTGATGCCTCAAATGTTTCACACAGCACCACAACTCTTGGAATAACTTGGAGAGAAGTACACTATCACTCAAAATTGGATAGACCTCTTGTTCTACACATAGTGCTGATTTTGCTAGCCATGGGGTCCTTTTATAGTTGTGTCACAAGTAGTGTTACAACATGTAAACCCTAATTGACATGGCTTTTCATATTCCATGATCCATGGGTTGATAACCTCCATGGACTTTCCATGGAGCACCTGATGGATTTTAGCTCAATTCAATAAACCATGGATCATTAGCCCAATATAAAAGAATGGATAAGTTGCACAATCAACCCTATAGATTTAATTTGTGTCCTTTTGATCACCAAATTAATTCGAAATTAATTCTTGATCAAAACTAATTAAATAATATTATTAATATATTAGAAATTATAATATATTAATAAACCATAACTGTCATTTCCCTCATTTAGTCTATCCAAGTGTTGTAATGCCATGCAACCCAAAATAGACCATGCTTACCGGGACAAATACATTCCAGAAATAGTTATGAACTTAGACACCTAATCCAACACTAAGATTATTCAAAGGGTGGATATAATAATGAGTTTCAGCATTTCCTGGCAACTGGCCAACGTGACAACTATATATGATTTGATCTATCATTGTAGTTCAATATAACATCTACGCATAATATTAGCTAAAATGTATGGGCAGTGTATTATTGGGCATAATATCATCCTAATGTTATGAGCGTAGTTATCTAACTAAATTTAGTAATAACTATGTAAAAGTGCATTTTAAACATGTATCCCCCCCTGAAAAAAAGGTTTTGGAAAATGGGGTTGTGAACAAGTTGGGGCTAACCCACTTGGCTAACAAGGTGTCTAACAAGGAGTTACTAACAAGAAGGTCATGGGTTCTATCCCATGCATACACTAGACGGCCATTAAAAAACAAGGGGGGCCGTAAACTCACGCGTGAGTTATGAAAATGTTGGTGTAGGTTAGAAACCAAAAGTTAGCACTTCGAGAAGTGTTCGGCGTAGTAACACATGAATCGAGGTAGAGAGAGAATGTGTGAAAGGGTTGAGGAAATGATCTGCCGAAGCTTGTATTTATAGTAAGTTTTGGAGTGCGCGCCATGCAAATGCGCATGAACCATAGTTTGTTGCCACATGTCGGCTTCTCCGAGTCCCACGTCATTTCATATCAAGACGTATCAACTATTAGGTGCATGCGACACATTGCGTGCGATTGTGCGTGATGATAAAGTTGCAACTTTGAAATTCTGTAACTCTTGCATAAAAACTTCATTCTCATTGACTCTTATATATCTGTGTAGGTGTAACATCCCAAAATTTGAAGGTAATAATTTCATTATTGATACAATCAAAACAACAATTATAGTTTACTCAAACACTTAGAATTATTTCATAATAAAACAGTTATTAGAGAACAATCCCAAAATCACAAACTTGCGGAAAAACATGGGTGTATGTGCTGCGATCAAGCCAGACCCTTCCCTTTTGAATTGGAAGTACCTGAAACCTTAAACAATAAACTGTAAGCACAAATCTCAGTGAGTTCCCCAATATACTACATACCATACATACAATAGAGAATGTTATGTGCCAGCTATAGTCTTGTCATTATGTCAGGATCCTAATCATGGTCTTTTCCTTGCCAAGCCGGGGCCAAAACCCTAAGTCTTACAGACAATTGCCAAGAGCCATCCCCTAGTCTTCCATGCAAGCATCACATAGAAAACTAGCATACAGTCTACAACTAACAATCTGCTTAACTGCTAGGGTCCGAACCGAGATCTTGCATACACATTTGCTAGGAGCCACCTCCGGGTCTTTCATACAAATTCCAAGGGTCACCCCTTGGTCATCCAATAATACATAAGCCAATGGGTCGGCATTTGTGCCTTTTACCCATAGTACAGTGAGGAAACTCACCCCAATCCAAAATAACCAAACACTTGAGTTGCTACAACCAGAATCCTCACACTAGCATCATCAAATAACATTCCATTAAGAATTGATTCTCGACCCTATCAAGAATTCTAGTCCGATGTCCAAAATTTCAAGGTAAAAGTCCATTTGACCCATTTCCTTACTTTTCCAAAATCCAAAGTCATCATCATGGACCTAACCCAAGGACCAATAATGCCCAATTTCGAAATTGAGCCCAAAATCATCATCATGGACCTAACCCAAGAAACTCCAGTGTGCTAACAAAATCTCAAATTCAGAAGTCCATTGGCCCAACAAAGCCCAAACCCTAAAAGTCCAAAGCATGCCCAAAACTGTGAACACAAAGAACAAAAACCTACTTACTGAGTACGCGGGGCATACTCGGCTTGTATGCTTAGCGTACTCTCTTCGGGGCTAGTACGTGTGATGTACCAGATGGGTACGCTCGGTGTACTCCCCACAACACCATCCTACTCCATTAAGCACTTAATCAGTTAAGCCCTTACTCCAAACTCTCATATCTGATCCCTATGGATGACTTATCACATAAAGTTGGCAACTTTACATACATGCATGACTTAAAAGGACTCAAAAGATCAAAAAGAGCTTAATAAAGGTCTTAATACATGTGTGGACCATAAAACTCCATAAAGCTAGCATTTTTATGAATGCAGGGACTAAATGGAGCTAAGATCTAGCATTCATTACTTTTGGAGTATATCAAAAGCCCACCTTTAACTTAAATGTCTCCAAAAGTGCACAAAATACACCAAAACTAGCACCAAAGACCATCAAGGTGACAAATTTTTACCTCAAATGCTTATAAATGAGCAGAAGATCCTGGATCTTCAAGCTCAAGTCACTCCTCCAAGTGTTCTTCTTCTTCTTCTCCGTCACAAACACTCTTCCATGCTCAAGAACTCACCCAAGACACTCTAGGGTTTCGATATTAGGCTAAAGGGGATGAAGGCTAGTCTAAAATGACCAGAGGAAAGATATAATGATGCATAAATAGGAGTAAAACCCAAAAAATTAGGGTTTCTAGCTGAAGGGAGTACGCCCCGTGTACCCCTTAGTACGCCCGACGTACTCAGAAGGCATCCACGATCTATTCATCCACTATGCGTTGCATACTCAATGAGTACACCTCGCGTTCTAGATCAAGTTCCAAAACACTTAAATTTCAATCGGGAATAACTACTTCGTTCTAAGTCTATTTTTGGCATTCTTTATATTCACGGAAATGTAACGATAAGCTCTAAACTTCTATCAAATCTCCTTTTCCTGAGAACTTCCCGAACTTAAACCCAAAATTCATAATGGCCCGAACTGCTAAATCACACATATACCTTTGGGCTTCGAAACACAATCGAACACTCGAATCACTTAATCTATAATACCGACATCCAAAAAGGGCTAATTATCTCTTCCCCCAAGGCCCGAAGCCTTATGGTAATTGATAATCGGGCCACGACCCTGAATAAGGAAGCAATTCGAAATCGAATGTTACAAATCTATCCCACTTAAATTAGATTTCATCCTCAAAATAACTCCTTACTAACATCCAACCACACTTGTAACCCGAACAGCCCATCTACAACTCTGATACGGACTGAAGGAATGGCTCACACATACAACAAAATTCCAAACCTGTGACCGAACCATGCCTAAGCAGGGCTCTCAATTATTGGCAACTAACAGATATTCACATTACTAGAGTTAACACCTGTGAATTAATCATTACCACCTTGTCCGAAATCCAAAACTCTGAAACCCTACCTAACTCCCTGACAGACAGCCCAGTCGGGCTATGAGATTTTTTTAATCAGAGATTTTTTTAACCCCTGAGAATTAATCATTACCACCACGCAACTTACGAATGAAGGCCTCATTTGACAAGAATTGTCCTAGCTAACTCACCTCCATGGCTCCAATAGCCCTTCTAATCCAGCCGATCATAACAAACTGTTAAACCTGATGCCACTAAATCCATTGCTAGAAGTGAATGCTACATGACCAACTGTAGTCTTATATCACAACTGGCCTCATACGGTCCACCACTTCCTTAATTCCATTAATGTTGTAGCCTTCCCATAGTCCAACAACCTAACCTACCCTGGTCTAATCTCATCTGAAGGAATCTAGAAGCCAAATCGTAGATTTGCCATGCTCTCATAGCCACTCAAGAACCGGTGAATGCTACGTACCACCCTACAATCTTACAACACTCCTATAGCACCTACCAATCTAGTGAATGCTACGGCCACCTCGCAGTCTTACAACACCCCTATACTATATGTCAATCTAGTGAATGCTACGGAAACCTGCAGTCTTACAATACTCCAAACATGCCATGACCACCGCCCATGGTCTTACCACTCATCTACCAATCCATCCATACTCATCCTAAGTTGAACACACATCCCACTATACCCCAATCAGTTGTTAGGGTCATGCTTCAAACCCCAAAGCCTTAATAAGACAAGAACATGCAGAGAGGCTCTCACACCACCCTCGACCTGGATCCTTCCACATACTCGCGACACGTCACCACTGAAGTGCAATGAAACACAAATATCCATCATTGTGCAATCCCTTAGACCAAGTATTCTCCACCACTTGGATTCGACTGCGGCTTTCAAATCCCCAACGTACGATGGGTTTCCAATCCATGTGACAACCTTCTAATTCAATTTGCTGACTACCTGATCTTACAAGAACTATTATGACATTACTAGCCACTCTTAGTGATCACATACCTCCCCGAAACTAGATGAATACATCCTAAAATATCAACGACCTCAAATCCCAAGCTCGTACCACATCGCAAACCAAATCTGGCCTGCCTAATGATTCCCTAAACTCGGCTCTCAATATGCAAAATGGCATATGAAGACTCTCAGGATAAGATGTCTAGACCATCATAAAGAAAACCTAATCCCAGGCAGAAACTTAGATACGCCCACATAGCATCTCTCACATAAATATATAATCATAAATAAATTAAATAAAATCATGAAGGAAACGAGTGCAATACACACCTGCAGCGTCGACGGTTGGAACTCGGATCCCCTCGACTTGTGACTGAAGTGCTCGACTCCTTACCACCAGAACCTCCCTGATACCCTCGCGTCCATATATAATCCTTAAAGGGGATGGAGCAGGTACGCTCACTACTCCCTTCATCAGCTCCCAAAAATTGGCCTTCTTGTGGCCCACTTGGTTGCAGTGAAAACATAATGGACTTGTCCCCTGAGGACAATCTCGACTAACATGACCAACCCTGCTACACTTGTAGTACCCCATACCCCTAGAACGACAAACTCCATCGTGCAGCTTCCCGCATGTGCTGAACTGACCCCGACCCTGTTGGCCCTCAATTGCTGATCTGAAGTCTTGGGTCTCTTTGCACCACCGTCAACCACCTGCACCTGCTCTATCTTCCTCTTCCCCAGGTGCTCCACATTGATCTCCTAATCTCGGGCTCTAGCAATGATACATTCAAGGTCTTGCACCCTGACATACTCACGAAATCCCTGATATCATCCCTTAATATATCATGATACCTTACCTTCTTCATCTCCTCATCCATTGTGTACTAGAGAACCAATAAAGCCCTTTCCTGGAACTTGACAGTGATCTCTGCCAAAGTCTTTGTAGTCTGACAAAGGTCCTGAAACTCCCTCACTAACTGCTGCACCTTAATAGCTGGTGCAAACTCATCCCTAAAACATGTCATAAACTCATCCCAAGTCATCGTCTCCAGGGTCTTACCTCCCAAGTCTACCTCCTCCCACCAATATCAAGCTCTATCTTTCACAAGACAGGAAGCAAATCTGACCTTCGACCCCTCGGTGCAGGGACTCGTCTGAAAAGTGTTAGCCATATCCACTAACCCCTTCCTACTGGAAATGAGGTCCTTTTCCCCAAAGAACTCGAGAGTTCCATAAGAACAAAACTCACGGAAGGAAAGGGTGCAAGCTTCAACAATTGCCAAAACATCAGCATAGAACTCACCAAGACGCTCATCCAAAATCTCCATAATCCCCTTCTTGACCGAAACAAAGATCACATGAGTCTATTCCAAAATACCATGAGTGATCTCCAATGAGATAAACTCCCACATCCACTTATCAATTGGCTCAACACCTACACCTAAGCCAGAACTAGAACGTGAACCTCAATCCAATGTGCTCATCGCCATTCTAAAAAAATAATCATACAACTGATTAGCACATAATCACGAATCCTCGTCCCAACGACTTCCTAGACTCTCCGTGAATCTCCTCGATTCGAGTATAGATCCTGTGCTTTTAGTTGTTCGGGCCTAATACTACCTTCCACACCTATCCATACTTTCCTCAAGAATCATCCTAAATCCTCTAAGTCACCTTCTTAAACCGTTACCCCAAAAACTCGCTACACAATGCAACCAACCCACTAAAAGCATTTCCTAGGCTCTCCTAGGTTCCGGACCTCACCCTGCCATCATCTGATGAAGAATTCCCAGTAATTTTAGTTAACTACTACATGAATACAATCATATGTAACAAAGCTTAGATAATCCTTCGAGTAACAGATTCATCCTTACAACGGTTAGACTCAAACGAGAGTTGTACAATAGGGTCAAATTCATCACTCTGAGATTATTTAACCTATGCAACATGTGACTTGACATATTCACTTAGTAGTTAAACCACATCACTAAGAGTCCCACAAAGCACAAAGCATAAACATTCGAACAACGGAAAAATCTGACCAGCATGCCAACTAATCAAGCCATTCTATCCAATTATCTGAGAACCATACTAGCATGAAATCTTAAGGCTCAAACAATCAGGCATATAAAGGCATCTTTCCTACCATAGAATCCTGAGCAGATTTATATCTCTAATCTACCATGCAATTCTCATAACATATAACATAACAAACATGTATAGGTATTCTGGGAATCACTTACTTGAGCTTAGCTGATTACACACATCACTCCCCATTCTTTTTTTAGAAACCCCTTTAATAAAAAATTTATTTTATGAAAAATTTACCAAAACCTCAGTTTGAGTTCAGACACCCCTTGAGAGCAACCCCGAATCCCTAAAACCAAGCCTCTATACCAACTTGTAATGTCCCAAAATTTCAAGGTAAAAATTTCATTTTTAATACAATCAAAACACCAATTATCATTTACTCAAACATTTAAAAGTATTTCATAATAACACAGTCATCAGAGTACAATCCCAACATGGGTGTATGAGTGGCGTTCAAGCCAGGCCCTTCACTTTTGAATCGAAAGTACCTAAAACCATAAAAAATAAACCGTAATCACAAAGCGTAGCAAGTTTCCCAAAATACCGCATACCATACATACAATAGAGAATGCAATGTGCCAACCATAGGCTTGCCATTATGCCATGAGCCATATCACGGTCTTTCCTTGCCAAGTCGGGCCCAAAACCATAAATCTTACAGACAAGTGCCAAGAGCCACCTCCTGGTCTTCAATGCAAGCATCACATAGAAAACTAGCATACAATCTACAACTAACTATCTACTCAACTGTCAAGCTCCGAACCTTGGTATTTCATAAAGATTTTCCAGGAGCTACCTCCTGGTCTTTCATACAAATGCCAAGGGCCACCCCTTGGTCTTCCAATAATACATAAGCCAATGGCTTGGGATTAGTGACTTCGACCCGTAGTACAGTGAGGAGACTCACCTCAACCCAAGATAACCGAACACTTGAGCTACTATTACCAGAACCCTCACATTAACATCATCAAATAACATTCCATCAATAGTTGATTCTTGACCCAATCAAGAATTCTAGTCCAGTGTCCAAACCTTCATGGTAAAATTCCGTTTTACCCCTTTCCTTACTTTGCCAAAATCCAAATTCCAATCCCTTAGCATCAAAAGCCCAAATCCATTAAATGGCACCACAAGGCCCAATAAGTCCTAATTTCGAAATTGAGCCCAAAATCATCATCATGGACCTAACCCAAGAAAGTCTAATATGCTAACAAAATCCCAAAATCAGAAGTCCATTAGCCTAACAATACCCAAACCCTAAAAATTCCAAATCATGGCATAAAACATGAACACAATGCCTAAAAGCCCACATGTTGAGTACGCGGGGTGTACTCAACTCATACACATAGGGTACTCCCTTCGGGGCTAGTACGCGCAACGTACTCCCCAGAACACCAGGCTACTCCTTTAAGCACTTAATCAGTTAAGCCCTTGCTCCAAACTCTCAGATCTAATCCATATGGATGACTTATCATGTAAAGTTGGCAACTTTACATACATGCATGACATAAAGGGACTCAAAGGCTCAAAATGATCTCAACAAAGGTCTTAATACATGCATGAACCATAATACTCCATAAAGATAGCTTTTTTATGAATATGGGAAGTAAATGGAGCTAAGATCTAGCATCCATTACTTCTGGAGTAGATCAAAAGCCCACCTTTAACTCAAATGTCTCCAAAAGTGCACAAGATACACCAAAACTAGATCTAACACCAACTACCATCAAGGTTTGAGCTTTTTACCCCATAATGCTTGGAAATGTGTAGAAGATCCTGGATCTTCAAGCCGAAGTAACTCCTCGAAGTATTCCTCTTCTTTTTTTTTCTTTCACAAACCACATCAAACACTCTTCTAAGCTCCAAAACTCACCCAAAATACTCTAGAGTTTCGATATTAGGATAAAGGGGATGGAGGCTGGTCTAAAATGTCTAGAGGAAATATATAATGATACTAAAATAGGGTAAAACCCAAAAAATTAGGGTTTCTAGCTAAAGGGAGTACGCCCCGCATACCCCTTAGTACGCACAATGTACTCCAAAGGAATATGCGATTTATTCATCCGCTACACGCTGTGTACTCAATGAGTACGCCCCACGTTTTAGCCAAAACTCCAAAACACTTAAATTTCAATCGGTCATAACTCCTTCGTTCTATGTCCATTTTCAACATTCTTTATATCCACAAAAAGTTAATGAGAAGCTCTACACTTCTATCAAATCTCCTTTATCTGAGAACTTTCCAAACTTAAACACAAAATTCATAAAGGCCCGAACTGCCCATGCACAATTATACCCTTGGGCTCCGAAACACAATCAAACACTCAGATCACTTAATCTATAATATCCACATCCAAAAGGGGTAATTATATCTTCCCCCAAGGATCAAAGCCTAATGATAGCTGATAATCGGGCCACGGACCCAAATAACAAAGCAATTCATCACCAAGTGTTATAGTAGGTCTCATCATTTTCTACAACTTTCCTTTTGGTCATTTTGTCTTGTTTTGACTTTCTTTTTTCGATGAGTTTTTATTACCGTTATGATTTTCTAAAAATCATAAGTATATCATATGGTTTCCATTTTAGGCGTTCCTTGCCTCATAAATACTACTTTAAGTAGTACTATGATTGTCTAGTTGGTGACTTTTTCAAAAAGTCAACCAATATTCTTGAAGTTTTTGTCGTTGTAAACTTTTTACGTACGGTAGATATTTATTTACTATAAATGCCATATCTCACCCATACTACATCGGATTATTACGAAATTCATATTTATGGAATTGCGGTGACTTAAGAAGTCTAAATATGCTAACCCGCCCTCAAAGTGCCGTGACATTTTGCGCACTTATTTTTTTAGCCTAATGGTTGACGTAACTAAGGATGCAAAGTTCAAATATATTAAAATATATAGTATGGCTACAAGGTTGTCCTTATTATATTTTTATGTCCTATAGTTAAATATTAATGGCGGTTGGTGACATATTCTCTAGGTTATCATATCCTCCCCCCGTTAAAAGAAATTTTGTCTCGAAATTTAACTTGTAGTCGGGGTGTTTTCAAATAAATGGGGATAGTTGCTCCTCATTTGATGTTCACGTTCCCATGTGTATTCCGGTACTTTCTTAGAGTTCCATCATACCTTGAGTATGGGAATACGACTTTGCTTAAGCCTCTTGACCTCATGATATATGATCTTGACTGGTTCCTCGACGAAGTTGAGTTTTGTCTCGACCTGGATTTCGTCGAGAGGTACAACTAGCAAGTATTCAAAGAGACATTTCATAAGGTTTGAAACACGAAAGACATTGTGTATGTTGTTGAGCTCTAGGGGCAGAGCGAGTAGGTTGGCTATTGGGCCTATTTTGGCAAGGTTCTCGAAAGGTCCTATATATCGTGGGTTGAGTTTTCCCATATTGCCAAATATTATAACTCCTTTCCAAGGAAATTCTCTTAGCATGACTCTATCCCCCAATTGCAGTTCAATTTGTTTTTGTCAAAAGTCAGTGTATTTCTTTTGATGATCATGAGACGATCTTAATCGTTCGTTCATTTTCACGATCTCATCCGTTGTTTCATGAATAATCTCCTGTCTGGTTAGCAAAGTGTCACCTACATATTTCTTTGCTAGTTGGGTATCATCGACTTCTTCCCAACACAACTGTGAATGACACTTTCAACTGTTAAGTTTTTCAAATGGTGTAATCTTTATACTCGTGTGATAACTATTGTTATAGGATAACTCAACCAACGGTAGGTGAGTATTCCATGCATCTCCAAAGTCTATCACACATGCTCCGAGTATATCTTCCTAGGTTTGTATGGTCCTTTCGATTTGACCACCTGTCTGCGGATGATATGTGGTACTCATATCGAGTTGTGTGCCTAACGCCTATTTCATTGTTTCCCTAAACCAAAATGTAAATTGGTTGTCTCTGTGCGAGATGATAGATGTCGGTATGCCGTGTAGCTGAACTATCTCCTTAACATAAGTCCTAGCTAACTTCTACATTTTGTTGTAACTTCTAGATGTCTTGGGTAGTTTTGTGATAAATTCCCTGGTAACTTGCTCCCATTTTCACTCGGGTATTTCAGGTTGTTGCAATAAACCCAATGGTTTCTGGTATTCTGTCATGAATTTAGCGCATGTCAAACATTTTCTCACATAGGTGACGATTTATGTCTTCATGTTCGGCCACCAATTCCTTTTCTTTAAGTCAAGATGCATCTTATTATACCCTGGTGAACTAAGCATCATGTCCTATGAGCTTTCTCCAGTAATAGGCTCCATATATCGCTAAATTTTGGTACCGAAATGCGGTCCATGAAAAGCAAGGTTCCATATTCTATGGACTCGAATTGTTTCTCCATAATTCGTAAGTATTCTTCTACTTTTTTATCTTCCTTAAGTGGATCTATTTGAGCTTCTCGGATTTGGGTAGGAAGGTTTGATTGAATTGTTAGAGTGAGAGCTTTTACTCTAGAAGGTCTTACTCATTCCTTTCTACTTAGGGCATCAGCTACCACATTAGCTTTGCCCAGGTGCTATCGAATTTCACACTCATAGTCATTCAACAGCTCAAGCCATCTTCTTTGTCTCATGTTAAGTTCCTTTTGGTTAAAGATGTGCTGAAGAATTTTGTGGTCCATATATATGACACACTTTGTTCCATACAAGTAGTGTTGCTAGATCTTTAAGGTGAGAATTACAGCTTCCAATTCCATGTCATGGGTGGTGTAATTATTTTCGTGAGTCTTGAGTTGGTGCGATGCATAAGCGGTCACTTTATCCCTTTGCATAAGTACACATCCCATGCTATGATGTGATTCATCTCAAGAGACGACAAAGTCTTTGGTTCCTTTTGGAAGTGAAATGACTGGCACACTACACAACATGTGTTTCAACTTCTGAAACACCGATTCTTGCTGTTCTTTCCATTCGAATTTCATATCTCTTTGTGTAAGTGTCATGAGGGGTTTTGCTATATTTGAGAAATTTTCTATAAATCTCCTTCAATAGCGTGCCATTCCCAAAAATTGACATACTTTTGTTGGTGTCGTTGGTGCCTCCCAAATTCTTTATGGCCTTGATCTTGGAAGGATTTACGTTAATACCTTTGTTGATGACCACGTGTCCTAGAAAGCGTACTCCCTTGATCCAAAATTTACACTTTGAGAATTTTGCATATGATTTATCCTTCCTTAACGACTCTAAAATGACTCAGAGATGTTGACCATCTTCTTCCTCTGTTCGAGAATATATCAATATATCATCGATGAATATGATCATGAATTTTTGTGGGTAAGGTTGACAATCACGGTTCATTAGATCCACGAAGACTATTAGGACATTAGTTAGGCCAAAAGGTATAAGTAGGAAATATAGTGGCTATATCGAGTTTTAAATTTTGAATTCGGGATGTCCTCTTCTTGTACTCAAAGTTGACGGTACCCTGAACATAAATCAATCTTTGAGTAGAAGTTGGATCCTTGTATTTAGTCGAAAATATTTTCAATACTTGGGAGTGGTTATATGTTCTTGATTGTCAACTTACTTAGTTCTCAATAATTGATGCACATTTTTAAGGTTCTGTCCTTCTTCTTGAAGAATAGCACTATGGCTACCTGGGGTGATAAAATTGGACATATAAAGCCTTTATCCAAAAGCTCTTGAGCCTGACTGGACAACTCTTGCATTTCCAAAGGGGCTACTCGCTAAGGGGATTTTTTTTTCCATTGGAGCTGCCCCTCGAGCTAGGTCAATCCGAAATTCAACTTCATGAATTAGTGGTAATTCGGGCAAGTCCTTCGGAAATACATCGGTAAAATCACACACTTGGGGGCTTTGTGCTTGATTTCCTTTTTCTTTCCCCTCTTGTCTACGATGTGGGCCAAAAAAGTGTGACATTTCTTGTGAAGGTATTTCTATAGCTTCATGCAAGAGATGATTATGAGGCTTTTGTTGGTCTTATCTCCGTAGATTATGTAACGTCTCAAAATTCATAGAAAAATTTTCTTCTTAATAACACTTAAAACCATACATCGAGTTTGCCACACCCTCAAACCAGAATGGCAGAAACGTCTGGGGGCGGATGTAGTGACTTCATGTATAGTATCATAAAAGTTGAATATAAATGAAATATAGCAACGCAAACATTCATACATTAAAATTTAAGTTTACATTGGTTAAAAACTTTGTTTGCTCAAAAGTTGAATACGAATAATTGAAAAGTAGAAAACATGAACGACGGTGCCGACCCTCAAGAAGGGTTGAATACCTTTTTACTGGCTTTCAGAGAATACAAGTGATTTTGAAAAGTGTCAACAATTAAGTTGGTGAGTTCATAAGCAGTTTTCTGTGAGAAGAATTTGTAACATTTTCGTGTAAAATGATTTTTGAATACTTCTAGAAAATCCAATATTTTCTTTAATATGAACTATAAATGTATGTATTTCCTTTGTATCCTTTCCTTGTAAAATGATATTGTATCTTTCCAGGAAATCCAATGTTTTCTTAAATATAAACTATAGGTGTATGTATTTCTTTTGTATATTACCTTGTAAAATGATAGTGTATGTTTCCAGAAAATCCAATATTTTCTTAAATGAGCTGTAAATGTATGTATTTATTTTGTATCTTTCCTTGTAAAATGATAATGTATGTTTCTAGAAAACCCAATATTTTCTTAAATGTAACTGTAGTCTTAAACCCTAAGATCAAGAAAATGTATAAGTATTGTTGTACTGAACAATAGTATGTAGTTATGTCTTTTTATAAAACTAATGAAGTGTAAGTTACTCCATAAACCAAATCGTTTTGTCAATCCCTATGTGAGTTATTATAACCATGCTTAGTATGATTGATATGCCTGAACAACGTTCTTCAGGCGTTGGAATTAGTAGACTTTTGCCACCCTAGACTTGCCGGTCTAACTATAGCGAACAGATGAGGTGTGGGGTTGTCAATCCCGTATAGATCTATACACAACTCTCTCGCTCTCCATCCAGGAGACTCTGTTTATAATGTAGGACTTAAGGTGTACACTAGGTAGGTACGGTGATAAGAATGTCTTACAAGAGCATCAACAGATTAACGGGAACTATGACTCCTTTTACTTGTAAAATAAAATAATTATACATTTGAATAATTATATGGTTCTTTTGAAAATGAAAGTGTAGTTTGTGACTTCCAAACTATACCAGTTATAGTTTATCTTGTGTGTTTGTTGAGGCTATTTATGTACTCTATTATATAAATATAAAGTTGTTATCTTGTCTAGTGTCAAAATATGAAATCAAAAAATAATATTTTGGGTTCAAACCTACCAAAATGGTAAATAAATATAATGTAACCATACTTGCTAGAAAGACTATCTTTTAGTAAAAGTTTCCAAAAATCATGTACTTTTACAAATCATAATTTTCCTATGATTTTATAATGTAGAATATGTTTGTTTAGTTAGTTTTCCGATTTTGATTAAACTTATATGATTATCTAGTAGATAATTGCAAATTAATTAGATATATTATTGCCTTATATGATAACCCTAATTATTTGAATTATTTGTTTGAATTATCTTGCCATGTATTAAGTCAAAATTTAGATAATCACTAATTAATTGTTTAATTAAATTATTTGTAATTTGATCTAGTCAGTTTTGAAAAGTTTTAAAACTTGCCCTCAAGTTTTGGAATTTAAATTTTTGATTAAAAGTTTAATTTTGAAATATTGAAATTCTAAACCCTAGAATTTTACAAGTTTAAAATTCAACCTTATAACTCTTATAATATTATAAGATTAATAATATATATATATATGTATGTATGTATGTATGTATGTATAATATTAAGCTAGTCTTACCGTTAGTAGACCTCATTCACGAAGCCGATCTATAAGGGGATATAAGGTTGATGCCTATAAAATAACAGTTTAATGGGTGTCAACTGTCACCCGCCGCTTCCTTGATTGGAGGAGGTTGTTAGCTAAACGGGTAGGATAGGGAAAGTAATGCCACATTAAAAGTATAATCGATATATAAAGTAACTAAATGTTTTTTTTATAAAATTCCCAATTTTAATTACCTTGGAAAAAATGTGAAATCATGGTATTCCATGAAATTACACTTTATATCCTTGCCAAGTCATTAGTGGAGCGTGTGTGGATAACCGACACACTAATATGGACTAGCAATGGTGGGAAAGGCTGACTCGATGTTTATCATATATCAATGGAGCGTGTGTGATTAACCGACACATTGATTAGGTGGTAAATGACATCGAGGGTACCAAGTAATTTGCATGGTTATTCACACCTTTTTTGTGATCCTCGCTATCCCAATCACAAACTTGATGGGCATATCGAGATTTAAACATGCCATTGAAAATTTCAATGAATCTCAAAAGATGTAGGAGTTTCAATAAATTTAAAACTTAATTTCTTTTTCGTTTTTCATGGTGGAAATTAGTGAATCGTCATTCACATACCTTCAAATTATTTTCAATTTAGATTACAACATCCCTCTTCTAAATTGTAAATAATGTTGTTGGATCCTAGCCCTAATTTCTCATCTTGGGTGTTTAATTGGGGATTCTTATCAAATCAAACTTTGTCTCTTTTCTATTTCAGATGTCTACTTCGAACAACAACGCTTCAGTCTCGACCCCTTCTGGCTCATTCTCACTCATGAACTTGTGCGGGAGGGTGATTTTCGATGGGACCAATTTCAATGATTGGATTCACAACATCCGCATGGTCACCCGCTACAAGGACAATGAGTATGTTCCTGATAAGGAGTTAAAATAGGTAAATGCCAACACTTCTACTCCCGAAAAAATCGCTGCTTTCGAGGCTCACGAGCGAGATGCTACGAAAGTCCATTGCATCATGCTTGCGACCATGACCGCCCAACTCCAAAAGTCCTACGAGGACTACTACCCCTACGCGATGCATCATGATGTGATGGATAGGTACCATCAATGCGCGAGGCAGAAAAGGTACGAGATCATCGTTGCGATGATCACTACCAAAATTAAGGACGAAGAGTCTGTCATGGCCCACTTGCATAAAATGCAGAGATACATGGAGCAGGTGATAGATATCATTCTTCACTCCTTACCACCTTGTTACAACCAGTTCCTTATGACCTACCACATGAACAAGGAGGCGGTCACTCTAAGCAAGCTTCAAGGCCCGCTAAGGACTACTGAGAGTGGTCTGAAAGACAAATCCGTTCCATCAACTCCTACTACCGCCCCCGTCTTGGCAATTGGGCAAAGGAAGGGCAAGAAGAGGAATGATCCTTCTAAGAGCCACAAGGGAAAGTCCCACAATGGTACCTCTTCTAGTGGAACCAAGGCTGGTCCTGCTGCACCCTTCTCTAACCCGAAGGATGCAGAGTGCTAATACTGCCACGAGAAAGGGCATTAGAAATGAAGCTGCCCGAAATACTCGCAAGATATCAAGGATGGGAAGATAAAACCATCCTTCTCAGGTATTTATACTATTCATTCACCAACTCATCACATGATATGTCTTGGGTCCTTGATACAAGGTGTGGTTTTCACATTTGTTCTGAATTGTAGGGCCTAAGAAAAAGTAGGGATGTGGAGCATGGGAAGATAAACTTGATCATAGGGAATAGGAAAGCATCGTCTATCACCATGATTGGAGTTTACTTTTTAGTGCTTAGTAGCGAGTTAGGTTTAGATTTGAATTATTGCTGTTACTCGTTAGAAATGACACGAAACATTATTTCTTTTCATCGCTTGTATAAACTATTGGATTAGATGTCTAAGCCCATAACTATTATTGGTATGTACTCGACCCAAGAGTAGCATGGTCCATTTGGGTTGCACTTCACCGGAACAATTTGTATGGATAGCCTTTTGAGAATAGTATGTCTATGGTTTGTTAATATATTCTAAGTTATAATATATTAATATGAAATCATATTATTTAATTGGTATTGATCAAGAATTAATTTAGAATTAATTTAGTGATAAAAAAGGAACTAATTAAATATGGACTCTTATATATATATATATATATATATATATATATATATATATATATATATATATATAATGGGCCAAGTTCATTTAGGATGTGCTAAGCTGGCATGGATAGTCTGTGGAGTTTTTAACCCATCGATCCTATGGAAATGAAAGGTCATGGGTATTAGGGTTTACATGAATGTAACGTTAATCCTCCATACTATATAAAGAGGTCTTTGGCATATGAAATGGCAATAGTGTGTGAGTGAATAAGGGTGGGCCGATTTCTAGTGTGATTTCTATTCTCTCAAGTTTTCCAAGGTGTTTTGGTGATTTGTGATTCCACTTGAGGAATCCACATTATTGGTGCAAGGCTCTTGAAGCTCCAAGGAATCATCCACAAGAAAAAGGTATGTCATCCCACTAAGTTTTATATTGCAAGTATCCCATAGTATGTTAGTTAGGATGAGAAGCTTGGAAAAATCATATTCGCATGTATTATAGAGAAAACATAGATCCAAGGTTTCTAGGGTTGAATGTACACCATAGGAGTGTTAGAATGCTCCAAACTCATCAATGGTGTCAGATCCCAGGCTTGTTTTCATTATACTTGATGCAGAATGCTTGAAAAAGTTGAAAAATTGTTCACTATTTAGTGAACTCGTCGAGTCCGTGGGGGGACTCGACGAGTCCAAGTGTTACTTCATCCTACTCTTCGAGTAGTCTCTTGCAGTCGACGAGTACGAGGCCCTGTGTGTAGTTTTTTGAGTTTTGCTGCTGGAAATGGACTAGAATTATTACCTTAAACTGTTTTGGACTTATAAAACCTTTTTTTGATGTGGTAATGATTATGCTAATCCATTTCCAATGGTTATTATCAAAATTTCAAGTTTTATATGTGTTTATATGATTCTTGAAATTGTTGATATGAATGTTCATACTTATGAGTTTCAGTAGATCATAGGAATTATTCACAAATTGTTTGTTAGTGTAATTCTTGATCTAATTGTCAATTGATGGAGTCCATAATTTTTCCTCAAGTTATGGACTACCAAAAGTCACTTCTTTAAAGAGTCATTAAAGAACCATAGGTTACATAAAATGAAGAGTCTTCATTTTAATAGACCATTATACTCATAAGTTATGAAGTTGAAAAGTCTTGAATAGTTTCACACACACTTTAACTCTAAACCCTAGAGTTTTAAAAAGTTAAAATTCAACCCTTATACTTTATAGTATTATAAACTAATATATATATATGTATATATATATATATATATATATATATATATATATATATATATATATATATATATATATATACAAATATATATGTATATGATAAAGTCAGTCTTACCGTTAGTAGGCCTCATTCACGAAGCCGGTCTATATGGGGGGTATAAGGTTGTTGCCTATAAAATAGAAACTTAATGGGTGTCTACTCTCACCCATCGCTTCATTGACTGGTGGAGGGTCGTTAGCCGAACGGGTAGGGAAAGGACTACAATTCTCATTAAAAGTATAATGATAAATATAAAGTAACTAAAGTTTTTATAAATTCCCAATCTTAGTTACTTTAGGAAAATTTGAAGTTGGTGCCAACCCATGAAGTTACACATTATACCTTACCAAGTCGTTGGTGGAGCGTGTGTGGGTAACCGACACACTAACATGGACAAGTAAGAGTGGCAAAGGGTGACTTAATGTTTATCATAGATCTGTGGAGCGCGTGTGGGTAATCGGCATATCGATTAGGTGATAAATTTAAGGGTACCAAGTTAATTTGCATGGTTATTCACACCTTGTTTGTGATCCTCGGCATCCCAATCACAAACTTGAGAGGGCATAATCGAGATTTAAACATGCCATTGAAAAGTTCAATGAATCTCAAAAGATCTAGGAGTTTCAATTCAAATAAAACCTAGTACCTATTTCATTTTTCATGGTGGAAATTGGTGAATCATCATTCACCTACCTTCAAATATTTTGTAGCTTGGATTACGACATCCCTCTTCCAAGTTATAAAATATTGTGTTGGGTCCTAGCCTTAATATTTCAAATTGGGTGTTCTGTTATGGACTTAAATCAACTAACTTGAATTTCTCCTATTGTAGATGTCTACTTCAGACAATTATGGTCTCCCCAAGTCCCTTGGAACAAGCTTTCGTTATGAAGGTGATGTCCCGCGATTAGATCATGGACATCATACTTCTCTTCCTCCACCTCCTCCAATTATTCTCCCTGACCCACAAGCTCAAAGACTTAAAAAAATCAAGGCCACTCAAGCCCTACTTGCAATGAAATGTGAAGATAGAAGGCCTATGTGTTCTCACATCTAGGAGATGAAGTCGCATATCGACAGGTTGAGAGTGTTGGGTGTAGAAGTCTCAAGAAATTTGGCCATTGACTGGGTTCTTCAATCACTTCCTGATTCGTATAGTGAGTTCATTAAGAACTACAATGTGACATACCACAACATGACCCTTATTGATCTTACTTATTTGCTTGTTGCCGCTGAATCAGAAATGTTTTGGCACACTGGAAAAGTAAATTTGGGTGGAAGATCTACTTCTCAAACTTCCATAGACATTGACAATGGTAACATTGGAAGTCCAGAAAAACTTTCTCTTCCCAAAGGAAAGGGATCGGCCTTGGTCAACCCGGTTGACCAAAAGGTAAAGGGAATGGCTAAGTATGTGATAGTCCCGTGTACCATTTCCAAAGAGTCTATATGTTTTTATTGTCAAGAGAAGGGGCATTAGTTGCGAAGCTGCCCTGACTACCTGAAAGATTTGAGAAAAGGAAGAATCAAAAAGTTTGACTCTGCTTCAGGTAAGTACACTATCTAACTCTGTTAAGTTTCTAATTGTTGATTCTTAATAAATGATGTGACTAGGTTGCATTTTTATGTTTAGTAGGATCATGCAAAGGGAAAGGAAACTTAAAGGAAGAGTATCAATCAGATCGCGAAGATGGGTTTCAATCGCATGGTTCGAAGTTCGGATTTTTGAGCTACTGCTAAAGAGTTATGACAGATTGCTAGGAAAATATGTAATAGCATAGTTTTCATTTAAAGTTGCATTGTAAGGAAAAAGTTTTTTCTGCATTTTATAAATAAATAAAATTTTGTTTTATTCTATTATATCTCCTTGCAATGACATTTATGAAAAATTGATGTTTGTATATTTCTAGCAATATTGGAAACACGAATTTAGTTCTTTCTTTTGTGGTAGTGTCTAAATTTACCAAATAAGGAAAGACTCTCATCACCCAAGTTTCAATTGGACAGAAACTTGGAATCATGCAAGTTGTATTGTATGATGAATGAGAATTTTCATCTTTGGAAAAATTAAGACTAAATCCTTGTTCACATGTATATGTGAGTCAAGTGAAGGACTAAGGAATCGAGTACACATTCTTATGCACTGGTCAAGTCCACCACAAAGATCGATAAGACTATTCAATATGATTTACTAAAGTTTAGTAAATATGGATATACTTACAAGTTTAAGTATAATTTTGAAACATTGGAAAAGTTTCGATGTATGGCAAAACGAATGAGAATAATCAAATTAGGCAGAAAGATAAAAGTTTATCAAATCTGAAAAGATGGGAGAGTACTTTAGTATCATGTTTTGTGATCATCTTAAGAATTAAGAAACCATATCACTATTGATCCTCTAAGGACATCTTAGTGCATTCCTATGGCTAAGAAGAGGAATCATGAATTGTTGAAATGGTTAAATCAAGAAGATGAGTCATACTTTGTTCCAAAATAATTCTTAGAGTCATACTCCATGACTGTAACTTAAGTGACATATCTTAAAGAAGGTTTATAACACTTGTCAAATGTAGAGTAAAAGGTTTTCTACTCTTGTACATTTGAAATTGGTAAGTTGTGACGTTTTGGATAAACAAAGGCCAACTAAGACCAATTGTGTGAAGTGTTTGTCTTGATAAAGAATCCGCACTATCTCTTGAATATTTGTTTGTCAAAGAATGGTTCTTGGCAAGAGAGTCTTATATGTCAAGAGGACAGTGGGAGACTTAAAGATCCTAAAAGAGTTTCAAGAACTAATCAAGAATAAAACCTTTAGTTTATCCCTAGCACACGACTTGAGGATTATAACATATCGTGTTGACATATTCTAGTTTTTGTGCCCATTCCAGTTAAAGTTGGCTTTGCATATGAGTTTTGAGAGTTCTCAATTGGTTGCATTACAACCTAGAAGAAATGGTAGGCCTTTGTGCTTCCAAGTGGCAAGAAATTAAGAATGAACAAGTTCAGACCATATGAGTTTGGATTTGTCACTAACCTTGTCTTGTGATTATGGTGATGACAAATTTACATGGAAAGGAACACATACACCATAGAAATCTAAGTTTCATAAGGTTTCTCCTCAATTCATGAAAATGATGGTGAGGAAACGCTTTCATTGAGTAGATTTTAACTACACAGCAATTGTGATATTTGCATTCTCAAAGTTGTTGGTGGAGCGTGTGTGGTTAACCGACACACTAACATGGACTTGTGAGAAATGGAAAAGGTCTAAACAATTGAGGCTATGATTACAACATCCCTTTTTATAGTTCTAAAACTGTTTAAACACACATGTGAGCTATCTACGGAAAGGTTTATGATTTGGATAAATTTTTATCAAAGCATCTCATATCATAAATCTGAACTTTGGTAAGGAAGTCAATAAATAATTGATTTCTAGAAGTCCAGATGATTTCTGAGTACATGTCAAAGGTAGTGGGAGCATAATTGTTATGCTAGTAATTATTATGTTAGTGGGGGAATAATTAATTATGATGAGTGTTCCAAGTTAGCAATGTTAATTATAGAAAACAAAAACTTTTATTTGGGAAAAAGTTGTTTTGCTATAATTACGGGAGAGGAAATTATAGTTCAACTAATTCTAAAAGCTTAGATTGAGAATTTAATCATCTTTAGTCAAGGATATATATGTGAATTTTATGTTGGAATGGTTCAACATAAGGAAATTCTATATATATAATGTGTTCGCAAAATTTGATTATGATTACGGCATCACTCTTCATAGTCCAATTATGAAAACATGGGAAATAAAAAATATTATAGCAAAAGGCTGGTCTAGGATCATGTATTTATGTGAGACATCATGAATCATGTCCCATATGCTCCAGGTATAGGATTGATTACATGTGCTATAATATTCATCCACTCTAAATTTTCCAAATGCCTAGGGCATTAAGAGGGAAAAAGGACTAGAACTAGATATGAATAAAATGATTAAGCAATTGTCGAGGACAATCAGAGGTTACCAAAGATTGGTTGCTCATAGACAATTGGAAGTATAAAGTTAATTTTGAAAGGACCATATTGACATATTCTAAAAAGAGGCAACTTTTGTTCAGAAGTGATAGTCAAAATGGGAATGAGGAAATGTTCCCATATGTGGAAGGTATTCATTAAATCTGTGTAATATTAGAAAAAGTTAATGCAAGAAGGATGTTCAAAGGAATGTACTTTGAATTTGAGAGTTTGTTTCCTTGGAATTGATATCTATTGGAATACTCTGTAAATTTCTATTACCAAGTCCTTGTGACTTTTGCACATAATTATTACAAGAGAATCAATGCATATAAGTTTAGAATCTAAAAGATTTCAGTAAATGGCAAAGAATCTTGTATTCTTACATATGCAGTAAGGATTTCCGATTGTGAAATGAGCATCATTGGAATCATGTTCAATTGGTCTATTTCACAAAGTAAGGATCATAGAGAAACATTATGTGCATACTTGGAGTATGGCATAACTATTGTTTGGACAAACATAGCGTGCATGCTTGGAGCATGGCATGACTATTGTTTTAATTCAAGTATAAAGTTGATTATTTGAAACATTATGCAATGAATAATGTGTAATCAATATGGTGATAAATAAAAGGTGATTTATTTATATTCATAAGTTCTAAGACCATATTGGATTCGATTATTCTTGTGTTTCACTTTGCGTGTTTTGACTTCCCGAATAACTAGGTTATTTAAACTCTCCACAGTCAATCATACTTTGGAAGTAGGTATGAATCAAGATTGGCATGAATTGGGCTTGTAGATGTCTAAAGTTCTTAGACATAGCAAAAGTCGCCGCAACATTCCTGAGTGCTCCTGGAATGAGACTCGAGTAGTGGATTAAACCCACACTCATTTGAATCACTTCATGGATTTTATCACGAGTGATCATGAGACGATAACATCTTATATTCTTCGAATGGAGACGTGTGAGTTGTAATTGCGCGTTAGTTGCACATTGACATATGTAAATGCAACCAGTAACTTGGTTGTTATAAAGCATATCGTTGTGTGTAATTTGATGAGTAAGTACAAGCGAACATTTGGGTCGAAATTTATCCATTCCTTTTAACCTTGGAGGGATAAAAGCAATATATGTGGGCCCCTCGATGATTAGTGATTACACCCCTAAGTGCTTGGCCAAGCCTAGACTGATTTGATATGCTCAATTAGTCAGTTGTCATAACTCGAAAATCGGGAAACAACAAATGGATAGAGAGAATGATTATAATCCATGTATCAGTCCATATGATATCTAGAATGGAGGAATATATGATCCGTTATCTAATGGACATGTCATTTGACTAGGTCAGAGTTCGGCAGCGGCTTTAAGAGCTACGATTGCTAGTTGGGATCTTGGAGTCATACTTGAATAATAGTTTTAGACTTATCCAAGTGGGAGACTGTTGGATTAGATGTCTAAGCCCATAACTATTATTGATATGTACTCGACCCGAGAGTAGCATGGTCCATTTGGGTTGCACTTCACCGGAACAATTTGTATGGATATTCTTTTGAGAATAGTATGTCTTTGGTTTATTAATATATTCTAAGTTATAAGTTATTAATATGAAATCATATTATTTAATTAATATTGATCAAGAATTAATTTAGTGATAAAAAAAGGAACTAATTAAATTTGGACTCTTATATATATATATATATATATATATATATATATATATATATATATATATATATATATATATATATATATATATATGATGGGCCAAGTTCATTTAGGATGGGCTAAGCTGGCATGGATAGACTATGGAGTTTGTAACCCATCGACCCTATGGAAATGAAAGGTCATGGGTATTAGGGTTTACATGAATGTAACCCTAATCCTCCATACTATATAAAGAGGTCTTTGGCATATGAAATGGCACTAGTGTGTGAGTGAATAAGGGTGGGCCGATTTCTAGTGTGATTTCTATTCTCTCAAGTTTTCCAAGGTTTTTTTGGTGATTTCTGATTCCACTTGAGGCATCCACATTATTGGTGCTAGGCTCTTGAAGCTCGAAGGAATCAACCACAAGAAAAAGGTATGTCATCCCACTATGTTTTATATTACAATTACCCCATAGTATGTTAGTTAGGATGAGAACCTTGGAAAAATCATATTTGCATGTATAATAGATAAAACATAGAACCATGGTTTTAGGGTTGCATTACACCATAGGAGTGTTAGAATGCTCCAAACCCATCATAAAAAACGTTTTAGATTTTTGTTTAATAATGAAAAAGGTTCTATTAATGCTTTCTTTAATGGTTCTTTCTATTTTGAAGCATTTTCGTGTAATGGAATATATGAAACTGTGATGGTTGTAGACAACTTAGGAAATGATGTGTTGCATATCGATTCTTCCAATAGTTTGGACAAAGCATTCTTGTGGCATTGTCGTCGTGGACATGTTAACAAGAAACGCATAGCCCAAATCCAAAAGGATGGAGTGTTGCAGTCATTCAACCTTAGGGACAATTACGTGTGCGAGTCTAGTTTACTTGGATAGATGACAAAGTTACCATTCACTAGTACTTGTGAAAGGGGTGAGGGTTTATTGGATCTCATGCACACCAATGTGTGTGGGCCCTTTAGATCCACCACAAGGGATGCAAGCCACTTCTATATGACTTTTACCGATGATTATAGTAGATATGGATATGTCTATTTAATCAAGCACAAGTCAGAAACCTTTGAAAAGTTCAAAGAGTTTAAAAAAGAAGTGGAGATTCAGCTGGGCAGGAAAATTAAGATGCTCCGATCGATTGAGGTGGTGAGTACCTAAGTCTTGAATTCCACGATTACCTCAAGGAATGCGGAATTGTTTCACAATTGACGCCACCTAGGACACCGCAGTTGAATGGTGTGACTGAGAGGCGCAATTGAACCTTATTGGATATGGTTTGTCCCATGATGAGTTGTGCTTCGTTACCTATCAAATTTTGGGGGTATGCCTTAGAGACTGTCACCCATGTCCTTAATCTAGTCCCGACTAAGAAGGTTCCCAAAACACCTCACGAGAAACTCGAACCTCATAGTGAGCGGTGTATTTTCATCGGCTACCCGCAGAAGTCCTTTAGATATCTCTTCTATAGACCGAGTGACAATGTTGTCTTCGTTGCGAGGAGAGGGGTTTTCCGAGAGCAAGAACTCATAAGCCAAGAGGACAGTGGGAGGCAAATTGATCTTGAAGAGCTTCAAGCATCAAGCGATGTAGGAACCTTTAATGCTTGCGCTCAACCCGAGGAGGAAACTCCTGTTTAACCAATTCACATGTCCCTACATCTTAGACGTTCTAGTAGAGTTAGTGTTCCACCTGTGTTGTATCGTTTTCATATAACAAGTGAGGGTAATACATTTATTAGTGATAGTACACTGGTAAATTTGGATGAACCTAACAGCTACAAGGAAGCCATGACAGGCCCAAAGTCTGCGAAGTGGAAAGAGGCTATGGACAGCGAGATTCAGTCCATGAGTGACAATCAAGTTTGGAACTTGGTTGACAATGTATCGGGTCGTAAGACGAGCAGGTGCAAATGGATCTTCAAGAAGAAGACCGACATGGATGGGAAAGTACACACTTATATGGCGTGATTTGTTGCGAAGGGCTTTACTCAAACTCCTAGAGTTGACTATGATGAGGCCTTCTCACCAGTAGCGAAGATAATGTCTATAAGGGTTATGCTAGCCGTAGTTGCGTTTCATGATTATGAAATATGGTAGATGGATGTTAAAAACCACTTTCCTTAATGGAAAGTTGGCTGAATATGTTTATATGAGTCAGCCAGAGGGTTTTGTCGATGCAAAACACCCTAATAGAGTGTGTAAGGTTGAGAAATCCATTTATGGATTGAAACAAGCATCTCGCAAAAGAAATCTTTGTTTCGATGAGAAAGTCAAAGAGTTTGGCTTCATGAGAACCGAGGATGAGTCCTGTGTGCATGTCAAAGCCAGTGGGAGTGTAGTTATCTTTCTTGTTTTTGTTGAAACATGAAGTGACCCTCTTAACTTAGTCTACCGCAGCCCACAAGGATCCGCAGTCAAGCTCTCATCAGCAGCCTCCTCTGAAGTCATCTATCTAACTGCAGTCTTACTTACTTTAAGTAGTTTAATTTTATCTATCTTTTCTGTAATACTCTCTATTGTCCAGTATGCCTTGCATGGCTACTCTTAGAGAGTGGATCAAATGTAATTCTTAAGTCTCTATATATAGAGCTTATTCTTTCACAGTTTATAATAAATCTTTCACATCTATCCATATGAACTATCATCAAGTATATCAATTACATTTCTCTTACGCATCTCATATCTTTCTTGCTATCTAAATTCTCTTGAACCTAATTGATAATTACTTCTCTTCGGAGCAAGTCATTCGTGACTTTTTCACTAAGCTTGATCTCACTCACTAACTTGGTTTGAATGCATTCCATGTTATGAATCAACTTATGTGTTTACTTGATATATCACCTGTGGTCATTTATGCTTCCTTACATTTCTGCAACTAACTATCTAACTATCTAACTCGTTAACTTATTATTGTTGAGCTTTTAGATCCTTTGAGATTAACTAATTCCACAACTATACTTGTTCTAACTTTTGTTCAAGTGTATCTCAAATTTTTCTCTCAACAATTGGTATCAGAGCCATAGTGGTTGATTTTTAAAAAACAAAACTCTGACATACCACTGAAGCTCATTTCTTAAAACAAAAAAAAAACAAGGAAGAATGGCACAAGCACTTTCTCTGAATGTTTCCAAGAGTGTTGGTGGTTCAAATCGAGCTCCAATATTGGTGGCAAATGAATACCATCATCGGTCTCAAAGAATGGAAAGATACTTAAGGAGACTTAGTAGAGATGTATGGCGATCTGTTGAAGAAGGACCACATGTCCCTGTTCTTACACCTGTTCAAACTGATGGTGGCACAGCCAGACTAGGAGGAGGAAAACTAGTCATGAACCGTCCCACCAAAGATGATATTGATAAAATGGAAAATGATGTTGTTGCTTTTTATGAAATCTCTTGTGGAGTTGCTCCTGCCAACTTCGACATTATCATAAAATGTAAATTAGCAAAAGAGATATGGGATGTTCTCAAGAACTTGTATAAAGGCTCAGAACAAGCTCAAGATAAGAAGCTTACAGTTGCACTCCATGAATTCAACAACTTCAAAGCTCATACTGGCGAAAGTTTAGAAGACTCTTTCAAAAGGTTCAATCTGATAGTCACTAAGTTATCAAATGTTGGCACCATCCGCGGTAACCATGAAACAAACCTTCAATTTCTCAACGGTTTGGGAAGACATTGGACTACTGCTAAGATGATTGTTCAAGGAGATACAAAGATTCATTCCTTGTCTCTCTACAAGCTCTATGGGGAACTACAAGCACAAGAATCCACTGTACTCAAAGACTATGCTGACTTCGGAGGACCACTTGCTCTTGTAGCACAAGCTCCTCATAATCAATCTTACTCTCCCTCGTATGACACTACACTGCAGTTGTACGAAGCCGACTCAGGGTACGATGATGAAGAAGAATTTCAGAAGGCTATTGCTCTTGTTAGTAAATAGTTCAACCGACTACCACCTCCCTCTTTCCGTCAGAATCAACAATTCAACAAACCTCCTTTCAACCGTAAATTCAACCCACAAAACAATCACTCTCATTATCCTAAAAGTTCTCACCCACCATAACAATCTCAAAACACTCAACCAAAGGAGGCACCACAGTCCATTCAAATGTCTGACTCCGGTACTCCTTCAGAAGACAAAAGTGATGCCGTAATATGTCACAAGTGCAGCAAAGAGAATCATTTTGCAAAGGATTACAAAGCTAATGTGGTGAAAGATAGAGCATTCTACATTATAATGGCTCAAGAACTGGAGGAAAAGGAAAAGGCTAGGGCATATGTGGCTCATGTCAAAAGAGACCATCAAGTTTGGTCATCCAGAGATGAAGAAGAAACCATCAGCAACGTCAAAGGAAAAGGCAAGATCTGCATGCTAGCAACTACTGATGATGATGGGTCTACAAATTTGGAAAGGAACTACTGCTACATGGCAAAGGATGTAACTCTAAGCATCGTCGAACAGGTAAAACTTATGATCCAAACTCTAAAATATGACATGCATGACTGTCAACCTTTCATAGACGATCTTAATGGCACATGTGATGCCATCCTTACAGACTACAACAAAGCCTTAGTTGAGAAAAACATAGCATCCCAAAAGATGTTTCATGTGAGAGGACGATTGGACAACAAAAGACTCAAAACGGCCATGTTAGAAAGAGATTTAGAGTTAGAAAAAGATGTAAGAATGTTGAGTGAAACACAGCTAGAGATAGCTTTGAACCAAAGAGATTTAGCTCAGATTGAGATTGTACGCTTAAATCTATTAATAGAAAAATTGTTCAATAAAAGTGAATCTATTGAAAATTTGGTTAATAATGGAACTGTGGGCAACACATACAATTGGGGTTGGTCCAATGGATATCCCACCGTAGAGGATTCCTCACCCCGGTTTAACAAAGATCGACTTTATGTCCCTCCGAATCGAGAATTTCATTTTCTAGTCAATGACCAGACTTTTCCCGAATATATTAGAACCCACTTTGATAGACTTCATAATCTAAGTAATAATTGTGTCATTGAGGAAATTGTGCATGAGGTTTTGGATCACACATGTGATCAAACTCCTATCTGTGGCACAATG
Organism: Lactuca sativa; assembly: GCF_002870075.4. Classification (NCBI taxonomy): domain Eukaryota; kingdom Viridiplantae; phylum Streptophyta; class Magnoliopsida; order Asterales; family Asteraceae; genus Lactuca; species Lactuca sativa. Next base: position 102,563,910 of record NC_056626.2, read on the forward strand.
AACTCAAATTCTCAGACCTCATCTGTTGTTGATGAATAATTGTCATAGAAAGTCCCGAAGTCTTATAGGACTTTCCACCTTTGCCTTCAGACTAAAGTGCCCCTCACTGCAATCATGATCCTCAGAAAAATCCCACTCCAGTCACAACTCAGACTTACGCTACGGTAGCTAAGTCTTCCTTACCAAAGTCACAATAAAAATCTCCATGACTCTTGAGCCAATTCATCATGAACTACCCATAGAAAACTTTGAAGTGGGTCAATGCTCTCAAAACCCTGAATCTTCAAGTTCTAATGAGTCAAGCCATCTTTGTAAAAAAATTTCAAAGGTTTCAAAAAACCGCAATTGAACACTAATGACTGCACTTCTCCAAAAACTTTAGCAAAAAAGGATTTCAAAGAGAATATTCGATATCGAGGCACAAATCGACTAACCTTTTCTAAAAATAAAAGACATATCAGATTTCCAAAATCTAAGAGTCAAGAAAAGTTTGCTTTTGCTCACTATTTTTCGAAAAACTCTCCCATCAAGAAAACATGCAAAAAGGAATGTGCAGTTTCAACATCCATTCCTAACTCATCTGAAAAAACCTAAAAGAAAGAAAGGTCTTTTTGAAGCAATGGTTTTCAAATCTATTTTTCAGATGATCCAAAATGGAAGGGTATCTTACCCACTCCAACACTTTTAAAATCACATCAAAATCTCAGCAAGTGGAAGGGCATTTGACCAAATCCTAGGAAAAGGTACAAGGTATCTACACGTGCTAAATCTTCTTCGAAACAAACTTTTTCAAATTCCAATAGCACACATGTTAGATCTTACCAACCTCGGACCAGTCACAAATCTACCACATCCTTCTGACCGCTGACCAAACAAAGTGCCAAAAGAAAAGATAAAATTTCAGCTTGTCAATGTCAATGTAGTTATCAGAAAAGGTTATCTCATGTCAAAACTAATCCTTTTCAAAAACCTCATAATTTTTCAAAAAGGCAGAACACTCCAAAAACTCACAAACACCCAGGACTAGGATGAAAAGTTGACACGAAACCAGTCCCTACAACCTTGTTTCATGCATCAATCTGAAACTCATATGTTGTCCCAGGCTCCAAACTAGTTTGGATGCCTAAACTAACCGTGTAATTTTCAAGCCTTGTTCAAGGAGGAACAAGAAGAAGAATGGTTAATCGATAGTGCCTGCTCCTTGCACATGACGGGAAGGTTAGAATACCTTCGAGATTTCAGGCCAATTTGCAACGATGGAAATGTCACATTCGGGAACAATGCAAATGGGATAATCCGATGTTATGGTGTTCTCACTACGGGAAACTTCTCTATTCAAAAGGTTGTTTATGTAGAAGGCCTTAAACACAATCTCATCAGTGTTGGTCAACTATGTAAAGCAGGCCATCGTGTTGAATTTGATGACCAATTTTGCTATGTAATGACAAGCGATAGGAGCACTTGTCTGATCAAGTCCATATCCGAAGGTACTATGTATCCTCTGGATGTATCTTTGATCATAGGCAAACCACATTTATGCTTCCTATATAAAGCAGTATCCGAAGTCAGCTGGCTATGGTACCACAAACTCGCTCATCACAACTTCAGATACATCAACAATTTGGTTAACGGAGAACTACTCAGAGGTCTTCCAATCCTCAAGTTCAACAATGATACTCTCTGTCCTGCATGTGAGTGTGGAAAACAATTCAAGTCAAGTCACCCCACGGTGATTGACTCCTCAATTTCTGAACCATTCAAACTCTTACACATTGATCTCTGAGGTCTATCTACCATAGCAAGTCTTCATCACAAAAAATACATACTGATTATAGTGGATGACTTCACACGTTTCACATGGGTCTTCTTTCTTCGACTCAAGTCAGAAATACCGCAGGTGTTGATCAGCTTCATCAAGGAAATAGAACTCCAGATCAAGTTACCAGTTAGACGTATCAGAAGTCATAATGGAACTGAGTTTACTAACCATCTTCTAAATAGTTTCTTCATTTCCAAAGGGATTACTCACAACTTCTCAACTCCTTAAACACCACAACAAAAAGGGGTAGTAGAACGAAGGAACCACACTCTAGTAGAAGCTGCCAGATCTATGCTCAACTTTGAGCATTTTCCTCTCTACTTCTAGGCCGAAGCAGTGGCCACAGCTTGTTTTGTACAAAATTGAAGCATTGTGTGCAAACATCTCAACAAAACACCGTATGCGGTCCTTAACAACCGCAAGCCAAATGTCCGATTCATTCATATATTTGGATGTAGATGCTTCGTAATCAACAACAGAGATCACCTCAACGAATTCACACCAAAGTCTGATGAAGGCATCTTCCTTGGCTACTCCACTAACAAGGTTGCTTATTGAGTTCTCATTAGACGCACAAGGTTGATAATTGAAAGCTTCGATGTGAAATTTGATGACTATCACATCCGCAACACCGCTCCATCAACCAAAACCACAGCAATTCTAGAAACTGATATTCCTGCCTCTTTGGGTCCATTAAATCTAGTTGAAGTAAAATATGATGATCTCTTTGATCCGGTAGATACAACCAAGTTATCCAAAGTTCTTATGTCTCTAGAAGCTCAGCAACAACATGTTGATGTATTGGGCCCAACATTATCCGAAGAAGTATCACTAAATACTTCCACCTCGCCGGTTGAGGGGGAAAACTCAACTTCGGACCATACAACAACCATCGAGGTTCCAGTACAAGAAGATGAAGCTCCAATCCACAGAGAGTTTCAACCATCAAACGTTTCTTCAGATTCGGATGATGAAAACATAGAAAAAATTGGCACAAGAACAGATTCAAGGATTATCACACTCCCATCCGCAATACATGGGGAACCTTCACAGGTTCAAGGCGAACTCCCTTCTACACTCCATGGGGAACTTTCTCCATCTACCCATGAAAACTCTAATCCCTCATTTCCAGTTCAAGACAATTCAGCAGGATGTTCTCAAGTCCAGGGGGAACTGCCGTCTACAACCGCATAGTCTTATGATATTGAAGACATTCCCTCCACCACAGCTGCTGATCTTCTACAACCCCGTCTACACGTATGGACGAAAGACCACCTACCAGGTCAAATTATTGGCAACCCATCCGCAGGAATCCAGACTCGATCATCCAAGGAATTATCCGATCATTGTCACTACACAGCGTTTTTGTCCTCGGTCGAACCCCGGACGATCAAATAAGCATTACCTGAACCAGATTGGATATCCGTAATGCTAGAAAAGCTAGAAGAATTCAAAAGGAACAAGTTATGGCAAGTCGTTACAAAACTGCAAGGCCACACCGTTATTGTCACTAGATGGGTGTACAAGAATAAGTTGGATGAATCTGGTGCGGTCGTCAGAAACAAGGCAAGACTAGTTGCCAAAGGATATAGTCAACTTGAAGGAATTGACTATGATGAAACGTATGCACCGGTAGCATGAATGGAAGCCATCCGGATCTTCTTTGCATACGCAGCGCACAAGAACATCAAGGTTCATCAAATGGATGTGAAAAGTGCTTTTCTCAACGGCAAATTAAAAGAGGAGGTTTATCTTCAGCAACCTCCAGGCTTCGAAAGTCTTTAATTCCCAGACCACTGCTACAAGCTTGAAAAAGCAGTATACGGTCTAAAACAAGCCCCAAGAGCATGATATGAGACTCTCTCTGAATTTCTTGTCTCGTCCAGATACAAACGAGGAGTGATTGATCCCACTTTATCTAGAAAAAGCAAATGGTGATCATCTAATGCATGTACAAATGTATGTGGATGATATAATTTTTGGCTCAACTGATCAAAAGATGGTGAATGAATTTGCTAAGCTCGTGACCAACAAGTTCCAAATGAGCATGAATAGAGAGATAAACTTCTTTCTAGGACTTCAAGTGAACCTAGTCCCTCAACGGATATTCATTCATCAATAAAAATACACCTCATAAATGTTAAAGAAATATTCAATGTACAACTGTTCTTCGGCTAAGGTCCCCAGGCCTTCAGATATAAGATATATGCTGATCCCTCAGGCGAATCCGTTGATCACAAGACTTATAGAAGTATTATTGGCTCTTTGATGTACCTCACTGCAAGCCAACCATATATAGTCTTTGCACCAGGTGTATGCGTAAGGAACCAGGCTGACCCAAAAATATCACACATGACTGCAACCAAGCAAATTTTACGGTACTTAAAGCGTAGCAAAACTCTTGAATTATGGTACCCCGCAGGAAACGATTTCAGCCTTCAAGCATTCACAGATGCGGATCATCCCAGATGTAAACTTGATCGCAAAAGCACCTTAGGTGGATGTTAGTTTCTGGGTGGAAGACTCGTCAGCTGGTCATCAAGGAAACAAAATTGTGTATCATTGTCTACCACAGAAGCTGAATATGTATCCAAAGCCAGCTATTGTTCTCAAGTCTTATGGATGAAAACACAACTATTGGACTATGGATACTGAATGCTGCGGATACTAATCTATTATGACTCTAAAAGCGGTATAGTGATTTCTCACATTCCTATTCAACACTCCAAGACCAAGCATATTGAACTACGGTATCAATTCATCAAAGACCACATCCTGAAAGGTAACATTGAACTAAATTTTGTCCATACTCATGAAGAGATTGCTGATGTATTCACAAAGGAACTTGATTATTCAAAACTCAATAGCTTCTTACAAATGTTAGGAATGATGAATCCGAACCCACAATTCTTTTTGAATTGATAGGTACCATAGACCATCCTTGGTCTCTGTTGCGGTCCTAGTTGAAGTTATCTATGATAGATGGTTTTGATATATCCTATGTATCGCAACAATATATCATACTTATACTTCAATGCTTACTTTTTGTTTTTACTAATCTTTGTTCAAGTGCTCATCTCAGTTCTTCTACCGTAGTCATCCATCTGACGGCAAATGATCCATCCGCAATGAAGTTTCAATCCGCAGTCACTTTCTCAATCTGCAGTCACCTTAATTGATTTTCAAACTGTTACATTTTAACAAAAAACACATGGTGTGCTAAAACACATGGTGTGCTATTTAATGATCCTTTATTAAATATAGAAAACATTAAAAAAAACATTCTTTGTGTAACTGTCTCATTCTTTTTGAATATACCTCGTGTTAGACTTATTTTAGGTATGATGACAAAAAGAGAGATTTCCCAAAATCAAATCCTTTTAATCTGTCTCTTCCTATTACCCCAAAACGTCTAATCCGTTACAACTTCCCTTTCACCCAACAGAATACTCCCTCCCTCACCACACGTTCTCCAAACGTCGTTTTTGAGCCTGACATTTCATTAAATGCAAACCTTTTTGGTAAATCTCAAAAATATAGATTAAACCTTTTTCTAATTCTGTGGCTAGGATTATTTCTCTTAATCAAAGAAAAACACCCAAACATTTTACCCAAATTCACTTAGGGTAAAATCGTTTCCCGCTCCAATAAGCCACAATAAAACCCCCTTCTTCTTCCCCAAGAAAAGTTTACGCTCTCTGAATTTCAAACCTTTCTCTTGCACTCTGTTTTTTCTCTTGCAAAGCTTCTTCAAACCTCTTACAACAGTGAAATTAGGCATCTCCAAGAAACACTCCAAGGCATTTGGATCAGTAAACCCTACTGGTTCAGACTCTGGTTCAAGACATCCAACACCTACGATTGCCTCAAGCAATTTAAGGGTTGTGTTCGAAGAGCATTCCTTCTATAATGCTCCAACAAAGTTGATGATCAAGTTTATGTCCAATCACCCACTGTTTGGACCCTTTGATTCGTTCACAGATGTGGTTGCTCTTTCAACCCTATTTAAATGTGCCTTCTTAGCATATTGACCATTCGAGAATCCTCAAGAAGTGCATACGAACCTAGTTAATGATTCTTTGGACATCCTGACTAAAGAAAAGTTTCTCACTGCCATCAACCTCCTTGTTCATCCTTCAATCAAGGTTTTCACTCCAAGCATGGCGGACATCCTTTCTGCACTTTACCAGATGGGTTATCAAAAGAAGATCAAAGGAATTGGAGAATTCATGAAAAATCAAATGCCTGCGGTTTGTCAATTTGTTTGCCATTTTGTGATCCGCAGTCTGTCTGGCAGAACCGAAGGCACAGATAATGCGGGACTCAAGCTCCTAAAGTTAGCGTGGAGTATCTTCACTGGCCATGACATCAACTACGGTCAGATACTATGGGACGACTTCTTACAATATATTCCAAAGGAAAGCCCAAGAGATAACCCTACCGAACTCACGTTTGCAAGGTTTTGGTCTCTACACATCTCAGATCTCCATGCAGATGCAAGACTTAGCATGGGCAACGACATTAATCTCTTTGTCACCAAGGATCTCAAAAGGTACAATCCCTCATCTGATCAATGTATTTTTGGAACCATTAGAAGACTACCAGTCCACATTCTCTCTACTCTTGGTCTTCAAACCGTTGATGTCTCTAACCATATTGAGGCTACGGAAGGTATTGCCCTATACCTTCCCACCCCGCCTCTACAAACCCCATCCGCAATCACTGCCCCTGGTAGTACCACAGTCCCATCTTCCACCACTCTTTCCAATCTGTCTTTATCACAAAGATGCAAATAGTTAGCCTCTGCTCATCAAGTGCCCTTCCATACCAAGAAACAAGGCACTCCTAAGAAAAAGGATGCTCCCAAACAAGCTAATCCTTCAAAAAAAAAGATCATCCCAACTGTGCCAACAAATGACGAACCAAGCAAACATCAATCTTCCTCTCCCTTTAGTAGTTATTCTGATGAGGACGATCAACCCATCTCAATCCTCAAGAAAAGAAAAACCAATCCCACATGCCAAATGCGTTACTGGACTGATACCGTAGCCTCTCAAAAGGCTCTGGTAGGCCTTGGGGTGGCCGTACACCCATTCAAATCAACCATCCAATACCACTCAGACGTATATGGTGTGTCTGCTTCACTGCAACATGGAGATTCACCCCTAGGTCAATCCCAAGGGGATGGAACTGGCTCCTGCCCTAAGATCTCTAGGGCTTCCCGTCTACACTTCTCTTCCCCAGAGGAGTTGAAATCCATACTGTTGTCTATTACCCAAACACTTCAAACACCTTCCCAACCACAAGGCAACTCTTCAGCCTTTGCCAGAACTGAGCCAAGGCCAGACTTGACCCTAGGTCAAGGAGACCGAGGAAGCTCAGGAAATCCTACTTTGCTTACATATGTAGCAGGTGGTTTAGGCACCATGAGCACCAATGCGCAAGGATCCGTGAACCTGATGGACACCTCAGTGCGATACCAAGGAATTGACGAAATTGACCTCAATGATTCATGGAGCAAGTATCAACCATCAAATGAAGCCAAAGCCAAGAATTATGCCGCTTTCCGTAGGACATTCCAAGCAAGAAAGGCATGACAAACAAAGCAGCTTCAATAGAAACAACAAGAAATCTTATCTGTGGCGAAGTATTGGGCAGACACAATCAATAATGCCAATACCGTATCTACTATCTACAAATTTCCAGCTTTGATGGACGTCATGGCTGATATAATCCGCAAAGCTCAAGATGCGACTGCTGATCAAACTCATTGAAAGCCCCCTCCATCTCCAACTACCAAAGACTCTCAAGATGCATGTATAGAAATAGAAGTCAGCTCTGCTCCCACATTCGGTTTTGATGACGTTGATCTAAATGAGGTTAATCAGCCAGTCCTTCGAATGATGACCTCATGATGTTTAATGAAGAAGAGGAATCAAGTGGTTCTCAACACTCAACTTCTAAGCCCAAGGAGAAAAAGAAAAAGAAGAAGATGGCCGTTTCAAGAAAAGAATTCTTAAGTCTAGAATCCAAAGTAGATCAAATTCTTGCCACAGTCAAGTCAACTCAACTTCAATTAGAAGACCATCTGGTACCACAGTCCTTGATCGAAAGGATTGAAAGATTGGAGACTAGGAAACGTCTAGCTGCTGATAGAATTTATCTCAAAGTAGAAATGGGAATTCGGTCCTTCGACAAGAATCTCCAAGAAGATCACAAGGAATTCATGGCTGTTGCGGAGCACCTCATCTCTGAGGTATCCGCAATAAAAGATAATCTGCAAATAGCCATTGCGGACCAATCATCTCTTTCGCAGAAACTGATAGTTGAGACTCACACTGCTTATGAGTCCACTATCTCAGTCCTTCATGCAACCATCAACAGAATCCAACGATCCATATCTTCCAATTTTCATGGTCCTGAAATTCTCCAAATGACAAAGAAGATTCATCGGCTACTCTTCGACACCAGCATCCATGACAATCAGCAACTGGCTGATGCTCTCAAAGCTCATTTTCACGAGGTGTGTGCCAAGGTTGATGGTCTCAAATAATGGCTTGAGGAGACCATCATGAAGAAGAACACTATGAAGAAGATCTTTAATCCAACAGTGCTTCTTAGAAAAATCCTTCACCGCAACCATCACCACAACCATCTCCTCACAAGAGTCCAAGCAATCATTCACCTCCACCGCAACAAAAAATTGTTCCCTCTCCTAAACAACCTGAGACTCCCCCTCACTTCAAGAATCTAGCTTCAGACATGTCATCTCTAAGCTCAAATGACTCTCCCGTCACCAAACAGAAGAAAGTTGATTGGAAAGTAGCTAAACTAGCCGAGCTCATATGGAGAGAATGCGGTCTCGACACTGTCATGGATGAATCCTTGATAAACTCTCTGATCAATCCCCACCACAGACTGTTGGACGATGACTACAAACCATATCTCACCTATGCTGAGCCCCCCTCTGATGGCTACCGGGATGTTCCAGTCTCCCCAAATGCTAAATACTTCACAATATTTGAGCAATTTGACCTTAGCCTACCGGATCACAAAAGACTGCCCATGGAATTCGAGAGATTCAATCGATTCTATGCCAAACATGCCTCTCCCATAGAGAAAATATGGTCTAACGATAGACCATCCGCAGTCAAGAACTTCAAGCCCCAGAAATTTATGAAGGCTGATTTCGTTAAGTACACACTCACAAGAAAGAATCAGGACTATGTCCGCACCCAAGCTGACTTTCCCTGTATGAAACAAGAATAAGTCTTTCTTATAGCAAGGGTGTTCTAAAGCAAGTGTGAAAAGTATCCTAAAATGAAGATAACACTTGAAAGCACAAACATTTATCAGAAGGAAACCGTCTGCGACTTCGCAAAGATTGATGCAGCCATCCACCCAACCATTGCCAAAAAGTTCGATCTACCACCACTAGATCCTGCACTGATGCCTACCGAAGGTTATCAAGAAAGATCCCTAGGTGAAACAAACTTCCCTGAACTTGGTGTCATCTTCAAAAGGAATATCGATCAGGTCAAATACTTCATTCTTATGACCTCCATAAATCATCTTTCAAAGAAGCAACTTGAAATCTGTCGAACCGCAGTAGAAAAATCGAAACACACGACTGCCGAAGTCAAGTTTGAGATTTTAAGAAGGAGCACCTGGATGGAAAATATCAGGAACTTTTGGTGGATTTTGATCAAGTTCCTTAAACTTGATAGGTGAAGAAAAAGTTAAAAAGGTCACTTAGGGGGAAATTGTTGAAACATGAAGTGAAGCTCTTAACTTAGGTTACCGCATCCCACAAGGGTCCGCAGTCAAGCTCTCATCAGCAGCCTCATCCGATGTCATCTATCCCGCCGTAGTCTTACTTACTTTACTTAGTTTAATTTTATCTATCTTTTCTATAATACTCTCGATTGTCTAGTATGCCTTGCATGGCTACTCTTAGAGAGTGGATCAAATGTAATTCTTGAGTCTCTATATTTAGAGCTCATTCTTTCACAGTTTATAATAAATCTTTCACATCTATCCATCTGAACTATCTTCAAGTATATCAATTACATTTCTCTTACGCATCTCATCTCTTTCTTACTCTCTAAATCCTCTCGAACCTAACTGATAATTACATCTCTTCGGAGCAAGTCATTCGTGACTTTTTCACTAAGCTTGATCTCACTCACTAACTTGGTTTGAATACATTCCATGTTATGAATCAACTTATGTTTTTACTTAATATGTTACTCGCTCTCATTTATGCTTCCTTACATTTCCACAACTAACTATCTAACTATCTAACTCGTTAACTTATTATTGTTGAGCTTTTAGATCATTTGAGATTAACTAATTCCGCAACTATACCTGTTCTAACGTTTGTTCAAGTGTGTCTAAAGTTTTTCTCTCAACAGTTTTGTATGTCGATGACATACTACTCATAGGATACGACGTTCCAACCATGCAGGAAGTTAAGTCCTAGCTTGGGAAGTACTTCACTATGAAGGACCTCGGAGAAGCTACCTATATTCTTGGGATAAGGATAGTGAGAAACACGAGTAAAAGACTAATAGGACTTAGTCAAAGTACTTACTTGGATAAAGTACTAAATTGTTTTAGTATGGAGAATTCCAAGAAAGGGGAGTTACCAATCCAAAGCAATATGAAATTGAGTAAGACTCAAAGTCCGAGTACCGAAGCCGAGATAGCAAAGATGAGCCGAGTACCTTATGCTTCCGTAGTTGGCTCGACCATGTATGTTATGACTTATACTCGCCCTGATGTGGCCTTCATTTTGAGCATGGTCATCAGATATCAAGGGAACCCTGGTAGACCGTAGCTGATTCAACGTGATGCCTGTTTTCAGATCGCCCGAGACAACTTCCGCTCTTAGTCGGGTTGGGTCTTTACCCTCAATAGGGGAGCAGTGACTTGGAAAAGTTGCAAGCAGGGGACCGTAGCTGATTCAACATGTGAATTAGTGTACATAGCAATGATCGAAGCGTCAATGGAGGCAATATGGTTGAAGAACTTCATCGGAGGCCTTGGAGTTGTGCCAGCCATAAAGGAGCCTATAGAAATTTTTTGCGATAACGAAGGTGCGGTTGCCTTAACCAAGGAACCGAAGGATCATGGCTGATCAACGCATATCGACATGAAATATCATTTCATTAGACATCGGGTAGAAGAGGGACCCCTCGTAGTAAACAGTGCTCTTGAAATATGATTTGAGTATTGGATTAAACCCGGTCTCACTTGAATCACTTTATGGAATTAATCACGAGTGATTGCGAGATGATAATATCATATAGTCATTAAACCTAGATATATGGTTTATTGTTTGCGAGTTGGTTGTCTATTGATAATGCGTAAATGCATCAGTAATTCGATGTTATAAAAGGCATTGTTGTGTATGATTTAATGAGTAGATAGTAAATGCATATAAATCGAAGTTTATCTGTTCCTTTTATCCTATAAGGCTAAAAGCGATATCTTGGGCCGCTCGATGATTTGGTTTGACTTATGTGTTGGGCCTAGTCAGGACTGAGTTGATGTGTTCAATTAAGTTTTATGTCAGACAGATCAGAGATCGAGAAACAAACTACTGGAAAATAAGTATGACTATGTTCCATGTGATTGTCCACATGATATCTTGAGAATGGAGGACTATACGATCGCTTATCTAAAGGACGTATCAAAGTTCGACATCGGATTTTGAGAGCTACAATTGCTAATCAGATTTTGAAGTCGTACTTGCATCTATAGTTGTTAAACTTATCCAAGTGGGAGACTGTTGGATTTGGTGTCTAAGCCTATAACTATATTTCGTATGTTCTTGACCCGGTTGTAGCATGGTCCTTTTGGGTTGCCTTCACCAAAGAAACTTGATTGGATGAATAATAGAGAAAGAAGTTATATGATTTATTAAGATACTATATGAATTTATATATTAAATGAGGAATCATATTGTTTAATTAATATTGGTCAACAATTAATTAGGAAATAATTTTGTGATCAAAAGATATTAATTAAAACCTAGGGGACTGATATTGTAATTATTGGATAGTTGCAAAATAGAGTAAGGAAACCCTAGAGATATGGTGGGCGAATTCTTGGGGATAAGGCCTTAAGGATTCGTTCAAGGTAGGGATTCCAGAAGATTCTTATGGGCTGCTTAGAGCCTAAGTAACCGGATAAGTGTTTAACTGAAACCCTAACTCCTCACATATATAAGGACCCTCCTGGCTACCAAAATAGGCTACGCATAACCCTAAGAGTACTAGGAGCCGATTTTTAGCCTTCCCCCCCTCTCTCTTTCCTTCTCCAGTTGTTTTCATGTTTGTGATCTATTAGAGGCACAACATTTGAGGTGCTAAGATTCTCAAAGGCTCAAGTTCTTCAAGAAACAATCAAGATAACTTTCTAACTAGTTTATTATATATGATTTCAATTTTTATGATATGCTAGATTAGGTTTTATGCAAGTCTTGGACAATTATGCATGTACAAGTACAAAAACATAGATCCAAGCATTAGGGTTGTGTGAACACCATAGGAGTGTTGTTTTGCTCAAAACCCATCAATAGCATAAAAGCCCTTGGCAGTCTGCGGCAACTTGGTGATAAAATCCATGGTGATCTATTCCCACTTCCACATGTGAACCTCCTAAGGCTGTAGCTTGACATGCGGCCTCAGATGCTCGACCTTTACCATCCTACAGATCAAGTACCTCTCAACATACTAGGCTATCTCCCTCTTCATACACGACCACTAGTAACTTAATCTGAAATCTCGATACATCTTAGTGGCTCCCGGGGGTATAGAAAAGAGATACTTATGAGCCTCCTCCAACACTATCTGCCTGATCCCACCAGAAACTTGAACCAAAACCTTACCACACAAGGTCAACAACCCTCGACTACTAGTGACAAATCTATTGATCTCGCCCCTGATCCTCTCATCTTTCCAGTTATCCTTCTTGACTCCCTCTACGTGTACCCCTCTGATCAAATCCAAAAGTAGAGAATCAATGGATGTCCTCATACACATATACCCCACTAAAGATTCGGCCGACTTGTGGCTTAAAACATCCACGACCACATTCGATTTACCTGGATGGTAAAAGATCTCGTAGTCGTATTCCTTGACCACATCAACCCACATGTGCTGGCTCATGTTGTCACACCCCTAAACCAAAACGGCGGAATCATTCGAGGGCGGATGACTTCATGTTGTATCATAACATTTGAGTTAATAGTAAAGAAAGCAAACACAACGATCATAAATATAATTTAAAAAAAAATAGATTGTTGATTGTAATACATGTTTCAAAAGAAATTACATTATGATGATATAATAAGTTTGAAATTTGACGCCTTAGTGTTCCTTCCCCAAAAGCTGTGGTTTACCTGTATTACTGAATTCCAGAGAAATACAAGTAGTTTTGAAAAAGTGTCAACAATTAAGTTGGTGAGTTCATTAGTATTTTTGTATAAGAATTGTATGCCTTTTTGTATAAAGTAACTATGTTTCTTTCTAGAAAATCCAATATCTTCCATAAATGAATGGAAGTTTTTAAAAGTTCCAAAAACCGGAATGCATATGTATTTTCTATACTGAAAATAGTGTATGTAGATATATATATATATATATATATATATATATATATATATATATATATATATATATATATATATATATATTTGATAGCCTCGTAAATCAAATGTTTTAGTACTTCATGTGAGTTTTATAACCGTACTATTGACCCAGACTGCCTGTCCCAACGTTCTTCAGGCGTTGGAATGATATGATGTTTGTCACCCCAGACCTACCGGTCTAATTGTAGCTAATAGTTTAGGTGCGAGATTGTCAATCACGTATAGCTCTATACACAAGTGTCACGCTCTCCCTACAGGAGATTATGGTTTACAACACAGGACTTGAAATGCGTACTTGAAAGTATGTGAAATTAAATGTGTCACAAAAGTTTGTATCAAATAGATATACGTATGAAAAGTCCATTTTTCTTATAAATGTAAGTGTTTCCTTTCTATAGTGTTCATAGAGTGTAAAATATGATGAATATCTCGTAAACTATACCTATTATAGTTTTTCAAAAGTGTATTTCATTTCAATGATAAACCTTAGTGTGCTACCAACTTTTCATGTAAAGTGTAACAATTGTAATAACGTTATTTTACATATTTAGCATTTATACACAAAATGTAGATAAAGCATTTGATATTGTATGTAACGATTTGCATTTTTAGCATAAGTTTTTCTTGCGTTTCACTTGTATTTATCCCCCTAAAATATAGTAAAAACTTGAAAATATAGGGGTACGAACTCACTTAGTTGAAGTGGCAGTTTGATGAACACGAGACTAAACTCGGACAACACTTTGAATGGAGAAAGTCAATTTCTCGGAAATCTTGGACCTTCGAACCTTTGCCGGAGCTTGGATATGGAACCGGGGCGCCGGGGTATCTTCGAAAGGCTCGAAAGTGATAAAATGGGAAAGAGATGGTATAAATTAGCAAAAGAAGTCGGAACCCTAGCATCTTATTCATATGGTTGGGATGAACCTCGAACGCGGGGCATTCCTACGAAGAACGCGGGGCGTTCTCGGAATGCAGGGCGCTCCCTCGGACGCAACGCATTCAAAACCTTCGTGCGTCATTGCATACGAACTTTGGACTCGATGGGTGATGGGACTGGCTCTGGTCGAAGAACGCAGGGCGTTCCCTCTTGGACCAGCCTTAGATTTTGTGCCCCAATCTTTGAAATTCCGTAACTTTCGCGTACGAGCTCTGTTTTTGACGTTCTTTATATCCACGCGTATGTGAGAATATAATCTACAACTTCCATTTAGACTTCATTGGCAAATTTTGATTTTATTTTTAATTATATATTTTTAATAGGCCGGGACAGGAAAAGACCGTTAAAAATTCATAACTTCTTCATCTGATGTCCGTTTTCGTCCGTCTTTTTACCATTGTATTACTATTGTCGAGATCTTTAATTCTCATTTAGGTCGTGTTGGCTAAATATCACTCAATCTCTATGTCGAGTTTTTAGCTGTCTACCGCTACTCCGGAACTTAGAAAAAATCATAAATTCCTCACATGAAGTCAGATTTGGACGTTCTTTTTATGTACGTTCAAGGTTTAATGATATCTATGACATTCGTTTAGATGCCTAAGGCTAAAAAGTATTTTATTGAAATTTCGCGTTTTACACTTAACAGTGTCTTACCAGTTTTGCTGTGGATTTTCGATTAGTCATAACTTCTTCGTTAAAACTCAGATTTTTGTGTTCTTTATATTTCTAAAAACCTTGTTACGATATCTATTACTTTATGTATCCTAATTGAGACTTTTGAACATTTCATTTTTGATGCTATTTTTATTTATTTATTAATTCAAAATAGATTACCATACTTGGCTTAGGTCATTACATTAAATTGAAATATCGGGTTATCACACATGTTCAGGTTCGGCTGGTCTATAAGATATCACAAACTCTTGCGATCCGTGTAAATGGTACAATGGACCCCATGTAGGTAATCTCTCCAGATCATGAGTAGGATATCGTGCCTCATGCGGATTCAGCTGTCGGGAAGTATATACAATCACTCGTCCCCTCTGCATAAGAACCACCCCAAACCATTGGTAGATGCATCACAAAATACCATGAAATCCTCGACACCCTTAGGAAGGATCAACACTAGGGCCTCATATAACCTCTGTCGTAGTGTCTCAAATGTCCTCTGTTGCTCAGGGCCCCATCATAAATCCACCCCCTTCCACGTCAGACGAGTGTGGGTTACATCAATTTTAGAAAAATCGTGTATCAATCTTCGATAATATCCTGCCAAACCCAAAAAACTCCTTATTTGTACGGGAGAGTTCGGAACCTCCCACTACATCATGGCCTTAATCTTGGACGGATTGACCAAAATCACATTTTATTTAACGAGATGCCCCAAGAACTGGACCTCTCATACAAAAACTCACACTTCGAGAACTTGGCATACAGTCGTTCTCGCCTCAACACTCGCAAGTTGTTCCTCGTGCTCGTCTCTGGTCTTGGAATACACCAAGATATCATCAATGAACACAATAAATGATCGATTGAACTTCGATTTGTATACCCGTTTCATCAAACCCATAAACATTACATGCATGTTGGTGAGCCCAAATGGCACCACCATGAGCTCGTAATGCCCATCACAAGTTTGAAATGCAGTCTTGTCCAGGATTCCACCAAAGCCTGTTGGGCAATGCAAAAGAGATGTGACCTGCTTCAGGTGCAGAAGACCTGGTCATTATTCTGACTAGTGTCTATACGAAGGAAGGGTATGTTTTGAATGTAAGGAGGAAGGTCATGTCATGAAGTATTGCCCAAAGAAGAAAGAAGTTGCCAAGCCTAATATTCCGCCAATGCCAAAAGCATGGTCTTATTTTATCGGGCTTGACGAGGAAGCAAGAGGGGGAGAATTTCGAGCTACTTGTCTGGAGTACTTAAGCGAAGGAGATATATTAGTAGTATTAGGGTGTGTGGATTGAGTTAATAGGAATGTAGTATAAATAAATGAGTTATTGTCCGATCTTCTTGTATGGCGACATAGTGAACTGAGAGACAACTCTTAGGACGGGTATGAGTAGGTGTGAAAAGTAGTAGAGACCTATACTACTAGAAGCATAGGAGTCTCACTTGGATCATGGAAAGTGACTAGGTTACTAAGTCTCTAAGTAGTTGAGCTATTTTGTTCATTTCCATCATTACTTGTGTTTCGTTAATGACCAAAGAAGATGATCTATGTTCCAACATCTGCAATCATCAAAAATTAAGTCCGACTAAGATATATACGTAAAGCGAAAAAATTAATTCTGAGAACCATGTTCAATGTATTGTCCGACTTTAGTCAAAGATCGAAGAAGGAAAGGATCGAGGCAATTGCCAAATTGATTGCAAATCGTCATTAGAACTTAGTAGCCAGTAGCTAGATTTCTACCTGCTAATATGTGATTATATCATATTAGAACATGAAGAAAGTTATACTTCGTGATACAGTATGACTCAAAAAGACATCAGTCTAACCATTGCAACATACTATGAAAGATCATTAGAGCATGACCGATCTGTCTATTATGGTAATCAAAGGCCTTATCTTAGGTGAAGTCAATTATAAAAGAAGCATGAACCTCCAACAAAGATCAAATTTAGAAGCAGGAGCAGGTGCAAGATTGAGCCCTGTCAGCAATCTAAAGGTCTTAGAATTGGAAACTTAATAGAAGAGACAAAAGAGTTATGGTTATTACCTAAGATGAAAAGGTAACATACTGCGTCATTATATAACCCCTGCTTTGTTGATGATACCGAGACGTAATCATCCTAAGGGGAAGATAATTGTAACGCTCGCAAAATCAGGTTAAGCATTTAAGATATAATATAAGTTTCCTATATAAAAGAATAGGAAAAATCAGCCAAATTGTCAGTAAATCGTAAAAATTAGTGCACCAAAGCATATATATATATATATATATATATATATATATATATATAAATATATATATATATATATATATATATATATATATATATATATATATATATTTATATAAAGAAAGAACTTGTTCTGATCCCAAAATTATAAATTTCGTAGAAATCCGACTCTGTATCAATTAAATATGATTTTTGAAATGATACAAAAGTCAACCGTGCATAAGGAATGCATGATGTTAAAATGTCTAAAGAGAATGGTTGACTTTGAGTAAAGTCACCAAAATGAAAGTCATAGGACTCTTTAATTTAGGAATTTTGGTAAAACGAACACCAAAATCGGAGTCCGTACGACAAAGCTATGATTTTTGCAAAATCATTAAATCATATAAAATAAGGGATAAAAATATATCAGAATTAACCAATGGATCCTAAAGGAAAGTTGTAGTACTCGTCGAGACTATTTGTGCAAAAAAAAACAACGTAAAAAACGAAGCCTATATGAAGAAGTTATGGAATTTACAAAATCTGCAATTTGCGCCCCACGCAGTGCACGTCGGGTGTGTGCCACACGATTCTAGAATGTGAAAATGTGGAACACAGAGAGGTCGACATGTGGCACAATGTGAGTGGGAGACATAGCCTTAAAATGTATGACATTCCCCCTTTTGCATGCCGTACACCCCAAAAACGGCTATAAATAGGAGGTCAAGCCTTAATCTCTTCCCACACCTCCCAAAGTACTCTCTCAAGTTGCAGTCTATTCCAACCCATTTTCTCTTAGTTTTAGCCTTCGAAGAAGCCCTGCAATCCCTGAAGTAGTAATAGCTAGCAAGTAGAACATCTGCTAGTGGAATTTCCGAACTTTTCTCCATGAAATCTCTAAAAGTTAAGTTGCACTCTCATACTTTCAATGTAACATATATTTATAGTCATAAGTCGTTATTATGAACCTATAAATAATATTTACCGGTAATTCCAAGTCATTAAATTGATTGATATACTTACGGGGATGATGTCTACGCTGGATTTAGTGATGTGTTTAAAGTGTGATTTCAAAATACTATAATTTGTATACCAAACAGACCCTACCTGGTTATCCATTATTAGCTATAGATCAGTAGACATTGGAATTATTGCAAAATGTTGACTGTAATTATTATAGTCATCGGGATCACCAAACTAAGACTTATCATTATATACCTCTAGGACTTTTATAAAGGTGTTATGGCGAAGCGTTGCCCTAACCTCGAGTTATCTGCTGTTATCAGGTGAGTGCATAGTTACTTTCAAAACTTACACATATATACAAGTATTCTAATTGTTTAAATGTTATGTGTGCTGTCTTGTTTTGTTTAATATATATATATATATATATATATATATATATATATATATACACACACACACACACACGTGCAACTTGATATAGTTATTCCTCAATTAAACTAAATATATATTATCAAACTTAATAATATGATTGGGTAGTAATCGGTCGTTTGATATAATAAATGAGAGGTCGTGCTAGATTATGTGAGATAGTAGTTTTGATAGATTAGTGAGTAATGTGCAAAATAATGAGTCGTTTTTGCCGTGTCTATCTCATGTACTTTTGTATTGTGATGTTTATTCGAAGTACTATTGTAATGGCGCGTCTGCCATGCCTAGCGAAGGACTATTGTTCTGACGTACCTATCCAAAGTACTAACGTACTACCGTGTTGCAGTGTTTACCCAAACTATTATCATACTGTGTTGCCTAATCAATCTCGGGATTATAGTTGTTTGTTAACAAAGGTTCTAAAAGAAAGTTCCATCGAGATCATCATATTAGGATTAGGAAGTGAAAATAACGAGAGTGGTGTAATTTGGTTACTTGATTGTCGAAGAAGATATAAATAAATATTATAATATGGTGGGTTGAAAACCCTATGTAGTTACTAAGTTTCCCAACCTGACTCACTCAGCTTCTTTGTATCATAGGTAGCAGTACAAAGTTGCAGGCATGATAAGAGATTCAAGGAGATGTAGATTGTTAGTCTAAGATAATATAAGGCTCGTTTATGCTTATGTTTCTGTATTGACGATGACATACCGGGTTTCTAAATAATACACATTTCTTCGAATATATTTTGATAATATTATTATCATGTTTTTGGGACAAATTCCACATAATCAATCTTTTTAAAAGAGTACTCTGATTTAATAAACATAAGCAAATATATTTTTTTACTGTAAAATGGAGATGTCACAGATACCAAGCGGCATCAGCCGTCGGATACGTCGTCAAGAGGCTCCTGGAGAACATGCAAAGCTACTTGGATCGTGGGAACATCATTCTTGATCCTCGTCGTTCGTCTAGTCATCGAGATGGAAAGTGAGGCTCAGTTAAACGAGTTCGAGCTCCAATAGGTGAGTTCTTTTTGGCATTCCTTCAGTCGCCACTTCATAAAATTGATCGCACCAAAATCTAATTATCAGGTTAATGGTCCGGTATATTTGGTGTTTTTAATCTCTATCTCTGCTACAATTGATTTTTTATTTTGTTATCAGAATCCTTTTTATTAATACCTACTTGCTTCTACAGTGAAATCAAGAAAGAGAGTTTTTATTTTCTGTTATTGTGTTCTTGGAATTTCAAATCGGAGTGAAATAATGAAAGATGTTCTTTATGAAATCTTTGTTTTTCTGTTATCTCCTATTAGCATGAGAAAGATTTCAAGGATTGAAATGGCACTTCATCACTCGTTTGCTGTATCATCTGCATCGAATAAACTGAATTGAGCCTTGGCTCTTTTTCACCGAACGATTTTTCTTTATGTACATCACAAGCATGACTTTATCCATTGTCCGTTAGTTTGATTTTTATTCTTATTTTGTAACTCATATGATCTTTTTTGTATTTTCCTGGTGATTTTAATCGTCTTTTCTATAGTGAATTTTGGATTCAATAAATCTCTTGCCATGACCGTGCTATCTAAAAGTGCAACGAAATCTTTTTCGCAACTGCCATGAGTTCGATCCTTACTTCTTTTATTCTAATTTGCTAATTTATTAATTTAGTTTGGTGTTGAAGTGTTTTGGGTAAATCACCTAATTTTACCCTCAATTATAATCAGGGATAAAAACATTTCAAAAGGTTGACAAATTATTTCTGGCTTTCTGCTGCTACTGGCATGGTTGCTCCAAACCTGGTATGTTTTTCATACACATCACATGCTTTTGAATTGTGATAATATCTTCGCTATTGATTATAGAACATAAATGATTACTTTGATCTAAATGAAATTTTATTAATTGTATGTTAGCTAATCGTTTATTGGTTCATGATTATACAACATAAAAGATAATTTTGACTTGACTTGTATGTTCAAGAGTTTTGGTAATGCATTCATTTATCATGAAAGAACAAAAAAAAAAAATTGTACTAAAAGGACTTCTCATGAATAAATTAAAATATCCATTTCTTTTGTTTTCTCTTTTTTTTTTCTTAATCATTTAATCATTTTTTTATTGAATGTTACTTCAAGCTTATTGATCTTTTTTCATTTCATTGATCTTTAAAGAACTTAAACAAGTATAACTTGAACAATTATAGACTTCCATGAGTTTCGAATGTTTGTTCATGAAATATTGTAGGACCTCGATGCCTTGAAAGATTTCAAACAAACATACTTTGTAGATATTAACAATGAGTGGGACTTTTTCTTTTGAAGAATATTGATTACCAGGTCCGAAAATGAATATGGTTGTCGCTGAAGATGGTGAATGTCAGGCATATCATAGTTGGTTAAGCACACATGAATTGAAACTACAAATGGAAATCGATACTACGTGTACGTTCATCCGAGTTTTAAACAAGAGTGTCCACATCAATATAATTCCTCTCATACAACACCTTGTAATTTAAGTTATTCGTATATTATTGAAAACTAGTTTATAACCCGTGGAACCACGATGACAAAATTAATTAAACTTTCATTGAGAACTCAAAATTATTAATTAGTTATTTCAAATAAATTATTAATTAAGAGCAATTTTTCTAATTATAAAAAATTATAATCGTTAATTTAAATAAATATGTGAAATTTTATCATCTTATAATTTGTATTAATTTTATTTTAATTTTTATTCTAATATTACTAATTTAACTTAATTAGAATGAAAATTTTAAAATTTGAAATATTACATTGTATATAATATTACGTTGAATTCTATTTATTAATGATTAAAATTATATTCATTTATGAATACATGAGTCACTTGCATTCAATGGTATTCATTCATTATTAAAGTATATTCATTTATGATTTTAACTATTGTCATGCTTCAAAAAAAGTTCTTTATAATTAAGATCATATTATTCCTACATAAAAATTAATTTACAAAAAGAAAGAGTATGTTAGAACGTTAATGAATATTACATTTAAAAATCAAAATTGTAATTATCTTGTATGTATTCCATCAAATTCTATTGATTAGTTAATACATATTAATAATAAATGAATATTGCATTTTATTAAAGATGAAAGAACAAAAGTACGTTTCATCATTTGTTGAAAATTTTCATGTTTGTGGAAAGACACCCACATAAATTTTCTTCTTGTGGTTGTGGTTTGAAATTGATTGTTGAAATTATAAAGATATTTTTTGGTTACTACTAAATTAATACTCCATGATTTTAGCAAGCAATTATTATTCTACATAATTAGTTAATTAAAGTTTAATAGTAAAATTACATTGATGTCCCTATGTAATTATTGGTATGTTTTCGCATTCTCAACATTTTCACGTTCGCAGTATATATATATATATATATATATATATATATATATATATATATATATATATATATATATATATATATATATATATATATATATATATATATATATATATATATATATATATATATATATATATATATATATATATATATATAGACAGACACACCCCACCAAGTCTTCTGCCTAATCGTGAGGCCAAGCTGACGTGAATCAACCAGGCAAGAGGCTTTCATTAGCATCAAACAACTTCGTTGCTAGTTTCAAGTCAGGATGATGTGGCATTACGGGAGTTTAAGTAGGCAATCTAGTAGCCTACCTCCAGATGATGAAGGCATGAGGGATGGTCAGTGGGGAAGTTGATCGTCAAATTAGGGGTCGTTTGATAGTTGTTAACGGAGTTAGGGCTGAGTAGGTTAGAAGGTAACCGAGTTAGAAGTTTTGACTGAGTTCTGAATGAAACTTGTTTTTTTGTAAAATAAAAATATTACCCTCAAATAACATTTTTTTTTAAATCATGTCTCACCTGATGACTTATTCACAATTTAAAGACCAGTTACTTAAATAGGCAACGTACTTATTTTTTTGTCTTAAAAGTCAAGGTCTTCATGTTTAAAACTTCATGTTCGCTACCTATAAATTTAAAATTTTTATTAATAGTTGTGGTTGCTGCTAATGCTTAAAAGTTAAAGTTTATAAAACTCATGTAAAGGGCAAAACTATCATATGCAATAAACTAAAACATACATTAACAATGAAAACCAAATTGGCTCAAACTCATTCATTACAACAGAAACTAAAACTTAATATAAACCATAAAGTATGTCGCTAATAAAATTTGAAATATTAATGAAATTTGAAAGTTTATTGATATTAAAATTGGAACACGACTAAATCAAACACCAATCAAGAGTTCAAAGATGTTCATTAAACAAAACTAGCTTTCCGATTCTATAACGAGCTGATGTTAAAGGATATATATCATGTCATGTATCAATTTTTGCCACAAACACTTCAATTTCACAAGAAATTTAAGAACAAGTTTTCCCCATATACTTAGAAATAAAAAAGGAGAACAAATTATATAATCAACTTGTTTACACCTGGTGTGGTGCTGGAGACGAGTCCTAATAAAGCTATACCCGTTGACATAGACCATTTGATTAGTGTGTCACCTACAACATGGTTGTAAAAACAACCAATTCGTCTTGAGTAAATGGAGCTTCACCTCTATTATTCAAATGATACATTAAAAGGTAGTCATCTTCTAGTAAAAACACAAACCTTTCTCATTTCTTTCTGTTAAATAATCAATGTCTACAGACCCATCTTCCTTAACAAGTTCCCTAGCGACATTCAAAAATTGATCGTTCACAAAACTATCGATACCAGGGGTCCTATCGAACTCTAACGGAGAGGTATTCTAAAGAAAGTTGAAGCAGGTGTCCAAATTTTACCTTATGTATCTATGATTGAAGCTTTCCCATAACGTCTCCTGATAATCTTCAAAAGACCCACAAAATCTTCATCAATATCAGAGGCGGTGGTATGGCGGCTCGATTTCAAAGGTCTTTGGACTAAGCGTCGACAGTGACTTTCGATCATATGAGGAAGGAAAGCGAGAATTGCTAGATGTCACACCCTCGAACCAGATGTCACACCCCCAAACCAGGATGACGGAAACGTCCGGAGGCAGGTGACATCATTGTATTGTATCATCATAATTAAATATAAATGGACATAACAACCAACACAACATACATTAAGAGATACCAACATACACTGTTTGCATATTGTATTTCTTCACGAATTAAAAAAAAGCAACATAAAGTAAGAAATCCCAAAATGCAGCAAATCCGGTTCTTAGGTGCATGCTTACTGCTTACTGGTTCCCTGAGAATACAACTCATTTTGAAAATCGTCAACATTGAATGTTTGTGAGTTCATAAACATATTTGTATGAAATTTTTTGTAACATCTTTGTTTGTATAAGTTGTATAATTCTAGAATATCCGATATTTTAAATGAAAATGGTTTATAAGTCTCGTTCTGAAACTGTGAATATATGCATGCATGCCTTTTGTTTTCTTTTGTTTGTAATGGTAAAGTGTATGTTCCAAGAAAATCCAATAATTTCTGTTGTATGAGAAACTGTGGTCTTAAACCCTAGACCAGTAGTGAAAAACAATAGTATACCGTGAGTAAAAATGTAGTTTTATATTTTATAAAACCAGTGAAGTGTAAGCTTCCCGTAAATCAAGATAGTATTGTTAATCCCTAAGTGGGTTATTATAACTATGCTTGATGTGACTGTTATGACTGTACGACGTTCTTTAGGCGTCAGAATAGGTATGATATCTATCACCCTAGACTGGCCCCATCTAGCTGTAGCGAAAAGCTCAGGTGTGGGGGTGTCAATCCCCGTATAGATCTATAAACAACTACCTCGCTCTCCCTCCAGGAGACTTTGGTTATAATGCAGGACTTAGAATGTACACTAGGTAGGTGAAGATAGTGTCTCACTAGAGCCTTAATGAATTTACGCGAACTTTGACTCTAATTATTGAATATTGAAAATGATGTTACTAGTGTGGATTTATGACTGATGTTTTATGACACGCGAATCACAATTTTCATGACTCGCTGTTTATGACACGTGGATTTTCCAGTCATAAATTCTGTTTTGTATAACATTTTGGTTAAATTATTTATAACACTTTTTATAAATAATCATTAGTGAACATGTCTAATTGTAACATATATTGTAAAAATAGCATAATCTCATAAGTTTTAAGCCTTCAAAATAGTGACAACATATTACGACTATTTTACTAATAAGATTATTTTTAGCAAAATAATAAGTTTTGTAGTTTGTTTAACATACCATAATCGGTTTGAAAGTTTAGTAACACAAAATATTATATTTTTTTTCCTCCAGCGAGTCACGATTTTACAAAAATACATATAATAACCTTGAAGTTTATTATATTCAAATATTTGTGTAAAGTATAAGAGGTGAACATCCACATGTCCATGTGTTAAACATGCTTGAGCATATGCATGCCATGAATTCGACATTTTTGAGTGAATAAACCCAGACCACGAGAATATTATGTAACAAAGATTTTAACAACACTTATTTCACGATTTTTATGTAGTTATCACATGATAGAAATCTTATTGTCAAAGAATTTGTTCCATTTTGAACACATAACTATGATGCATGTAATTATCCAAAGGATCAACTTATTTTAGAAAACATGAAGCTTGTAAAAATCGATTTTAAGGTGTGTTAGCATGAGATATTCAACATCATAAGCACAAATTGTTAAATAAACATGTAGGTGCATGTAAATATCCAAAGGTTAAATGAAACTTGACTTGTATTCTCCGCCCTAACATCATATAAAACACGAAAATCATGGGGGTATAAAGCTCACCTTAAGTTATAGGAAGGAAAGTAAAGAGATTTCGAGCCTAGCCT
Source organism: Lactuca sativa (assembly GCF_002870075.4). Taxonomy (NCBI): domain Eukaryota; kingdom Viridiplantae; phylum Streptophyta; class Magnoliopsida; order Asterales; family Asteraceae; genus Lactuca; species Lactuca sativa. Next base: position 102,589,499 of record NC_056626.2, read on the forward strand.
TGCACAACATGAAGAGTTCTCAAAAATGGGGGAATGTTTTAAGAATCATACACACGAAAATGGGTGTGTAAATGGAATGATCTTAACACTATCATGTATAAAAACACTTGAGTTTTATAAGAACTTACCAAGTTGTTATAAGTTTCTTGAAGAGAAAACCTTTGAGGTTGCAACACATGAAATTTAGAGTGGGAACTGAGAGAGAACTTGAGAGAATGGTTGAGTGGAAATGACCTTTAGGTGTGAGTGAGGGGTGTTCGGTCGAACCCTCTTAAAATAAGGGGTAAAATGGCTTCTGTAACATTCTCCCTCTAGCACGTATCACAACATTGTCCGCTTTAGGCCACTCGGCAGGAGGACTTCCCAGGGGGTCACCCATCCTGGTACTACTCCCGCCCGAGCACGCTTAACTGTAGAGTTCTTATGGGATCTGTTGCCCTCACGGCTTTAAAATGTGTTGTGATAGGGAATGTATCCACACCCCTTATAAGGAATGCTTAGTTCTCCTTCCCAGCCGATGTGGGATCAGATCTAACCCACTTTCACCCCCCATTATAGGGTTCGACGTCCCCGTCGAACACATCAACCCGTGCCCTGGCTCTGATACCATTTGTAACATCCCCCTCTGGCACGTATCACAATATTTTCCGCTTTGGGCCACTCGGCACGAGGACTTCCAAGGGGGTCACCCATCCTGGTACTACTCCCGCCCGAGCACGCTTAACTGCAGAGTTCTTATGGGATCTGCTGCCCTCGTGGCTTTAAAACGGGTTGTGATAGGGAAGGTATCCACACCCCTTATAAGGAATGCTTAGTTCTCCTTCCCAGCCGATGTGGGATCAGATCTAACCCACTTTCACCCCCCATTATAGGGTTCGACGTCCCCGTCGAACACATCAACCCGTGCCCTGGCTCTGATACCATTTGTAACATCCCCCTCTGGCACGTATCACAATATTTTCCGCTTTGGGCCACTCGACACGAGGACTTCCAAGGGGGTCACCCATCCTGGTACTACTCCCGCCCGAGCACGCTTAACTGCAGAGTTCTTATGGGATCTGCTGCCCTCGCGGCTTTAAAACGGGTTGTGATAAGGAAGGTATCTACACCCCTTATAAGGAATGCTTAGTTCTCCTTCCCAGCCGATGTGGGATCAGATCTAACCCACTTTCAACCCCCCATTGTAAGGCCCGCAGATTCGGGCTAGTCAATTTAGAGGCAATAGGGGTCGAAAACGACTTTTTGACAAAAAGATTATTTATTCTAAATAATATTAACCAAGTTGTAAAATATTTCACAAGGTTTCCGTACATATAAAGAACGCCGAAATCCAAGTTATAACGAAGAAGTTATGACCCGTCGAAGTTTCGCGTCGGAACCGGCACGACACCAGGAAGCGTTAATAGTGAATTTATGATAGAGCGAGATTTAGCCTTAGCTCTCTAAACGAAAGTTGTAGAGTATGTTAAACTAAGAACATCGATAAAAGGAATGCCCAAATCTGACTTCGTATGAGGAAGTTATGATTTTTCTAAGATTTAGCATAGAAGTGCACAGCCCGAAATCTGAATTTTAGATCGGTCGATTTTTAGCCAAAATAATCTAAATGATAAATGAAGGTATCGTTAATAGGAGTTAAACGATAAAAAAAACAGTCGAAAATGGAGCTCGTATGCGAAAGATATGGACGAAGCTTAGTCTCTACTCTTCGAGCGTTGCGAATTCCATACAGTTTTGTAAATCTGAGATAGAGTGAGAATTAGCCGACGAGATCTAAATGAAAGTTGTAGTACTCGTAAATACCAACGCGTGGGTATAAAGAACGTCAATAATGGAGCTCGTATGCGAAAGTAATGGACGAAGCTTAGTCTCTACTTTTCGAGCGCGGCGAATTCAATACAGTTTTGTAAATCTGAGATAGAATGAGAATTAGCCAACGGGATCTAAATGAAAGTTGTAGTACTCGTAAATACCAACGTGTGGGTATAAAGAACGTCGATAATGGAGCTCGTATGCGAAAGTTATGGACGAAGCTGAGTCTCTACTTTTCTAGCGCGGCGAATTCGATATAGTTTTGTAAATCTGAGATAGAATGAGAATTAGCCAACGAGGTCTAAATGAAAGTTGAATATCTTATTAATAGGAACTCAACGGTAAAAAGATAGACAAAAACGGAGCTCGTATGCAAAAGTTACGGACGAAGCTTAGAGACTACTTTACTATAAAACTCCTATAAATACAAGGGTGAACTCCTCATATTTTCTTCACACCTTCAAACCTTTCTTTCTCTCTCTAACTTCTCTCTAACCTCCCTAAACCCCTCCCAAGTCTAGGAAACCTCCCTATCACGAGAACAAAGCCCCAGAGCGCCCGACGTCTCCGAGAAGAAAAGCTTTTGGCTCGGAAACGCTGCTCCAGCGAAGCCCGGTTTTTAATAAAAAAAACCCGTTGTAAGTGAGCTACGCCTATACTATATTTAATATAGCTTTTATTTAATTATGGTAACATTATTAGGACCTTAAAATAATTATTTGGGTTATTATTATGAGTTATACTGTGTGTTATTTAACGCTAATATAATAGTAATAATAACTAGACTATTAATTAGTCGCGGTTAACATTAAAAACTAAACCCTTGTGGTATTGATACTAGGTTTTGTCGAGGAAAATTGTTTTGAGATAACGAAGTACTGTCTGAGTTCGGAATCACCACCTAATCAGGTGAGTGCATGGTCCCTTTCATCTTACACATAGATATGAAGTATTTTATATAAATTACGTGCTATGTGTGCATATTAACTGAGTACTTGCTGTCTATGTTGGATGAACGATTTTATACACGTTTTAAATGATTTAAACTGTATATGTATTATATATCTACGAAAATGTTGGGGTAAGACATGGGTAGATGTAATAGATGGAATATGAGTTGGATGATAAGTTGAGAGGTGAAATAGACCGTGAGGTGAGGGTGAGAGGTGGATGATGTGAGAAGCCTTTTTCCCAAATGATGGCCCTGTCATTCAGCAGAGTATGGATGATAACCACGGACTAGTCTAGACAGTCCAGTGGAACACTAGCAGGCTCGCAACCTGTAGGTGTTGTGAACGATGTGTTCACCGGTGTACTCTAAAAGCCCATTGATATGTATTGCGAGTGGACTCTCGAAAAAGATATTGTCAATAAAACCCTGGCAGATGCGCCTAAAGGACTCTACCGGCAGAAGCGCCTAATAGACAACAATGCGCCTAAAAGGACTATTCCGGCAGATGCACCCCATAGAGAATGTCACAATTTTGGCAACTGCGCCTAAGTGATAGAACTAGCAGATTGTGCTTGACAGATGTGTCACTTACAGCAATGGAATTCATACCTATTCCTTAGGACACTCCTTAGGAATGAATGAACAAGAAATAGTTGATTCTTAGGCTAGATCCTTAAGAATAAAGAAGATAATGGGGATGGATAATTGGGTTAACTGTTTGATGATTAAACATAATAATTATATTATTATGGGTTGAAAACCCTATGTACTCACCAGGTTTCCCAACCTGACCCACTCAGTTTATTTAAATCACAAGTGACGATATGAAGTGACATTACACTGAGAGATTTAAAGAGATGTACATCACTAGTGTAAATAATTGTAAGTTCTATTTATGCTTATGTTTCTATATTAACGATGACATCCCAAACGTTTTAAAATGAAATAAATACGTTTCTTCGAAAATGTTTTAATAACGTATTTATCATGTTTTTCTGGGAACAAATTCCGCAACATTTTTATTAAAAGAAATACTTTGATTTTTACAAAGCATAAACAAAATTGGTATTTTATGGCCATGACAATGGGGATGTCACAGCTTCCTTGATGTTTGTTGGACAATTGAGAACCATACATGGATGCATGGAAGATAAAGGCTTGTATTGTGTGGGGACATGAAGGGTAATAGGACATAAAGACATTAGGTGTCAACATTAATCCTTACATTTTCTCTTTTTTATAAAAACTCCAACCGAATTCTTCAGTTAGAGGAAGGGTTTTCGGGTTTGGTGGCTATCGAAGGGGGTTTTCGGTCTTAGGGTGGCCGAAAACACCCTATATTCTTAATGGATTTTCGGTTTAAAGTGTGTATGGGTTTTTGGACATAATTGGGACCAATAAGAGGGTTTCCGGTCCAATAAGGCCCAAAGATGGGAGTTTTCGGCCTTCAGTAATTAGGCCGAGAATTCTAGGCCAAGGCCCAAAAATCGATTAGGCTTAACTATTGGATCAAGTTTGGGCTTGCAAGAGGGTATTTCAACTTGATTCTTAATGTATGCACTTATGAATTCATATAACATCGTCGTTTGAATTTCACTAATTTGATGCAGTAAAATTACATAGAGGAAAAATGTTTTGTACATGAATCACCATCTCACCCTAAATTTGCTAGTTGTAACACTAGAGAACGAGACGATGATTACCGATGATATAAGGTGGCAAGGCATGATTTTGATCATTAATTTGGCGGCATCATGGAGAAGGGACAAACGATGGTGGAAGGATCTGGATGGAACGAGGTGGGAGAAAGGCACGTGATGGAAAAACGAATACGTTATCTCAGTCAACTTCTTTTTTTCAAGACCAGGTCTAACGGTTATGACCCGAATCAAAAGTAATTTTACCCATATAAAACAAGCGAATCAAACGCAGTCAGACAAAATCATCTGACCAGACCCAATCATACCAAAACCAAACAACCCCTTAGATAGTGTAATCTTGTAGAAGACTGTCTCACATATATATACATATATATATATATATATATATATATATATATATATATATATATATATATATATATATATATATGTAATCACATATGTATTATGTAGATAATATTCATTTTTACATTCTTGATTGATTCTTATTATTATCTACTAAATCACATGTGATTGTATATATTTAAAAAAATAGTAATTATATTTATATGGTATATCGTTCACAAGTAAAATGGGTTGTAGAAATGTTGTTTTCTATTTTTAAAATACATTCCTATGAATTAATATCATCTTTAATTTGTATAATTTTAGTTTTCTAATTTATTTCCCGAATTTTAAATATTCCATCTTTTGAAAGTTAAGATGACGCATAATGACTTAAAAGGATAATATACTTTGGGATTTATAAATATATGGTCACTGAATTTTTTTCATTCATATTTAGTCCATCAACTTTTTTAAATTATACACATTTTATCCTGATGACCGGTTATCCTAGATAATACAAAAATATGACTTAATATGGTAATATTTATATATATATATATATATATATATATATATATATATATATATATATATATATATATTTTTTACTTTGTACACATTTAGCCCTTAATAATTATTTTCACATTTAATCCTTAATATATTTTCGTTGCAAAATAAGTCCTTGTTGTTTTTATACACATTTGATACTTATGACCGATTTCATTAGGTTTTTCTCACGACATCGTACGTAGGACAATAATTAATGAGGTGTTCGAGGCTATTGATTTTTATAGCCACTGTGGCCTCAACTACTAGGTTGCTTAGGTCTTGTGTTTTGAATGTCATAACTTCTTCACAAGATCTCAGATTTTCACGATTTTATATATTCAATACTTTTTTTAGTCTACTACAATTGTCGTTTAGATTACTCATGTTAAAAACTAATCTATTTTTATTTATGATGTTATATAAAAAAACATTCATACATACATTCATAAAGGAAGCATGGATAAAAAGATCATAAGTGTAAATATATTACTATTTTAACGGCAGTAATCTAAACGAAATTTATAATAGTCTGAATTACGAATGAGTGGATATAAAGTTGTTAAAATCTGAGATCTTATGAACACGTTATGACCTGCGGAACACAACAGCTAATCTAAACCACAATACCTAAGCAACCATGCAGCTGAGATTGTGGTGGCAAAAAACTTCAACAGCCCCAAACACCTTATTATTGATTGTCCTACGTATGACGTCATAAGAAAAACCTAGAGAAATTGGTTATATGTACTGAATGTTGATAAAAAGATTAAGGAGTTATTTGGTAACAAAAATATCAAGCAGTAAATGTGCAAAAAATAATAAGGGTAAAATGTATACAAAGTGATAAATATATCACCCTACTAATATGAATGAATATAAAAAACTTAGTGATCAAATGTGTACAAATTAAAAAGTGTATTATCTTTTTTAAGTTATTGTCCCTTATTGTGATCATTATTTCATAATAAAAAAAGGTTTTAAATTAATTTTGTTTTGTAAAATAACATCACAGAAAAAACAACTTTTAATAAAATTTTCGAAGAATCTATTTTTTTAATTCTTATAAACATTATAAACTTAAAATGTATCTTGTGAAAAACGTTTTTACAAACAATACTTATATATGCATGTTTTTTAGAACAACATAAAAAATAAATAAATAAATAAAAAGATTAATGGGAAGCTATCAAAATACAACTAATTACATAAATACCATAAAGAATCAAACGTAAATAGAAGCGATGAGTAGTGCTTGTGAAATGCTATTCTTGAATAATATATAGTTGAGTAGTGTTTGTGGATGCCATTCTTGAATAATATATAGTATGATTAACAGTGTATTATAAGAAAATATATTGATTTTAATTTATCCAAATAATTAAACCTATTAGTATCGGTCCAAAACTCAGCTCTATTATTTATCCGGCTCAAATAAAATTTAACCTAGCGCAAATAAGATTTAACCTAACTATTAATCTTGAAAAGTGAAAATACGATAGACTCAACAACTCGACAATTATGTTAGTTAGAAGTCTAGGGGTAGTTTCTTCTTTTACTATTGAAAGTTTCTTAGATTGGTTAGAAAAGTTATTTAATCGACCTCTTCTATATATAGACTAGTTTCTTCTTTTACTATTGAAAGTTTCTTAGATTGGTTAGAAAAGTTATTTAATCGACCTCTTCTATATATAGACTAGGTTCTAACCTGTGAAAACCATGAGAGGTACAGTTATAAAAATGTAGAACAAATTACTGAAATCGTCTCTATGGTTTGATTAAATTTGCGTGTTTGGTCTCTAACTTTTGTTTTGCACTCGGACTATCTCTATAGTTTTATTTGGTTGCGTTTTTCGTCCCTAACAGAATGGAAAGACTATATTTGCCCCTCCCCCAAGATGAAAAGTTTATATTACCCTTTCTATTATTCTTTTTCAGTTTTTTGCTATTTTATTTATTATTTATTAAATAAGGAAAAATAATTACTGAAATCGTCACTCCCACTTCCACCATGTAAGTCCCAAAACTAAGGATCCAATTTAGTAATCAATGCAGTTAATTGCAATTAAGGTGAAATATAGAAGAAGAAGAAGAAGTAAATTCAAGCATGCACACATCTATTACGAGTAAATGTCAAGTACATCTTGAGAAAAATACAACCACTGTAGAGTTCTGACGGAAAAGTTAGTACAATCTGACACAAATCAGTCCCTATAAATAGTACCCCTCCTACCAGCACAAGAGTGTGCAGCTGTTAACACGTGTGCGGCTGCACACATTGTGTGCGGCCGCACACACATGTGTGGCTGCACACATTACAAGCCCAATACAAACAATACTGCAATACACACTCTGACATCCTGAATAGATCTATACAGAAATTATAACTAGCTCAAACCACAAAATTATGGACTTTCAATCTCCCCCTTCGTTTGAGACTAGTATGGTCTTGAACTTCATTCGTTTGGCTTTTCAGCAGGCTTCTCAAATAGCCTTAGATCCGATCTCCCCATCGATCCCATCCACATTCTTCCATTGATGATCGTAGCCACCATTGCAGTGAATTCTTTAGCTGCAGCTTCCATGACATCTTTTCTACAAATGATTTGATGACGAGCCAGAGTCTGTATACCCCTTTCTCTGAAACGAAGAAGATCTTTAGCACTAATCAATCTCAGAACGTGTTCTCGATCCTTGAATTTGATAGCTGGAGTTGCAGTTTCGTCATCATAGGCCCAAAATCCCATATTATCCAGATATCCCTCATGAAAATGTTGAGGAATAGGAATTTCCTTTTGTTTCTTGGTTGCAGGCCAGAGTATGATCTTCATGGGTTCGTCTGATTCCGGATCAAGAACATCTTTGTCTTTTCTATACAGAGCTCTTGCAGTCTTCATTGATGGAAAGTTTTCTCTAACCTGTCTATCGAGAAACCTTTTGAAATTAGAGGCACTGGGATTATCAGAGTGATTATGTAATGGGGCCCTGGATAATTCGGCTAGATCAATTTTGGTCCAAGAGTTGAAATCGTGGATGCTTTTGTAACATTCAGATGCTCCTGAGTTTCGCTTTACCACCCACAAATTCGTTTCTGTATCAAAGGCCCACATTCGGATACCGGACCTGTCTCCATACTCATCACCGAACTTTCTTTTCTTCAAATCCCTTATAGTCAAAATAGGTTCTTTTGTTTTGCGATTTTCATTAGAATTTTTCATGAATAAAAGGCCTTCACTTTGATTTGCAGTTACGATTCTTTCGCCCTGTTTGATTGTGATTCTGGCTCTGCTTCCTTCTGGTTCTTTTTCAAACCTGTTGAAAATTGTAGTTGATCTTGGAGCAGGCGAGTTGACAGGAAGATCATTATTTTCAGAAGGTGATTGAACAGTGGGAGGATCAACTATTCCATGTAGCTGTTAGAAGAGGGCTTTGACTTTTTCACCAAATGCATCGTACAAAACGTTCTTGAGATTGAAATAATTGGCTAATACACATCCAAGACTCGTTTATAGATCACTAATTTGTTTGGTCTTTTCTTCATCCTTCGCCCTGAGCTCAAAGATGTATGCAGAAAGCTGATCCATCTGAATTGACTTTTCAATGAGCTCTTGAAGGCGAATTCCAATCTCCTCTCGAAGATCAGGCGAAGAAGATTTGTCATAACCTGTCCGACCCTCCTTAAATGATATTCCTTTCCCGCGTGAGGAAGTTGGACTAGATTGAGCCAGATGTTTTACTAATCTAATAGAAGATTCATCTAGTGAAGGTCGAGTTGGAGAATATTCTGGAATGGATGAGGATCCACCAGTCTCAAACATAGTACTCGGACCTTCATCTGTTTGCTTTGGAGGAGATTGAGCAGAGGTAGCAGTGATTGTTGAAAGAACTTGAGGTGCACATCTTACAGTGGGTACCTCCAGACTTGCAAGAGATTGGTTTGATTTCATGGAATTCTGAGAAGTCTGAGGTTTCGTTGAATTAGAAATGATCGGAGCAGAAGTTGAGATAAGTGATACAGAGGGAGGAATCTCTGATGTCACATCTCCTTGGCTTGGTGTGTCCTCCAAGGGATTTGAAGTAGATAGAAGAATCTTACGAACATTTCCTTCAGCTCTAGTCTTGGTTGCTAAAGAAACAACTTCATTGAATTTATTAGCACGGCTGCTGGGAATATCAAGAAAAGGATCAAAATCTTCATCACCAAGATCAAACTCTATGTTTGTTGGAATGTCGTCATTGATTCCCGTAAAGTCAATTTCTTTTAAAATCTCCACATCATCATAAAGTTCATCGTCATCATCCTCTCAAGAATATTTTGATTCATTTGCTTTCTGAAGATCATGCTCATCAGCTACACAAGCTGTGGGAGAGTCATGAATCTCCTCCACTTCTGGCTTGGTGGGAGAGTGAAAAACATCTTCATTTTCCATCGACATGGATTGTTCTTATGATTCTTCTCTATCATTCTCTTTAAAAATTCCAAATTTGATTAATGGAAATTTTCCTTCAAATACAAACTTCCTGCCTCTCTTTTGTTTCATTAGTCCAAAAGCACTTGGACCAATGGATTTGAAATCCAAAGTATCACTTCCTCTCTGCAGCTCGGGGTGAGTCACATTAAGGATGATTTGTAAAAATCTTGGATACATCCAGAATTTGTCCCTTTTGCTCCCTTCAAGGTTTAGTATCATTTCATTAATTATAAATTTTGAGAAATTGAAATCAAAACCTACAGCCAATGCAGTAATGGCACCAGTGTTGGCCAGAGAGATCTTGTTTGCTCCTGATCTCCTGCCGGAAATGCACCTCACGAACACATGAGCCAAATACTTCCAGCATGGAGGAAGTAGCTTCTTAATTGTAGGAGGAAAAGTTCCCTCGTATCCCATATGCTCTAAGACTTCCTGAGTTTGATGAACGTCAATCTCCATGGGGTACTCAGGTCTATCCTCAATTAGGGGAGATTCTCTAATGATGCTCTCTGTTACTTGAATTTTATTGTCTTAGATTGTTGCTTCAACAAACTTTTCACCTTGATCATTCTTCTTTAAAACAACGTTCCTCCAGAAATCCTTAATCAAACTCTGGTAGATAGCAGGACTTGTAGTTAGGGCATGAACCAAGGAGGATTTCTTCAAACCATCCACAATGAATTTCAAGTCATTTGATTTCTTAAGTTCAACTTTCCGTAGTCATGTCCATTTAAAATCTTTCGTGCCTACCGACGCATCAAACCAGAGCATAGACCCTTTAACTTTGGGTATGTTATGCAGACTCAGGTTGCTTGTTATTACTTGATAATATCACTTCCCAAAACATCTCCTTCAAGCACATTCTGTAACCAGCATAATAATTTTTGTTTTTCTGATTTTCTAATGTTTTTGGATTTTCTAATTTTTTTATGTTTTTGGATTTTCTGATTTTTTTATGTTTTTGGATTTTCTAATTTTTTATGTTTTTGAATTTTCTGATTTTATCCCCCTAAATTTGTGCATATAAAAAAAGATAATAAAAATGCGCAAATTTATCCTAAGAAGGACATAAAAAATTAATCCTCAAAACGAATCATTTTTAGAAAATTAACCAGCACATCAAAACGAGCTTTGTTAAACGGCTTGGTGAACAGATCTACTACATTATTATCAAAGCGGACCTGTTCTAGCCGAATGAGTGAACGCTCATAACATTCTTTGATAAAATGAATCTTGATGTTGATGTGCTTGGTTTTTGAGTGTTGGACCGGGTTTTTGGCAATTTGGATTGCAGCCTCATTATCACAGAAAAGAGGGGTTTCTTGAAAATTCAAATCGTAGTCCAATAGCTGATGTTGGATCCAGATGACTTGTGAACAACAAGCAGACGCATCGACATACTCCGCTTTTGATGTTGAGGTGGAAATGGTATGCTGCTTCTTACACTGCCATGAAACCAATCTATCGCCCAGAAATTGGCATCCGCCTAAAGTCGATTTTCTATCAAGCTCACGCCCGCCATAGTTGCTGTCTACAAAAGCGTAAAGATTAAATTCTTGATTTTTTTTCACTCTAACACTCCAAAAAGAAAACTTCAATTAATACCAAATTGGCTCTGATACCAATTATAAGTCCCAAAACTAAGGATCCAATTCAGTAATCAATGAAGTTAATTGCAATTAAGGTGAAATGTAGAAGAAGAAGAAGTAAATTCAAGCATTCACACATCTATTACGAGTAAATGTCAAGTATATCTTGAGAAATGTACAACCACTGCAGAGTTCTGACGGAAAAGTTAGTACAATCTGACACAACTCAGTTGCTATAAATAGTACCCCCTCCTACTAACACAAGAGTGTGCAGTTGTTCACACGTGTGAGGCCGCACACACTGTGTGCGGCCGCACACACATGTGTGGTTGCACACATTACAAGACCAATACAAACAATACTGCAATACACACTCTAACATCCCGAATAGATCTATACAAAAATTATGACTAGCTCAAACCACAAAATTATGGACTTTCACATCACAACCATCATAAGCCACCGACAACCACCATAGGCCACTGAAAACCGCCACCAGCCATTGAAAGCCACTATCTACCACCAATAACCACCACCAAGCGATTCCAACATCACTAGCATCCACCAATTTTAGCTCTATTACAAACCACATATTCGATTTCATTAATTTATACTCCAGCATCAAATCCCGAAAATCAAACATGAACATAGAAATCAAAACCTGAACATAGAAATCAAAACCATAAAAAGATCAAATTTTGAAATAAAAAACCTAACCAAAATCAAATACCAATATCCCAAAATCAAAACCTAAACTGAAATGAAATCCAGATATGGAATCAATACCCAAAAGCAAAACCTAATCTAAAAACGAAGATGAAAGAAAAAACTGATCAAAATCCTTTAAATCAAATACGGTTTTCCTGAAGAATGGGGTTAAATGGGAACAACACTCAGTGAAGGTTAGTGGTGGTTGGAGGATTTTGGCGGACACGATGCTCCATTTATTCAGGTAGATGGAGAAGAAGGAAGAGTGACGATGGAGCAGATGGGGGCGGAAAGACGAAGAGAAGGAATTGATGATGCAGATCAGTAGTTTCCTGGTGTGTTCTGGTTACATTTCTAGGTGGTTTCCCGGTGATGCTTCATTGGTGGTTGTGGCTTCCGGCGAGAAACGAAAGGACGGGAATGGGATGAGGGAGATGAGTGATGACAAGGGAGGGGAAAGAGATAATGAGGTGAGGGACCACATTTTTTATTTTTAATAATATTATTTAAATGGTTGATATTAAAAAAACCAAAAAAAAATAAAAAAAAAAAAGAAATGACCAAGGGTAATATAGTCTTTAAAATAGATTTTGAAATACTTCCTTAAATACAACATTAGAAGTTTTATTAGTCAAATTACTATCCTTATATAAAATCCATAACTTCAATCTTTCTCTCATCTTTACTCTGGATAAAGAAACAAATAACTGATCACGTGAGAAAACCGGTTCTACCAAAAACAACCCAACCTTTGACAGTGATTGGCCATGACTTTTATTTATTTGTCATAGCAAAACAAACCGATACGGGAAAATGTCTCCTTTTGAACTTGAATGAAATTTTGTTGTCTGAAGGTGTTAAATATAACCTTGAAATAAAAACTCAATGTCGAATGTTGCTTCCTGTTGAGACCACTATTTCTATGACACGATTACCCAATGATACCAACTGAAGTCTAGTACCATTACATAACCCATTTTTCTGGTCAATATTTTTTAGTAACATAACTGGAACGTCGACTTTTAAAATCAATTTATGGTTTGGCATACCGGAGATTTTAAGTCCAATTAGAACATCGGGAGAATATAAACTCTCATCAAATTCATGGTGAAGAAACTCTGTTTGGCAGATGCTATCTAAACTAAGGTATTCATTTTCTTCTCTAGGAAACAATGAAAGCAGACAATCATTTATTTCTTGAACAACTTCATTTTTCGGTGCAAGTATTGATCTTTCTTCAAAATATTTTGGATCGTTTAAGTTGTGAAGAAATAATGGATATACAAACTCAATTAATGAACCTATACAATTAAAAGATTGAGTAATAAGAAGATCTTCTGGATTAAGAATAACTGCATCACCATCATTAGAACCACCAACATTTCCCACTCTTATATCCAAGAGCCAATTTCAAAATAACCTTGTTTGTTGTATTTCAGACGGATCTTTTCCAACAGTCAACCTCATGTTCTTCGGTAATTTTAGAACTTTGCAATTGGTCCATATATATGAAGAACTCAACGACGCATTAAAAATTTCTTTTCTGCTACCATTAGAAAGAACTTGTAGAATCTATCTGAAAGCACCTCCAAATATGATTACTTTTCCTTCAAACGGGATATGTGAGTTGTGAACATTACCAAAACTTAAAACATCCCTTAAAGTGCGATCTCATGCTTCAAATGCATGCTTATGAACCATCAGCGCTTCATCCTAAATAATAAAGATGTTTGTTTTAGTAATTTGGAGGCATCACTATCTCGATTAATAGAAAAAATAGAATTCCTAGTAAGATTTTAAGGAATACCAAAGTGAGAGTGTGTTGTTCTACCTCCAATTAGTAACAAAGAAGCAATACCGCTTGAAGAAAACGTCAAAACAATTTGTCCTTTAGATCTAATAGTTATTGATAAAGTCTTCTAAAGAAAGGCTTTTTCCTGTTCCACCATAACCATAAACAAAAACACACCTCCGTTATTATCTTCAATTGCTGCCATACATCCTCAAAAACACCTCGTTGTTCATTTGTTAATGAAACAATAAGTGACTAAAATTCGTTTTAAAGACTTGTGATGTCATAAGATAGCTCCTAAGCAATCAAACGGTTATTAGAAGAAGATAAACAATCAAAATTTAGGTAAGGCATGTCTGTGAAGTTCTTGAGGGTGGAATTGTTACGAAGTAGAAATGATTCAATCTCAAACAAAGTTAAGTTCTTTAGTTGATGATCAGTAAGGGATAAATTTGTACAATGTTAAATATAAACTTAGAAAAAATATACAAACATATAGTTTATTTTAAAAAAAGTAAAAGTAATGAAAGATAAGTATTATACCAGGAGACTTTAACCGATGTCGTTGATTGTAAAGATTATGTCTGAAAGGTATTCCCATGTATTTTCCTAAACAAATTTTGGTGTTCCCAAACTATCAGAGATCAACATCACTGAGAATAATTCTTTAGTTACTGTTCGGATATCCTCAAAAGATTTTGGACCCCTGACCTCATTTAAAGGAATATATTCTTAATAAATATGATTCACCAAGTTTAGGTGAAACATCATGAATTCTCCCAATTGAAAATCCTATTTCACTTGGTTTCCATTTCCATCATTTAGGTTTCCACACAAACTTTATAGGCAATTTAATATAAGTAAGATCTCGGGCTTGGTTATAGATCTCATTACACTAAAGCCAAGATGTGAACATTGAAGATGTACCATATCGTTCGTCAAGGATACTGTCGATATCATCATCTAGATTATAAATAACTTGTTTTTGACCTGGAAGATAAAAAGGAAGCCTAACTGTCACACCCCGAAACCGATGGTGGAAACGTTCCGGGGTGGAGGACGTCATGTAATATCACAACCAATGTACATAGTAAGCGTAGTAAACACAACCATTACATTACATAGAAGTATTTACAATTGCTTGAAAACAATGTTATACATGTTTATAGATATATACATCAAAATGAACAAAAGTTTAGACGTGACTCCTAGACGCTCGGACTCCTCCGAAAGATTTCGAGATACCTGTCTAATGCGAACCTGAGAATACAAGCAGTTTAAAAATCAGCATAAAGCTAGTGAGTTCATAAGCGGTTTGTTTTCTGAAAATGAACAAGTTTCCTTTTGTTTTCTGAAAAAGTTGTTATCCAAGAAAATCCCATATTTTCTTATAAGAAAAGTCTAGTTATCCAATGTTACCCAGTTTGGTTAAGAACAGTTAAGTTATCCCAGGAAAAACCCTTATTTTCCTAAAAGTGGTGGGTGGTTATCGATCCGGAATGAAGTGTACAAGTATCTACCATACTTGTAGCGTTATGAGAAGTATTCTGAAAGCCTGGTTATCCTTGTAAAGTGCATTAGTTTTAACACGTATATAAAACTAATAAATAGGACGTAAACCAATTACTAGGTTCATTATTACTAACAAGTAAATCTCTGTTGTCTAAATTGCGAGTTCCATAACCATACGATAGACTAGATATGGTGATAAGAAGTCCAATATCATTTTATGACTTTTGTCACCCTTGGACCTTTCGGTCCGACTGTAGCTAGCAGTCAGGTGCGGGGTAGTCAGCCCCGTATAGATCTATACAGTCAAGTCACGTTCTCCCTCCAGGAGATTCTGGTTATAGGGGCGGTCCTCCACTCGCGTATCCTTGTGGAGTGTTTCGGAGGACGTGTCTCCAATTTTTAAGAATAACAAATTTACAAGTAATAATGTGGAAAACCCTATTACAAAATGGGTGGTCCTCCACTCGCGTATCTCTGTGAAGTGTTACCGAGGACGAATCAAAAGTACCAAGCTAATGCTTTTAACAGTAATGACATGGAAAATCATTTGTGAAATATAAAATATGACATTTTATAACAAGTTTCATAAATAGTTTGAAAACTAACTCTGCAAGTTAAATAGTTGGTTATTACGGATTCCAGTGTTAAAAGCATACGAAATATGAAACATTTCAAATGAATTAATGAGTTTGAGTACAAGATATTCTTGTCAGTTCGGGGCTTGAGTACACGCGAGGTTCCTATGTAATATGAAGAGATACGTAATGGTATCTAATTAGACCTTGAACTACTAATTAGATAAGAATATGTACTCTGAGGTATGAAAACACTTCATTTCAAGTGTTAGGAGGGATCCGGGTAGCATCTAAGGATGTGTAGGGCCTATATAAGGAGTTTACTCTTCAAGAGTAAGCCCTTAGGAGAGTTTACAGTCCAAAGACCATATCCCCATGAGTTTACGGCCGTAAACTCATGGGTGGTGTGCTATTGGATGTTTAAAGGTCTTACAATGCACAAAGGAAGGTTCTAAGGTTGATTCCATGGCTTAGGAAAAGGAGTTTACGGTTCTTGAATGGCACTTCGGGAGTTTACTACCGTAAATACATGAGTTTACAGCAGTAAACTCATGTTTGTCCATGAATCTTATGCTTTGGTGGTTGTACGTTAAGCATACAAGGTTCTAGACCCAAATCTAAGTCATATAAGGTGTTAAGGGCACTTAAACACCCCATTGAAGGTGTTTATGATTTTGGGAGACCTTCTTAAACCGTAAACTCAAGTGTGACACATTTGAATATGTTTTGGTGCATCTCATGAAGGAATATAAGGTTCTAGGCACTCATGGAAGCTTTTGGAGGGGTTTAAGGGGCATTTTAACACCTTAAAAGGTGTTTGTGGTCTTTGAAGATGTGTTTACGGTCCAAGAATATTCTTGGACCGTAATCTCGTGTTTATTACCTAGATCATATGATTTTGGTGTTCAAATCTCGTGCATGCAAGTCCTTAAGCCATAACTAAGCACTAGAAGGGACTTGGAAGGGTTTTGGGGCTCCAAAACCCCTTTAAGGGAGTTTACGGTTTTGGGAGATGTTCCCAAACTGTAAACACAAGTTTTTGATGGTTTTGGGTAGTTTAAACATAGATTTGCATGCTAAACAAGCTTAGAAACATGCTAGAATAGATTTCTTACCACTTTGAAGCTTGAGAGAGGTGTTCTTGGCTCAAATTCGAGTTTTAGAGAGAGAGTAGAGAGAGAAAGTTGTGAGAGTGGGTAAAAGTATTCAAAGATGACCACTTAACCTTTATATAGTGGTTGGGTATGAGACCCAGTGGAAATTTACCCGATACTGACGTTAAACGGGATTTAAAATTTTACTCGATTAATTTATCGTAATGACGACTTAGTCGTAACTAAAATTTTCCAAATAAATAACGAGGGTATTTTTACGCGTTTCTAATGGGTTTGGAAACTCATGAGGTCATAATAAAAAGTCCCAATTTAATTAATTTAAACCAGAAGAGTTAACGGAAAAAAAATTGGAATACGAACGGTTTTATTAACAGGAACGGTTTATAGTGACGAAATAATTTACGAGTTGTCACATTGTTCCCCCATTAGAGGGAATTTCGTCGTGAAATTCAAAATTAAGATACAAATTATGGATTTGGAAAGAGATGCAGATATTTCTATTTCATCGAGTCTTCTCGCTCCCAAGTGAATTCGGGTCCCCGCTTTGCATTCCAGCGAACCTTCACTATCGGGATGCGACTTTGTTTCGTATGCTTGATCTCTCGATCCATGATTTTGATCAGTTCTTCCATAAAGTTTAGATTTTCGTTGATCTCGATCTCATCAAGAGGGATAGCGAGGGTCTCATCGGATAGACAATTTTTAAGATTAGAGACGTGGAAGACAGGATGGATGTTCCTAAGTTCTTGAGGTAATCGGAGTTTATACGCTACAGGACCGATCCTAGCAAGGATCTTGAAAGGCCCTATGTACCTCGGGTTAAGTTTTCCATGCTTTCCAAAGCGTATCATGCCTTTCCAGGGCGAGACCTTCAATAGGACACGATCTCCAACCTGGAATTCTAAAGGTTTTCGTCGTTTATCAGCGTAACTCTTCTGTCTCTCTCGTGAAGCATTCAGTCGTTCTCGGATCTGGATGATCTTCTCGGTGGTTTCGCGGATGATTTCAGGACTAGTGAGAGCACTGTCGGGCACTCGACTCTTGTCTAGCTGTGTGTCCCTACCTCAGCTCAGCACAGAGGGGATCTGCACTTGCGACCATAGAGGGCTTCGAATGGTGCAGCCTTGATACTGGTGTGGTAGCTATTGTTATACGAGAAATTGATCAAAGGTAAATGGATGTCCCACGACTTTCCGAAATCGATGACACATGCTCTCAGCATGTCTTCCAGGGTCTAAATAGTTCTCTCACTCTGTCCATCTGTCTTAGGATGATAAGCTATACTCATATCCAGCTTAGTTCCAAGAGCTTTCTGAAGGGACTGCCAGAACCTTAAGGTAAACCTGCTATCTCGGTCGGAGATAATGGACACAGGCACACCGTGCAGTCAGACTATCTCTTGGATGTAGACTCGCATGAGTCTTTCCATTTTGAATGATTCTTTGATCAGAATGATGTGAGCGGATTTTGTCAAACGATCAACAATTACCCAAATGGTATCGTACCCACTCGGAGATCTGGGTAGCTTGGTGATGAAATCCATGGTAATCATCTCCCACTTCTATTCAAGTATCTTGGGCTGCTGGAGCAAACCTGAGGGTTTCTGGTACTCGACCTTCACCTTGGAGCAAGTCAGGCACTTGCCCACAAATGTAGCGATTTCGGCTTTCATGTTTGGCCACCAGTATTGTTTCTTGAGATCCAAGTACATCTTGTCCGAACCCGGGTGAATTGAGTATTTGGTCTTGTGAGCTTCATTCATGACAACCTCCCTGAATCCTCCAGATTTTGGGGTCCAGATCCGATTCTTGAAACAATAGAATCTGTCACCTTTGATCTCAAGATTCTTATCCATTCCTCTCAAGGCTTCGTTCGACATGTTCTCTAGTTTTAAGGCTTCCAACTGGGCTTCTCAGATCTGTGCAGATAAGTAGGAATGGATAGTCATTGTTAGTGTCTTCACCTTGTGGCTTGAACTTTCCTTTCGGCTAAGGGCATCTGCCACCACATTGGCCTTGCCGGGATGGTAGCGGATTTCGCACTCATAGTCACTGAGCAGCTCTACCAATCGCCGCTGCCTCTTGTTTAAGTCTTTCTGATTGAAGATGTGTTGCAGGCTTTTATGGTCAGTAAAGATTGTGCACTTAGTTTCGTAGAGATAATGTCTCCAAATCTTTAGTGCAAAGACCACTGCTCCTAGCTCCAGGTTGTGAGTCGTATAGTTAACTTCGTGTGTTTTCAGCTGTCTCGAGGCATAAGCGATAACTTTTCCTATCTTCATAAGTACACAGCCTAAACCCGGATTGGACGCATCGCAATAAACAACGAAGTCCTCTGTTCCTTCGGGCAGGGACAGGATAGGTGCGCTGCACAAGGCTTGCTTTAACGTTTGGAATGCAGTTTCTTGTTTCGCACTCCAACAAAAGGGTACACCTTTCTGTGTCAGAGTAGTTAAGGGTTTGGTGATTCTGGGAAAATTCTAAATGAACCTGCAATAGTACCCATTGAGACCCATGAATTAACGGATTTCTGTGGGCGTCATCGGTGCTGACCAATTCTCTATCGCCTTGATTTTGGACGGGTCCACGTGTATACCCTCTTCACTTACCACGTGAACAAGGAAAGCTATTTTCCAAATCAAGAATTCACACTTGGAGAATTTCGCATACAGCTTCTCCGTTCTAAGTGTTTCCAGCACTATTCTCAAGTGTTGTTTGTGATCTTCCTTGCTTCTGGAGTAGACAAGTATGTCGTCAATGAACACGATGACGAACTTGTCAAGAAAGGGACGACACACCCGGTTCATCAGGTCCATAAACACAGCCGGTGCATTGGTTAGACCGAAGGGCATCACTATGAACTCGTAGTGTCCATATCGAGTCCTGAATGCCGTCTTGGAAACATCATTCTCGTGAACTTGAAGCTGATGATACTCTGATCTGAGGTCTATCTTCGAGAAGTAACTGGCTCCCTGAAGTTGATCGAAAAGTTGTCTATTCGAGGAAGAGGATAACGGTTTTTGACGGTTAATTTGTTCAACTTGCAGTAGTCGATGCACATCCGGAAGGATCCATCTTTCTTCTTTACAAACAATATAGGGGCACCCCAGGGTGAGGAACTCGGTCTGATGAACCCTTTGTCGAGCAGTTCGTTAAGCTGACTAGATAACTCCTGCATTTCTGCTGGAGTTAAGCGATATGGAGACTTGGCTACAGGATTAGCTCCAGGAATTAGTTCGATGCGAAACTCAACTTGACGTTCAGGAGGAATTCCCGAGAGCTCTTCAGGAAAGACATCAGGAAAGTTACAGACTTCAGGGATGCTCTCGAGGTCTTTAACTTCCTGTTTCTCGTTGATTACATGGGCTAGGAATGCATGGCACTCCTTTCACAAAAGCTTTTGAGCTTTGATGCAGGAAATGATGCGAAGATTGGAGCTAAGCTTATCGCCATAGATCATGAGAGTCTGGCCAGATGGGAGATTGAGACAGATGGATTTTTCATAACAAAGGATATCAACATGATTGGGACTCAACCAATCCATGCCAATGATAGCATCAAAGCTCTTTATGGAAACTGTCATTAGGTCAGTGGGAAAAGAATGATCGTTCAGGGTAAGGGTACAACCTATGAATATATCGCTAGCACTTTCTTTCTCACTGTTAGCTATCTCAACGGTAAATGTTTCAGTTAATGGCTGGGGATTATGTTTAAGAAGGCATTTGAATGAATGGCTAACAAAACTACGTTCAGCACCAGAATCGAAAAGGATACTAGCATAAGAGTTGTCGAGAAGGAACGTACCCAAGACAATGGTGGGATCGGCAACTACCTCCTCTCGTCCCAAAGCTAGGACTCTCCCAGTGTTACCAGCTGTTGTGGCTTTGGGGCAGTTCCTCTTAAAATGCCCGACTTCACCACATCCATAGCAGGCCTGACCAACACCCGCTCCGAAAGTGTGAGTTGTTGATTGGGTTGGTGCTTTGAAGAATCGAACCGTATGCCCCTTTTTACTGTAGTTGGAGCATGACAGTTCTCGGCATGGACCAGGGTTATGGTGGAAGTTACACTTGTCGCATCGGGGAAGGGTACTGGCATACCTACTGGTAGGTGCTTGAGCTGTAGAACGAACAGCATAAACAGCAGCAGGGGCAGTAACAGCGCGGACTGCCACCGTTTTCTGCTTCTTCGAGGACTCCTGAGAAGGCTGACTCTTATTCTTCTTCCAGAATTTCCTTTTCTCACCACTCCTCTTTGTCGATTCAGGAGTGGTGGTCGCTTCTTCAAGGTCATTAATATGGTCAATAAAAGTTGGTGCTAAACATTTGGCGTTGTCGTAGGTGTCTGGCTTTGCAGCTAAAACGTTACCCTTGGTTGGCTGGGTCAACCCCCAGATGAACCTCTCAATATTTTTACTCTCCGGGGTAACCATTCCCGGGCAGAGAAGCGCCAAGTCATCAAATCTTGAAGTGTAGGCGGCGATATCGGGACCCTTCATCTTCAGGTTCTAGAGTTCGTGTTCCAGCTTCTGCATTTCACCCCGGGGGCAGTATTCCGCATGCAGAAGTTCCTTTATGACCTCCCAACCCATAGCATTGGCTACAGGTCGCGTTAAGGATTTGACTCGGCCGTTCCACCAAGTCAGAGCTTTATCGGTGAAGGTACATGCGGCGAACTTCACCTAATCATATTTCGAACAAGCACATATTTCAAAGATAGATTCGATTTTCTTGAAGCATCGGGTTAGGGTAATGACACCTCCAGTGCCATCGAAGGGTGTGGGATTCGCGTTCATAAAGTCTTTATAGGAACACTCCTTCCGATGTCTCTGGCTACTTTCCTGGTTTTGAGGCTGAGTTCCACCTCCTGACCCGCCTGAACTACCGGGGTTCATTTGTGATATGGTAGCAGCCACAACAGCATCAATAGCTGCTTGGAACATGGCGGGATCAAATGGAGGGGGAGGTGGTGGTGGAGGAGGATTGTTCATCTTTGAGCTGGGTCTCTTCCTTGGAGGCATCTTGATCTAAAATAGCCAGGAAGGAGAGGATCATAAGACCTTTGAATGGAATCAAGAGATATGGAACAAAAGATATCTCATTATGATAGATATAGAGTTCTATTAAGCGATAAAACAAGAAAGAGCTATTGTCACACCCCCAAACCTGAACGGCGGAAACGTTCGGGGGCAGATGACTTCATATGGTAACGTAACAAATGAATATATACTAAAGAAAGCAATACAACCATCATATATATAATTGAAAGTTTACATTTGTCAAAAGTTACATGTTCAAAACCAATTACAATATGATGTCAAAATGTGAGATTTATCTGGCGCCGCAGCGTCCCTTCTTCAAAAGCATATTGATACCTGTAATTACTGAATCCCTGGGATATACAAGTAATTTTGAAAGAGTAGATCATCATTTAAGCTCGTGATTTTCATAAGTATTAAATGAAAATGTTTGTATGAAATGAAATGTTTTGTCCTTGTTTGTTTGTTTCTAGAAAATCCTATATTTTCTACTAGTATAAAAGTAGCCTTTTAACAAGACAAATGTTTGTTTCTAGAAAATGTATGTACGTGTATAATAACCAATATGTTTGAAAACCTCGTAATTCAATGTATTTTTAATACCTCATGTGAGTTTTATAACCATACTATTGACTCAGAATGCCTATACACAACGTTCTTCAGGCGCTGGAATGTTATGACGTTTGTTACCCCAAATGGTGGACTGTAGCTAACAGTCAAGGCGCGGGTTGTCAAGCCCGTATAGATCTATACACAAACACCATGCTCCCCTTCCAAGGGATTCTGGTATATAATACAGGACTTGAAATGTGTGATCGAACGTACGTGGAGTTAATGTCTCACATATCTTAGTATAAAAACAGATTTACGTGTTAAAATGTTCGTTTGTTCTTGTATATGAAAGTTACTTCCTGAAAATCTTGTTTCTAGTATGTAAAAGTTTACAATATTCTCGTAAAACTATACCTATTATAGCTTTCTAAAAGTGTGTCTCATTTCTTTAGAAATCCCTAGAAAATGAATCACTTGAGATGAAAGTATAGACTTTTTTAATGCCTAAGATAGACACGTATACATACAATCTAAGCAAAATGTTTAGTTTATAAATGCATGACAACAATTTATATTTCAAAAGATAGAATGCCATTGTAATATATTTTATATACGAGAGTTCCCTATAAAGTTTATAAATCACATATGATTCTATTTAATAAAAGTGTATAATAAAACTTTATATATAACACCCGATAATAAATCGTGTGTTTTACTTGTATTCCCCCCCCCCTTGAAAGCATATAAAAGCATTTAGAATATTTAAAAAAGGTTAATTAAGGGGTATGAACACACTTGAAAGTTTGAAGAAAGCGAGGTGGAAACCGGGCAGAGTTTCTTCTCGGGAAACAGATTTTTCTCGGGATTCTCGGGAATCTCGGGAGTAAAAACGACCTTCGGGACTTGAGCAAAATGACCGGGGCTTCAGGTTAGCATGGGCACGGAAAACGAGGCAAGACGCAAAAGAAATGAGAGAAATGGAGCCCTTTCTTCGGAACCCTCGCATCCCTTTTATAGGGGCTGGGAACCGCCTCGGTACGCGGGGCGTACGAGGGTACGTAGGGCATACGCGTACGTCACGCATGACCGAATCCTCGACTGCCTTGGACTTCGGATGGGACAGGAGCTA
Organism: Lactuca sativa; assembly: GCF_002870075.4. Lineage (NCBI taxonomy): Eukaryota > Viridiplantae > Streptophyta > Magnoliopsida > Asterales > Asteraceae > Lactuca > Lactuca sativa. The sequence continues at coordinate 102,613,278 of NC_056626.2, forward strand.
GCTTTGCGTCGGCCGAGACGTGGACAATCCGAGGCCTAGGCCTTGAGTACGCGGGGCATACGAGCTTACGCGGGGCGTAACTCGGCCCTATCTGATGACTCCCTTCGGATAATACCAAAGATTTATAATTAAATTTATATTTTATTTAATTAATAAACTTCTAAAATTCATATCTTCTTCATACGAATTTCGTTTTCGGTGTTCTTTATATCCACGCGTAGGTGAGACTACGCTCTACAACTTTCGTTTGGATTCCGTCGGCAAATTCCGAAATTATTTTTATTATTTATTTTTGAAAATGTCGTGTTTAAGGAATTTCTTTAGAAATTCGTAACTTCTTTATCTAACGTCGGTTTTCGCCAGACTTTTTACCGCTGAAATGCCATTGTCGAGACCTTCGATTCTCGTTTAGGTCATTCCGGCCAAAAGTCGCTCGATCTCCGATTCGAGTTTTTAGTTGTTTGTTGCTAAGCCAAACTTTGGAAAATCATAACTTCAATATACGAAGCCGGATTTGGGCATTCTTTTTACGTACGATCACGGTTTAATGATATCAAACATAGTAGGAAATTAAATAGAAACTTTTTGAACATTTTATTATCAAAGTTAATTTCATTAACTCAAAAGTGGTTACAATACTTGACTTTTTAGGTCATTACAAAGAGTTGAAATATCGGGTTGTCACACCATCCCCCCGTTAGAAGGAATTTCCTCCCGAAATTTAAAGTAGTAAGGATACTAGTGAATATGAAAAAGATGAGAGTACTTTTGTTTCATCTGATCTTCGCGTTCCCATGTGAGTTCAGGTCCCCGCATGGCGTTCCAGCGAACCCTCACGATGGGTATGCGACTCTGTTTTGTTTGTTTGACCTCTCGGTCCATGATTTCTACCAGTTCTTCCACAAAGTTGAGGCTCTCGTTGATCTCGATCTCGTCGAGTGGAATAACAGGAGTCTCATCGGACAGACACTTTTTCAAGTTCGAGACATGGAAGGTTAGATGTATGTTACTAAGTTCACGCGGTAGGTTAAGTTTGTAAGCCACAGGGTCAATTCTGGCAAGAATCTCGAAAGGCCCTACGTATCTTGGATTTAGTTTGCCCCGCTTTCCAAAGCATATTAAACCATTCCACAGTGAGACCTTCAATAAAATGTGGTCTCCTACCTGGAATTCCAAAGGTTTCCTCCTTTGGTCAGCGTAGCTTTTCTGTCGATCTCTAGAGGCTTTCAACCGTTCACGAATTTGAACGATCTTCTCTGTCGTTTCCCGTATGATTTCCGGACTGGTGAGAGTGCTTTCAGGAACTCGTCCTCTAGCTAACTGGGTATCGCCAACTTCAGTCCAGCACAGAGGGGATCTGCACTTTCGACCATAGAGGGCTTCAAACGGAGCAACCTTTATGCTTGTATGATAACTATTGTTGTATGAAAATTCGACAAGTGGTAAATGGATATCCCATGCCTTTCCAAAGTCAATCACACAGGCTCTCAGCATATCTTCCAAAGTTTGTATCGTTCTCTCACTTTTCCCGTCTGTTTGTGGGTGGTAGGCTGTACTCATGTCTAGCCTAGTCCCCAGGGAACTTTGTAGTGACTGCCAGAATCTTGAAGTGAATCTACTATCTCTATCGGAGATAATGGATATCGGAACACCATGCAGTCGCACTATTTCCATTATGTAAGTTCTAGTAAGCTTTTCCATCTAGTCATTCTCCTTGATTGGTAGGAAATGCGCGGATTTGGTCAATCTGTCGACGATGACCCATATGGTATCAAGTCCACCAGTTGTCTTGGGCAACTTGGTTATGAAGTCCATAGTAATCCGCTCCCATTTCCATTCTGGTATCTCCGGTTGTTGTAGTAATCCTGACGGTTTCTGATACTCGACCTTAACTTTAGCGTAAGTAAGGCATCTCCTTACGAAGGTAGCAATTTCTGCTTTCATGTTAGGCCACCAGTACAGTTTCTTAAGATCCAGATACATTTTATCTGAACCCGGGTGAACGGAATATCTTGTGTTGTGTGCTTCAGTCATGACTTCGTCTCTGAAACCACCTTGTTTCGGCGTCCAGATTCGGTCCATGAGATAATATGCTCCGCCACCCTTGACTTCTAGATTCTTTTCCATTCCTTGCAGGGATTCACTCGCCACATTTTCAGGTTGCAAAGCTTCCATTTGTGCCTCCTTAATTTGTGTGGATAAGTGGGAATGGATAGTCATAGTCAGAGATTTGACCCTCCGACCAGTGTATTCCTTTCGACTGAGGGCGTCAGCTACCACGTTGGCCTTGCCAGGATGATAACGAATTTCACATTCGTATTCATTTAGTAACTCAACCCTCGTCGTTGTCGTATGTTGAGTTCCTTCTGATCAAAAATGTGTTGAAGGCTCTTGTGATCGGTGAAAATAGTACTCTTTGTTCCGTATAAGTAGTGTCTCCAGATATTCAGAGTAAATACCACTGCTCCTAACTCAAGATCGTGGGTCGTATAGTTCACTTCGTGTGTCTTAAGCTGTCGGGAGGCATAAGCAATAACCTTCCCTCTCTGCATAAGAACACAACCAAATCCTTGGTTTGATGCATCACAATACACTAATAAATCTTCTATCCCTTTGGGGAGGGATAGTATCGGTGCGGTGCACAAGGCCTGTTTCTGCGTTTGGAACGCCTTCTCTTGTTTCGCTTCCCAGTCAACGGCCACGCCTTTCTGGGTTAATGTAGTAAGAGGTTTCGCAATGCTAGAGAAGTTCTTTATAAATCTGCGATACTGGCCTGTGAGACCTAGAAATTGACGAATCTCTGTAGGTGTCTTTGGTGCCGACCAATTCTCAATGGCCTTAATTTTGGAGGGGTCCACGTGTATCCCTTTCTCACTAACAACGTGGCCCAAAAGTTCGACTCTTCGAATCCAAAATTCGCATTTAGAGAACTTCGCATAGAGTTTCTCCGATCGTAGTGGTTCTAAGACTTTTCGTAGGTGCTGACTATGCTCTTCCTTACTTCGGGAGTAGATAAGTATATCATCGATAAAGACGATGATGAACTGATCCAAGTAAGGACGACACACCCTATTCATTAGGTCCATAAATACTGCTGGTGTGTTGGTTAATCCGAACGACATCACTACAAATTCGTAGTGTCCATAACGAGTTCGGAAAGCTGTCTTGGGAATATCCCCCTCTAGTACTCGTAATTGGTGATATCCGGATCGTAGATCTATCTTTGAGAAGTGGTTTGCTCCTTGAATTTGATCAAATAGGTCGTCAATACGGGGTAGAGGAGAACGGTTTTTGACAGTAAGTTTGTTCAGTTCTCTGTAGTCGATGCACATACGGAACGATCCGTCTTTCTTCTTTACGAACAAGACCGGTGCTCCCCAAGGTGAGAAAATTGGTCTTATGAATCCTTTTTGAAGGAGTTCGTTAAGTTGACTGGAAAGTTCTTGCATCTCTGCTGGTGCTAGACGATAAGGCGATTTCGCTACTGGGGTAGCCCCTAGAACTAAGTCGATTTTGAACTCGACTTGGCGTTGTGGTGGTAATCCCGGTAGTTCTTCTAGAAAGATATCGAGAAAGTCGCGTACTTCTGGAATGTTCTTGATGTCCTTCAGTTCCTGACTTGTATCGACGATGTGCGCTAGGAATGCTCGACAATCTCTCCGTAAACACTTTCGAGCTTGGATGCACAAAATGATGCGAAGGTTTGTACTTGATTTGTTGCCGTAAATCACTAATGTTTCGTTGTTAGGGAGATTAAGACGAACTACTTTCTCAAAGCACATGATGTCAGCGCGAAGAAGACTTAACCAATCCATGCCGACTATGACGTCAAAACTTTTAATTTGGACTGGCATGAGATTGATTGGGAAAGAATGACCGTCTAAAGTTAAGGTACAGTCCATGTATATGCAGTTAGTGTTTTCGGTTTTTCCATTGGCCATATCTACAGTGAATGATTTTTCTAACTTGCTAGGTTTTGGTTTAAGTAAGTGAATAAAGTTTTGACTCACGAAGCTTCTCTCCGCTCAACTATCGAATAATATGCATGCATATGAACTATCTAGAAGGAACGTACCAGTAACTACAGTCGGATCAGCTATGGCTCCATCGTGGCCTATCACCAAAAATCGTCCCACCCCGCCGGTATTTGCTGCCTTTGGGCAGTTCCTCCTGTAGTGGCCCACCTCGCCACAACCGTAGCAAGTTTGGCCTATACCCGCGCTGGGAACTTGAGTGATCGGCTTTGCGGGATCCTTGCAGAAACGGACAGTGTGTCCCTTTTTGTTGCAGTTGGAGCACTGCATTTCCCGACAAGGTCCATGATGGTGGTAAGTGCATTTGGTGCACTTTGGAAGACTACCCCCATAAGTCTTTGTTGGTAGGGATTTGTAGGGACGGTAGTAGGTACAGTGGTAGCATTCACTGAGACCAGTTGTTTCTTCGTGGATTCTTGGGAAGACCCACCCTTCCCTTTATTCCATACTCTCTTCCTGTTATTGTTGTTGTTGTTGTTGTTTCCCTTTTGTGGTTTTGGTGTAGCAACCGTTGAGTTCTGATGACCTCCGTAGTCAACAAGAGATTGTGCCAGTTCCTTGGCACTTTCAAAAGTGTCAGGTTTTGAAGCTAACACGCTTGACCTAATTTGGGGCGACAGTCCCCAAATGTATCTCTCTATTTTCTTGCTCTCCGAAGCAATCATATCTGGGCAAAGGATAGCCAGATCGCAGAATCTACTGGTATAAGTTGCGATATCGGTACCAACCATTCCAAGAGTCCAGAGTTCGTGCTCGATTTTTTGAATCTCTCCTCGTGGACAGTATTCTCTCATCAACATGACTTTTAAGCTCTCCCAGCTTATGGAGTTTGCCACTATCAGGGTAAGTACCTTAACATGGTCGTTCCACCAAGCTAAAGCTCTGTCAATAAGTGTGAAGGTTGCAAACTTGACTTTGCTGTGCTCGGGATAGGAGTAGATTTCAAAGACCGATTCTGTCCTTTCAATCCACTTCCTCAGAGCCATCACACCACCAGTGCCATAAAACATCCGGGGTTTGGCATTAGTAAAGTCCTTATAGGTGCATTCTCGGGGTTGCCCATGACTCTCGCCATGGTTGGATAGGTGTGTGCCAGTTCTCGAGCCAGTAGTACTCAAGTTATTGATCTGTGACATGGCAGCTGCTACCGCTGCGGTGACTGCTGCTTGGAACATGACAGCATCAAATTGAGGGGTTGGAGGTAGTGGTGGTATAGGTGCTTCCCCACCGTTGTTTCATCTCAGGTTCCTACGCGGAGGCATCCTTCAACTATATGTTGAAAAGATAAAGATAAGAATTCCATGGGACAGAAACTGTTGGTGTCTCATGAACCAAATTGCTATAGTTCGACAACAGATGATAGTGTGAGTCTTAAAATAGAGGAATGAAAGTTATTTGTAAGACTGAAAATATGAATCAAGCATTTGGTTTCTCGATGACTTTTCAAGGATTGAACGAAATACTCAACGTAGTAATAATAGTGCCACTTATATTAATATAATAGTTGATACAACGATCACAAAAATTTGAACCCTAAAAGGGTCTTCGGTTACAAAGTTTAAGAAAGTTAAAGACTTTTAGCCAAGGTCCTAACTTATAACAAAATTTGAGATTTTGACAAGCATTACTTGCGACGTAGGTTGCGCTTGGAGCTTGACTCCGCATCTGATTGCTTTGACTCCATTAGACGCCTATCAAAAGCGGCTTGTTGTTCCCTTAATTCGGCGAGGGCTACAATCATTTGCGCTTGGAATGCCTCAGTTTGGAGTTGAGCATTGTCTTGCATTCTGTCCAGCCTACGGATGTCGGAAGTGTGAACCTGTACTTCCACGTTGACATCCCGAATCCGGCTAGCTTGAACTCCAGATTGATAGGACTGATTGGCTAGTTTGCCCACCATTACTGGGAGTGCCTGATCAGCCGAACCTCCGCCGCGGACATCGTAGAAGACCCGGCACATGCCGTAGGGAGGGCGTAGGTTTTGTTTTTGGCTCCAATGGCGGAGGTGACTTCCCCAGACGGGAGTCGGTCCTTGAAAGTTCCTTACGAAGACAGGACGTTGTACGGGTGGTGGGTTGATCACTTTTGGCTCTGAGTCGGTACCAGAGTCATCATCCACTTCTATGGGTTCTTCGTCCTCCTCGGGATGGTGTTCGACCCATCCTCCGTTCCCTTGGTTGGGAAAGTAGGGGTCGCCGGGGTGGTGAAATCCAGCCATTTGACTCTACGAGAAATAGGGTTATAAGAATTGAATAAAGTTGAAACATGCAAGATTAAACATGTAAGTTAAACTAGTTTATGTAGCAAATACTCCTATAGTATTTTAAATTCTTGTATTTGATTCTTGTGACGTTTTTGGTAAGTTTTGACTTGTTGCTTACTACGAGCATTCCTCGATATACATTGGTCCGATCTCGGGCAAATATAGTTGATCACGCTATATTTGTCCCAAATTTGATTACATATATCGAGTTTTAATCGTAGTGTCAACTTGTCTAAATACTTGTTGTATAGTTAATAATCATGAAAATAATTTGTTGTATGCATGTATTTGTACTTAAATGAACTAACAATTTAAGGTAAACGTAACGCTGCTTAAGCGTAAAAACAAAAGAAAAATGTTTTGTCAGAGAGTATTAGTCCCTTAAGCATTTATAGTTTGTATATCTTATGTGGTTCGATATACTTAGTTCACTATAAACATTGCTCTGATACCAATCTGTCACACCCCCAAAGCTGAACGGCGGAAATGTTCGGGGGCGGATGACTTCATGTGGTAACGTAACAAATGAATACATAGTAAAGAAAGCAATACAACCATCATATATATAATTGAAAGTTTACATTTGTCAAAAGTTACATGTTCAAAACCAATTACAATATGATGTCAAAATATGAGATTTAACTGGCGCCGCAGCGTCCCTTCTTCAAAAGCATATTGATACCTGTAATTACTGAATCCCTGGGATATACAAGTAATTTTGAAAGAGTAGATCAACATTTAAGCTGGTGAGTTTCATAAGTATTAAATGACAATGTTTGTATGAAATGAAATTTTTTGTCCTTGTTTGTTTGTTTCTAGAAGATCCTATATTTTCTACTAGTATAAAATTAGCCTTCTAACAAGACAAATGTTTGTTTCTAGAAAATGTATGTATGTGTATAATAACCAATATGTTTGAAAACCTCATAAATCAATGTATTTTTAATACCTCATGTGAGTTTTATAACCATACTATTGACTCGGAATGCCTATACACAACGTTCTTCAGGCGTTGGAATGTTATGACGTTTGTCACCCCAAATGGTGGACTGTAGCTAAGAGTCAAGGCGCGGGTTGTCAAACCCGTATAGATCTATACACAAACACCATGCTCCCCCTCCAAGGGATTCTGGTATTTAATACAGGACTTGAAATGTGTACTCGAACGTACGTGAAGTTAATGTCTCACATATCTTAGTATAAAAACAGATTTACGTGTTAAAATGTTCGTTTGTTCTTGTATATGAAAGTGACTTCTTGAAAATCTTGTTTCTAGTATGTAAAAGTTTGCAATATTCTCGTAAAACTATACCTATTATAGCTTTCTAAAAGTGTGTCTCATTTCTTTAGAAATCCCTAGAAAATGAATCACTTGAGATGAAAGTATAGATTTTTATAATGCCTAAGATAGACACGTATACATACAATCTAAGCAAAATGTTTAGTTTATAAATGCATGACAACAATTTATATTTCAAAAGATAGAATGCCATTGTAATATATTTTATATACGAGAGTTCCCTATAAAGTTTATAAATCACATATGATTCTATTTAATAAAAGTGTATAATAAAACTTTATATATAACACCCGATAATAAATCGTGTGTTTTACTTGTGTTCCCCCCCCCCCCCCCCTGAAAGCATATAAAAGCATTTAGAATATTTAAAAAGGGTTAATTAAGGGGTATGAACTCACTTGAAAGTTTGAAGAAAGCGAGGTGGAAACCGGGCAGAGTTTCTTCTCGGGAAACGGATTTTTCTCGGGATTCTCGGGAATCTCAGGAGTAAAAATGACCTTCGGGACTTGAGCAAAATGACCGGGGCTTCAGGTTAGCATGGGCACGGAAAACGAGGCAAGACGCAAAAGAAATGATAGAAATGGAGCCCTTTCTTCGGAACCCTCGCATCCCTTTTATAGGGGCTGGGAACCGCCTCGGTACGCGGGGCGTACGAGGGTACGCAGGGCGTACGCGTACGTCACGCATGACCGAATCCTCGACTGCCTCGGACTTCGGATGAGACAGGGGCTAGCTTCGCATAGGCCGAGACGTGGACGATCCGAGGCCTAGGTCTTGAGTACGCGGGGCGTAACTCGGCCCTGTCAGATGACTCCCTTCGGATAATACCAAAGATTTATAATTAAATTTATATTTTATTTAATTAATAAACTTCTAAAATTCATATCTTCTTCATACGAATTCTATTTTCTATGGTCTTTATATCCACGGGTAGGTGAGACTACGCTCTACAAATTTCGTTTAGATTCCGTCTGCAAATTCCGAAATTATTTTTATTATTTATTTTTAAAAAGTCGTGTTTAAGGAATTTCTTTAGAAATTCGTAACTTCTTTATCTGACGTCGGTTTTTGCCAGACTTTTTACCGCTGAAATGCCATTGTTGAGACCTTCGATTCTCGTTTAGGTCATTCCGGCCAAAGGTCGCTCGATCTCCGATTCGATTTTTTAGCTGTCTGTTGCTAAGCCGACCTTTGGAAAAATCATAACTTCAATATACGAAGCCGGATTTGGGCATTCTTTTTACGTACGATCACGGTTTAATGATATCAAACATAGTAGGAAATTAAATAGAAAGTTTTTGAACATTTTATTATCAAAGTTAATTTCATTAACTCAAAAGTGGTTACAATACTTGACTTTTTAGGTCATTACAAAGAGTTGAAATATCGGGTTGTCACAGCTATCAAAGCAAGTAAACTATCGCTAGAGAAGGAATGAATAGCAATACTTGGAAATGAATTGCTACAACGTATTCGGCTTTGGTTAAAATACTCCCAGAGTATTTTATGTTTCGCTGCGACGATGACTCATTGTTTGGATATTAGGTAAGTTTTAGGCATGTTGCACACCATAGTCACTCCCAAGCACAAGTTGGCCGTGTCTCAAATGAATATAGTTGATCAGGCTATATTGACCCTAGACACGACTACATAACTGCCCAGCTTTAACCGCAACGTACAACACCTAATTACTTATGTTTTGTTCTACTCGGGGTTACGTGTCACACCCCAAAACCAAGAACGGCGGAAACGTTCTGGGGCGGAGGACGTCATGTATAGTATCACAACAATGTAAAGTAGTAAACAAGCAACAACATCATCCATTGCATTAATAATATAATTATTATACAAGTGTGTTCTGTCAAATTTTCATAAACACTAAAGCATAAATCAAAATGAAAGATGAGTCTTCAACGAGCTCCATCTTCCCTAATCCTTGCATCGGTACCTGTCTATGATGACCTGAGGATACAAGTAATTTTAAAAGCGAGTATCAGCTTTGGAGCTGGTGAGATCATAAGTATTTTAGTGTCTTAATTTGTATGTTAGAATTGTAAGTATTGAAAATGTATATGAACTGTAAGTGTAAAAATGTTTGTAAAACAACTTTAAACGTTTGAAATACCCTAGAAATCCCTATGATTCCTACTACTATATAAAGGGCGTCTTCTACCAAGACCTAACTGTTCTCAATGTAGTCTTCTACCAAGACTTAACTGTTCTAAATGTTCGTTTCTTGTAAAAGCATGTAATTTTCCCAAGTGTAACTATCATTAACAAAATATAGTTTTTACATTAAATGTTTAAGTGAAATGATCACCAAATATATGAAAAGGGGAAATTAATGTAGTACTGAAGTGTTATATTATAGGAACTACTGATGTACTAACTACCTTAAACCGGATTTATATTAAGGTATCATGTGATTAATTGTACCATACTATCGACTAATATTAACGACAAGGGTAGGTCGTAAAAATAGAAATGACATTTGGCACCCGCAGACTTGCAGGTCCGGCTGTAGCTAGCAGCAAGGTGTAGGATAGTCAATCCAGTATAGATCTGTACGCAAACTCATGCTCTCCTTCCAAGAGACTTTGGCTACAACTCGGGACATGACATTTAAAGCATGCTCCGATATAGTGGATCACAATTTTTGTTAATGTATTCATGTATATGTAATGTACGGAAATGTTCTACGTGTGCTAGCTGTAATGTGTGTTCTCTCTCTATCTAGCAAGTAGAGTAATGTACTGTAATGTTCTAGAAAGTATTGACTCATGAATGAACTGAATCGTCATATGATATCATGTTCTAGTAATAGTTCTAGTATCTCCCTAAACTACCCATATGGTAGCTTACTAGTAATCTAACTGGTACGTATGAACATGGATGTATACCCTTGCTACCCAAGGGCATTGGATGAACTGGAAAGACCTTTTATGACTATATATGTACACATGATATATAACTAATATTTAAACGACCTTCGGACGACTACCCGATATTCTATCAGCCCACATCCAAATCGAGGAAAAGGACACAAGGTGGATAGCCTTCCTAAGTCTTTTAAACATTACTTATATAACCATACATATAGAGGCATGCAATTTATAATATAAAAGCATAAAATAAGTTTTTTAGAAACCTTTGACATAAATATTTTCTAAGAAAAGATCGACTTGACGTCAATCTATAAAACAGTTTGAAGGCATGGGTTTGATAAAACAGTTTAGTATAAAGAATCATTTGTTTGAAACACAATTGTAAATAAATTTGAAATGTAACATAGGAGTAAAATGTATAGTGTAATAAGGAGTTTTAAACACAAAAAGTGTTTATGAAAAACATTTAAAGGAAACTGTTTGGTAAAACGGCTAATGAGTAGCCAATTATTTGAATGCTGCTTATTAATCACATGTGATTGATATAATAATTAGCATAATTCTACTTGTATCCCCCCATAAAACATTTAAAAACAGTTTAAACCATTGATTAAGGGGTATGAACTCACCTGTTGTGGGTGATACGGATGAACTGAAGAGGTAGGACCGCTAGGTGTCAAGTGAAGACTTTAGACACACACAATGACCCTAAATACCTATGAAGACATATGTATAATAACAATTAGTGATTATAACACTAATTAAACATGTATAAGTATCGTAATGCGAGGAAAACACTTTTGGTCAAGTGCTAGGAGGCTAATGGGTTGCAACAAAGGAGTGCAAGACCTCTAATGGGAGTTTATGGTCAAATGACCATATGTTTTGGAGTTCACGGCCCTGGAGAGTAAACTCCTGGCCGTAAACTCTATTTGGGTCACTAAATGAGGCTTAAAATTAGTACAACTCAAGTGGTGAATTGCTTCAAGGCTTAAACAAGTGTTTGGGCTTCCTTTTAACTTTATTGGGGAGTTTAGGGCCCTGGGACCATATCCCTTGGAGATTACGGCCGTAATCTCCCTTGGGAGGACGTTTATGGTGTTTTCAAGTCCCTAAATTAACTAGGAACTAAACTAGGCTTTTGTACTAAGCTTTAGAAGAGTTTATGGCACCGTTTGGCACCATTATATGGAGTTCACGGCCCTAGAACCTTTTGGGCCATGAACACCTTACTCTTGGTGTTCTAAGTGTTTTAGCTAGTCCTAAACTCATAAGGGTACATGTCTAAATTCAAGCCTAATCCTTAGGAAGTGTTTGTGGCATCAAAACACCCATAACTTGAGTTTTCGGCCCATGAACCATTTGGCCATGTGTTTGCGGCCGTGAACATCCCTAGGTGTTGGTATTTTGATTGTTTTGGGTCCTAGACACATCAAGGTAATGTGCTATGCTAGTCTCTTGGCTCAATGAAGGCATTTAAGGCATTTTGGCAACCTAAAATGGAGTTAACGGCCCAAGAACCTCCTTGGCCGTGAACTCACTTTGATCCTTGTTTCTAATTGATTTTGGTGTCCTAAACATGCAATGGTGGCTTCTAGTTTGAGTTCCAAGGCTTTGAGGGACATTAGGACACTTTTGGCCCTTAAAATTGAGTTTACTCTCCAAGTGTTCTTGGGCGGTAAATTCCCAAATCTTGGGGTTTTGGTCCGATTTTGATGTTTCTAAACACAATCTAAGCTATATAATACAACTAGATCGAAGTACTCACGATTTGGGATAAAAACCTGAAGATCCGTGAGAGACAATTTGGCTTTTCTCTAGTTGTAACTATAATTAATGAACAAATATGGTTCAGATTTCTATATATAGTCCTGGGATTTTTGGCAGAAAATATTTTATTCCCGGAATGAACTCTAATATCCTAGAGTATTAGAATAACAGTGTTGCACAAAACCCTAGTGCATCCACTCTCCTGATATCTCCTTAGGTGCTAATCCTGAAATACTCAAACATATACCAAAAGTCTGGAATTTCACTATAACTGTTCTAACTTCTATTGGCTTGATATAGTTTGTTCAGAATGGAAATTTCGGGTTGTCACATCATCCCCCAGTTGAAGTGAATTTCGTCCCGAAATTAGAATTTAGGCATGGAAGTTGGTACGAATGATCCAGTCGTGAGGAGGAAACTTCCTAATCGATTGGTTCTCGTGCTCCTAAGTGAAATCGGGTCCTCGGTTGGTATCCCAACGAACCTTCACTAACGGGTGATGGCGTTCCTTCGTCCGATTGACCTCTCGGTCGAGGGTCACTACGGTTCTAATACGAAGGCGAGGATCTCGACGAGTTGACTTATAAGAGTCCTAACAGAAAGGTACGGTTTCACGATCGAGACGCGAAGAGTAGAATGTACTTTACTGAGTTCGCAGAGTAGGTCTAGTTTGTGCGAGGCACAAGACCGATTCTAGTCAGATTCCCGGAGGTCCTAACTATATTGGTTTTAGCTTTCCACACAATACGAAGCGTATTAAGCCATTCCCAGAGTGAGACTTCCTAAAGAACTTGGTCTCTCAATTGGAATTCCAAAGGTTCCTTCTCTTGCTAAGCTTCCCAGTCAAGGGCCACCCCTTGTCGGGTAAACGTCGTACGGGTTTCTGTGATTTGCAAGGGGTTCTGGATGGACTATGATAGTAGGTCTGTAAGACCTAGAATTTGGCGAATGTCTGTCGGCGTTTCGGGTGTCGACAAATTCTCAATGGTTTTGACAAATTGGAAGGGTACTCAACATTTCCCACATCACTAACAGTGTGTGATAGAAATTTGACTCTTCAATTTCAAAACTCGTGCCTAGAGAACTTCGCGAAAATTTCCTATGAAGGAAATGTTTCCATGGATTTCTTCTTACTACGAGGGTAGATAAGTAAGTCATTACATGGATAAACGACGAACTGATCCAAGTAAGAAAGACGTACCCTACTCATTTAGCTCCTGAATACTATGGGTGTATTGGTCCTATCCGAATGGTATCACTATGGACTCGAAGTGTCCGCATCGAGTTTGGAAGATAGTCTTTTGGACATCCTTCCCTAACACTCGAACTGGTGATATTCAGATCTCAGATCCATTTCTGAAAGTAATTCTTTCCTTGCGTTTGCTCAACCATTTCATCTATGCAAGGCAGCGATAACAATTTCTAATGAAAAATCTTGACGGAGTCCTCGATATCCGACGCACATACGATGCAATCCATCGATCTCTGGAAGAATAAGACCGGGGTTCTCCAGGGTGAGAAGCCTAGTCTTCTAATTCTATTTATGTGTAGTTCGCTAAGTTGTCTATAATGTTCCTGTATCTCCGGAGTGTGTAGACTGTAGGGCGATCCGTTTACGGGAGTCATACTGGGTTCTAATTTTGTTCACATGATGATGTGATTACTCGTAGTCTTGAGCAGTTCTCCGTCCTGAAGTTCATTTTAGACCTCATACATGGTTTCACAATCACAATTTCGTGTATATGAGTCATATATAATTAAGATTGAAAAGGTAGTCGAATAACTGATTCTTCTTTAAGCTCACATCCCATCGAGGAAAAAGAAGTTAAAGTGGAATCATCAATTCTAAACCTGTAGAACCTTGATTATATATCACTCTTATGTATACATTCTTCAGTGATAGGTCAACCGCATGAATCCTTGGATTAAACTTGACGTACTGCATGAGTGGTACTTTGGGGATTTCTTTGGAAAAGAGAAGAACTAAGAGGTACTCCACGCATGAGTACTTCGGTGTTCTGATGTGGCAGCTTCGCTTGAAAAGCGATCTAGAAGAAAGAGATGTACGTATGAAGCTGTTTTCGTGAGGATTAAATTGAATCGAGTCGTATGATAATGTCAAAATCATACTAAAACTTAAAGACATTAGATTTGAACATAATACGTTTTACAGACAAAACACAACCGTGCAACCATCAACAGAGTTACAATACTTTAGACTCAAACAAGACTATTGTTGCGAATAAGGTATACTACAAAAGACAAGTATACGCAGCACGAGCATGCTTATACTGACAGGATCTCGCAAAAAGGGTAAGACTCTAGTTGCACTAGTTCTGGATGTTTCATAACTCTGTTACATCGAAACGCCTAATTTACATTAACGTGGTTCCGGAGTAGGTTCTCCTGCAGCTGTGATCCTGAGAATCCTCCCATCTGCGCCAGAGTTCTTTGCTATAGGGCAATCCTTCTTGAAGTGCCCTATCTCACCGCATTGGTGGCATGACTGGCTAGTACTTTGGTGACGGGATTGCGGTGTTTAGCCAGTGTTATGTGGACACGAGTGCCTTCCTCATTACTCCACTTTGAAAATTGCTTCCTAAAGCGTTACGCTGGAGTTGCCACTGGTGGCTGTGGCATGGCAAGTCTTCGGGCTCTCTTTCGCTCCTTTAGGGCTTTACGATATCGTCTCTTCCTTTCGGTCTTTAGGCTTCGCACGTCCATGACTGTTGCTATTTGTTGGTTTCCCGGTTTGGTACTACCATCGGAACTCTTGACTCCTTTTTCAGTGTTGTTTGTGTTGCCTGAGTTGATGTGTGTAAGGAAAGTTGTCACAGCAGCTGCTACTGCCGCTTGTAACGTAGCGGTGTCGATATGGAGGATAGGGGTTTCGTTGCTCGACTGATTGTTTCCGAATGACGACATGATTCTGTAAGACGAAAGATAAGGATTCTCTGAGCGAATCTGGTTGATCCTAGGTGTAGTTCAACTGTTATGTAAGGAATAGAAGTATGTTTTCGAAAATTTGACCTACATCCCTATGATGCAGTTCTAGTACCGAGTGGAGGTGTGATCGTGAAGGTTTGACCTACATCCCTATGACGCAGTCCTAGTATGGAATGGAAGTGAGTTTGTAGAATGATCTCAAGACGTTTTTCAAGTCCCTAAATTAACTAGGAACTAAAATAGGCTTTTGTACTAAGCTTTAGAAGAGTTTATGGCACCGTTTGGCACCATTTTATGGAGTTCACGGCCCTAGAACCTTTTGGGCCGTGAACACTGTGACAACCCGAAAAACTTCTCGCATGCACTCTTCAATTCTTTGCAATATTAGACTTATTTTACTATATGGTAGTACCCTTTAGAGCCTAATGAAGCGTTCTAAATGTGATATAATCAAGGTAGGAGTGTTAAAAAGGGTTAACTCGAAGTTTAGGAATCAAAACCAGGCCAAACACTCCAACACATGGAGTGTGCGGCCACACACTTTAGTGTGCGGCCACAAACTTGTGTTTGCAGCCTCACATCCTTCCCAACCGCACACTCCACCTATATATACCATACTTAGTCATTTTTGACCACTTCTTTCACTTCTTCAAGCATAGAACTCGAAATCCTCTCAAGTATCATCCATTCTCTTTG
The DNA here is from genome assembly GCF_002870075.4 of Lactuca sativa. Lineage (NCBI taxonomy): Eukaryota > Viridiplantae > Streptophyta > Magnoliopsida > Asterales > Asteraceae > Lactuca > Lactuca sativa. The sequence continues at coordinate 102,629,172 of NC_056626.2, forward strand.
AAGATCTTCATAAAAGGTACCAAGAACACCAAGAACACCAAGAACACCATCTGGCAGCACACATGGCCGCACCCATGGCCGCACACATGTGCTGGCCGCGCACATGTGCTGGCAGCACACTAGGCCGCACACCTGGCCGCACACACTCATATAGTGTGTATTTTGGCCATACACTTTCTTGTATAGCCTTATAAACCCTCATACAATCATATGGGATTGTAACACTTCATTATAAGTGTTTGCTAGTCCCTAAGGTGATCCCAATACATTAATTAGTCGTTCATAATACTATTTATAATCATATATGTACAATATATGCTAAATAGGATTCGCGTGTGTACTCAAGTCACCACTTGACACCTAGCATCTAATCCAACATTGTCATCAGAACCACTCACTATAGGTGAGTTCATACCCCTTTAATTAACCTTTGAAATACTTTTAAATGTTTTAAATGCTTTTATGGGGGGAATACAAGTTGAATACTTATAGTTATTACATCAATCACATGTGATTAATAACTATAAAACCAATGATTTTATCACTGTCCAAACTGTTTTACTTCAAAATGTTTTACAAACTCTTTACTTATCAAGTACTTTATTTAAACTTTAATATAATTCTTATAATTTACATGTTCATATATGTATAGTTATATAAGAAATGTTTAAAAGGCTTAGGAAGGTCGTCCGCCATATTTCCTTTCCCTCGATTTGGATGTGGTCTGGTGGGATGTCGGGTAGCCGTCCGAGGGTCGTTTCAATATTAATTATATATCATATGTGCATATATAGACATAAAAGTACTTCCATATTCATGCGTATCAGTTACATCATTAGTAAGTTACCATCGGGGTAACACAGAATCATACTTATACTATTGCTAGATCAATGAGTCAGTTCATTTATTAGTCAACACTTATTACTATGAGAACATGTACATTACATTACTATGAGTACATATACAACTATACTAGATAGAGAACATATACAACTATACTAGAGAAAGAACATATACAACTATACTAGATAGAGAACATATACAACTATACTAGAAGGAGAACCTATAAAACTATACTAGAGAAAGAACACATACAACTATACTAGATAGAGAACATATACAACTATACTAGAAGGAGAACATATACAACAATACTAGAGAAAGAACATATACAACTATACTAGATAGAGAACATTTACAACTATACTAGAAGGAGAACATATACAACTATACTAGAGAAAGAACATATACAACTATACTAGATAGAGAACATATACAACTATACTAGAAGGAGAACATATACAACTATACTAGAGAAAGAACACATACAACTATACTAGATAGAGAACATATACAACTATACTAGAAGGAGAACATATACAACAATACTAGAGAAAGAACATATACAACTATACTAGATAGAGAACATTTACAACTATACTAGAAGGAGAACATATACAACTATACTAGAGAAAGAACATATACAACTATACTAGAGAAAGAACACATACAACTATACTAGAAGGAGAACATATACAACTATACTAGAGAAAGAACATATACAACTATACTAGAACAGTTCATTACATTACATATACAAGAATACGTTAATTATTGTGCTATGAATCGGAGCATGACTTAAATGTCATGGCCCAAGTTGTAGCCAGAGTCTCTTGAAGGGAGAGCATGCGTGTGCGTATAGATCTATACTGGATTGACTATCCTACACCTTGCTGCTAGCTACAGCCGAACCTGCAGGTCTGCGGGTGCCAAACGTCATTTTTTTTACGACCTACATTTGTCGTTGTTTATCCAGTCGATATTATGGTACAATAAATCACATGATACCTTAATATAAATCCGGTTTAAGGTAGTTAGTACAACAGTAGTTCCTATAATACAACACTACAGTACTACAAAAACTTACCCATTACATATATTTACTGATTATGTCACTTAAACATTAATGTACAAACTATATTTTGTTAATGATAGTTACACTTGGGAAATTACACACTTTTACAACAAACGAACATACAAAACAGTTAAGCCTTGGTAGAAAGCTACTTTAATAGAAAATATAGGTTTTTCTGAGAGATTCAAACTTTTACAAACACTTACAAACATTTTCATACATTTTACAAACTTACACTTGAGACATTGTTCAAACGTTTTGATAACAAACACCGACACTAAAATACTTATGAACTCACCAGCTTAATGCTGATAAACTCTTTCAAAATAACTTGTATTCTCAGGTCGACAGTAGACAGGTACTGAGGCCAGCTTTTGAGAAGATGGAGCGCATCCAAGACTCATCTTATTATTTTAATTCACATTATTTTTGGTGTCTATAACTGTAAAAGAACACACTAGTATTAAAATTATATATTTAATGCAATGGATGATGTTGTTTGCTTGTTTACTTTTACTGTGTTGTGATACTTTACATGACGTCCTCCGCCCTAGAACGTTTTCGCCGTTCTTGGTTTTGGGGTGTGACAAACACCTTACTCTTGGTGTTCTAAGTGTGTTAGCTAGTCCTAAACTCATAAGGGTACATGTCTAAATTCAAGCCTAAGCCTTAGGAAGTGTTTGTGGCATCAAAACACCCATAACTTGAGTTTTCGGCCCATGAACCATTTGGCCATGTGTTTGCGGCCGTGAACACCCCTAGATGTTGGTATTTTGATTGTTTTGGGTCCTAGACACATCAAGGTAATGTGCTATGCTAGTCTCCTGGCTCAATGAAGGCATTTAGGGAATTTTGGCAACCTAAAATGGAGTTCACGGCCCAAGAACCTCCTTGGCCGTGAACTCACTTTCATTCTTGTTTCTAATTGATTTTGGTGTCCTAAACATGCAATGGTGGCTTCTAGTTTGAGTTCCAAGGCTTTGAGGGAAATTGGGACACTTTTGGCCCTTAAAATGGAGTTTACACTCTAAGTGTTCTTGGGCTGTAAACTCCCAAATCTTGGGGTTTTGGTCTGATTTTGATGTTTCTAAACACAATCTAAGCTATATAATACAACTAGATCGAAGTACTCATGATTTGGGATAAAAACCCAAAGATTCGTGAGAGACAATTTGGCTTTTCTCTAGTTGTAACTGTAACTAATGAACGAATATGGTTCAGATTTCTATATATATTCCTGGAATTTTTGGCAGGAAATATTTTATTCCCGGAATGAACACTAATATCCTAGAGTATTGGAATAACAGTGTTGCACAAAACCCTAGTGCATCCACTCTCCTGATATCTCCTTAAGTGCTAATCCTGAAATACTCAAACTTATGCCAAAAGTCTGGAATTTCACTGTAACTGTTCTAACTTCTATTGGCTTGATATGGTTTGTTCAGAATGGAAATTTCGGGTTGTCACATTACGGATTCCAGCGGTTAGGTATACTTGTATACTTTTGAAAAATACTTATGTTTTAAAGTATACTTTTAGTTCAGAGCACTTCGGCCCCTTTAGTGTTTATAGTCTTATACCATGTTAGGTTTGGTATACTAGTTCACTATAAACAAGGGCTTTGATACCAATCTGTCACACCCCGAAACCAATGGCGGAAACGTTCCGTGGCGGAGGACGTCATGTAATATCACAACCAATGTACATAGTAAGTGTAGTAAACACAACCATTACATTACATAGAAGTATTTACAATTGCTTGAAAACAAAGTTATACATGTTTATAAATATATACATCAAAATGAACAAAAGTTTAGACGTGACTCGTAGACGCTCTGACTCCTCCAAAAGATTGCGAGATACCTGTCTAATGCGGACCTAAGAATACAAGCAGTTTAAAAATTAGATAAAGCTGGTGAGTTCATAAGCGATTTGTTTTCTGAAAGTTTCCTTTGGTTTATTGAAAAAGTTGTTATCCAAGAAAATCCCATATTTTCTTATAAGAAAAGTCTAGTTATCCAATGTTACCCAGTTTGGTTAAGAACAGTTAATTTATCCCAGGAAAAACCCTTATTTTCCTAAAAGTTGGTGGTTGGTTATCGATCCGGAATGAAGTGTACAAGTATCTACCATACTTGTAGCGTTATGAGAAGTATTCTGAAAGCCTGGTTTTCCTTGTAAAGTGCATTAGTTTTAACACGTATATAAAACTAATAAATAGGAAGTAAACCAATTACTAGGTTCATTATTACTAACAAGTAAATCTCTGTTATCTAAATTGTGAGTTCCATAACCATAGGATAGACTAGATATGGCCATAAGAAGTCCAATATCATTTTATGACTTTTTTCATCCTTGGACCTTTCGGTCCGACTGTAGCTATCAGTCAGGTGCAGGGTAGTCAGCCCCGTATAGATCTATACACTCAAGTCACGTTCTCCCTCTAGGAGATTCTGGTTATAGGGGCGGTCCTCCACTCGCGTATCTCTGTGGAGTGTTTCAGAGGACGTGTCTCCAATTTTTAAGAATAACAAATTTACAACTAATAATGTGGAAAACCCTATTACAATAAGGGTGGTCCTCCACTCGCGTATCTCTGTGGAGTGTTAACGAGGACGAATCAAAAGTACCAAGCTAATGCTTTTAATAGTAATGAGATGGAAAATCATTTGTGAAATATAAAATATGCCATTTTATAACAAGTTTCACAAATAGTTTGAAAACTAACTCTGCAAGTTAAACAGTTGGTTATTATGGGTTCCAGTGTTAAAAGCATACGAAATATGAAACATTTCAAATGAATTAATGAGTTTGAGTACAATAAACTTTGTCGCAGATTTGGGAAACACTCAACAAGCCGTGCTTTAACTCGGGAGTGAAGTTGACATTCTCAAAGCTTAGCACTCCATTTGTAACGGTTCCTCTCTGTGTGATCTTGCCACCATCTCCGCCCGCGAAGGAAACATAACCCCCATTAAAAGATTGAATTTCGCTCGTTGGGAGATGTCTCCTGTCATATGCCGGGAGCAGCCGCTGTCGACGTACCAAGGACGAACGACATTCCTCTGCAACTGTCCCTGCAAAATGAGCGGAATTATTTAGATTTAGGAACCCATGTCATCACTATCTTGGGTTTCCTTTTTGCTTTCTCTGATTTATCCTTCAACATTTTCAAATTGGGATCCTCATTCTTAATCATTTCAGAAGATGTTAATGATGGATTAGAAAGTGATTTGGGCTTCCATTGATATTTTGGTTTTACAACATTCTCAGGTGGTTTTGAAATATGTTTCTTAGGAGTTTGCACTGAGCCTTTGGATTTTCTACCAGAAGTGGTTGAAGATCCAAAATTGCTTTTTGATGAAACTGATCTTGGCGGAGCCTTGTTCGGTTTTGGCAAACTATTTTGAGCTTTGTTTGTAAAAACCTTTTTATTGTTCTGAAAAATAGCCCTTTTTCTGCTTAGATCATCTTTCCAATCATCATTTTGAGAATGTGTTCTTGAGGATTTTCTAATTAAAGACCTTCCTCAAGATTCGTTCTCTCCTTTTGGTGACAAGTAGTTTACGAAGATCCTATTTTGACAATTCCTAGCTATATGACCACCAACACCACAATTAAAACAAATATGTTTATTGTTTGAACTTGTACTGCATTTTTCAGGTTTATTTTCTTGACAGACACTCTTACTCTTCTCAGAAGAACATTCACGAGGGATAGATTGAGAGATAAGTGAGGGTGTCTCAGTTGTTGTGACTTCTGGAATTGATGGTGTTTCATGAGTATCACAAGCATCGAAATTACCAAACCGTTCATCAAGCATATCAAAGAAATTAAATGCAACAGAATCAGATGTGGGAGCATCACACGAAACATTATCAGTCTTAACATCAGAAACATAAACGTTTTCTTTTGAAACTGAAAATTCAGAATTAGAAACAAAAACAGAAACAGGTTCTCCGACTCCATGCTTTGGCTGGTCTAAGGGTTGATCTGCAGGGGAAGTAGAAATGTTAGTACTTTCAATGTTAATAAATCCGCCTGAAACAAAACCAGATGGCTTGCCATAAACCATAAATGGTTCGTTGGCAATCTCATCCTTGGATAGGGGTTGATACTGATATGTATGTTTATAAGGAGGAGGTACACGATCATATCCTAAACCCTTAGACTGATTTCGTGTAAATTGCATGCAATGATCAATCATGGTGGCAACTACCTCGCTTGATCCATCAAATTTTTGAAAAACAAAGTTTGTAGAATCAAACTCTCTTTTTAATGTATCAAGCTCAATAATTAGCTCATCATTTTGTCTTTTAACATAATCATACAACTCACATTTTACACTATATTCTGTTGGAATCCTTCTGAAATCTTTAATTTTAATTTCTAACTGGGCCTTAAGGGGTTTTTATCCTTTCCTAAGTTGTTAGCCCTCATATCTAAGGTCCTCTACTTCTCTACGTAATAAATGGATTTCATCAAGAAGAACTTTAACATATTCTTTACATGTATGAGAACAAGATGGTTGGTTTACATCGCTTTTCTTGGACTCGAAAGAAGTAGATACCATTAGAGCAAGCTGCAGCTCCAACATCTCTGTTTCGGGATCAACATCATTATTCTTCAAGGTAGCATAATGAATTTGAGCTAAGTGAGCATTTTCTGGACCTGAGATATTCAAAGCCTGAATCTGGTCCTCCCAGTCAAAGGATTGAGAAAACCATAGTAGTCTCACCAGTAGCTGCAACGCCTGCACGGTTGTTTCCCACTGCTACCATATTCATGTTGCTGTTGATCCTACGATCTGGCTTAGGTCATTCACGAGCAAAATGACCTGGCTCGTGGTAGTTGAAACATCTCAGCAAGCCCTTGTTAAATCCCACCTTCTTATCAACATTTATGCCCCAGTTGCTCTTCCCTGTCTTCTTAGCAAACTGCTTGACCCTGAAAACAACCACAACAATCTACCATGTAATGTCCATCTTTTCTACGTCTTTAGGATGAATCTGATCCAAATCAGCAAATGACAGCTAACATGGAAGATCTCCAGCTACAAAAGCATAGTAGCAGTTAACTAGCCCAGTAGCTAGAGACAGATTTTCATCAGAGTCTTTAGGTTTTGAGGAAGAGGCTACAGCTGGCACATTTGGAGTAGGGACAACTTGTGGATTGACAAATTGCTGATTTTGATGGTGAGGGATGGATGATGCAACAGTGAAGCTCTGAATCAGAGGTTGTTGAGGTGTAAAGGCTTGACCTGAGGAAGAAATGATTGATGAAAGAGCATTGTTGGATGAGATTCCAAGATTTGCAGTAGAGTATGAGTTCACATGATTAATCTCTCTCTGTTTGTCATCATTGTCACAACTTTGATGATCGCCATGATTTCAGCAAGAGTGAGGCGATTTAAATCTTTAGTTTTCTTAATCACAACAACATTCATATCCCATGATCTAGGAAGAGCATTCAGAAGCTTCTTGTTGATTTCTGACTTGGTCAAGAAAATCTCCGATATGTTCATATCAGTTGTAAGAGTTGTGAACCGCTGCAGCTGAGCCTCAAGAGTCTCTCTTGGAATGTAATTGAACATATTGAGCTTTTGTCTCAACATGTCCTGCCGACTCTCCTTCATATCTTCATTGCCCTCATAAAATTCAATTAGGGCTTCTCATAGAACTTTAGCTGAAGTGTACTCACGAAAACCTTGAGCAATATCGGGAGATAATGCCATGGTTAAAGAGGCTAAAGCTGTTTCCTGCTCCTCAACTTTCTCAAACTCCTCATCAGTGTAGTTTTCAACAGCCTTGTCAATTACCTGTCCTCCAACTGTAACAGTGATCCTGATAGGTCCTCTAAGAATGCTTCTCCAGACGTTAATGCTCTTCATTTTGATGTATTTTTCAATTCTATACTTCCACTCAGGGAAACCATCCACAAACATTAATCTTGGAATACGCGTGGTAGTGCCCATGACCGTGTCATGTTCATGGAAATGATTTTGACTTTGAGATTCTATTTGAAATTGAAGCAAAATAAGCAAATTAAGTTGAAATTTTTTTTAAAGGTTGAGGAGGTTTATGATCGTAAACTGAGTTTACAGAAACTTGGTTTATGGTTTTGTTGTTTACAACCGTAAACTGTGTTTATGGATGAGCAGTTTACGGTTTATACGTTTCCGATTTATGTGTTTACGGTTAATGAAGATTGGTTTACGTTTTTTGAAGATTCAGAGGTTATGGTTCTTCAAGATCTTGATTTAACAACCGTAAATAGAGTTTACAGTTGGCAGTAAACTCCCAGAAAGCCTTCAGAAACACGTTTTTTTGCATTAGATTCAATTCCCTTGACCACGAAAGCACTTAAAACAGGATTGAACAATAAGTATATCGGTTGAAACAACCCAAAAGTGGATTGAATGAAGCTTTCACACCGGTTTTTGCTATGATACAAATTGTAAGGTCCAAATAACGATCTTTACCAGCAATCAAGCAACAAACAATCACAGAATAAGAACAAGATGAAAAGAAACCGAACTTGCACACGTTTATATTCAATAAATCATCAGGTACGATTCGATGGAATGCCCTGTAATCTCTATGGCATCAACAACGACAAAAGACCTACTCCTCCACTATTTATACTCGACTAGACCGCAAACTGTGTTTGCGACCGTAAACAAGGTTTACGGCCGTAAACTCTGTTTACGGTCGTGAACACACAAAATGACCAAAATTAAATAAACAACACATAAACAATATTATAGACTCATGCCAAACAAAATACACTGAAAGCCAAGACCAAACCACTAACTGGACTCTTCAAGTTTCTTCAAAAAAGAAACAAGATTCATCAATGTCGGCTTTAGTAGATTTCTTGGGCTTAAAGGTGTCCAATCAATAAAACATGGGCCTCCTGGATAACACAAGGTGATTCTTTTAGCCTTGCATTATTACAATGTTTAAACTAGGTTTAGATAAAATATCATTGTATTTATTGGAATATTGCTTGACATGTTATGTCATCAGATATATGTTTAAATTATCCAAGACTTCCTAGAAGTTATGAATAACTATTCCTAGCTTGATATTAGAAGCATCTTTAGCATCATAGTGATGCCTTTAATAGGTATCATGATCAACTTTTTTGCTCAAAGCAAATAGTTTAGGACTACAACTTTTTAGTGTATACAATTTCATATCTCTCACGAGATTGCCTCTGAAGACCTGAAATCATTCATTGAAGTTATATCTATTGAATGTTTTTGTTTCATTAAGTCATTACAGAAAATGACAATTCATGATAATGAGAATGGATTATTAAATTACAAAATTTTAAAAAAAATTCATTTAGTATTTTCAATGTTTAATATTTAATAATTAATACCCATGTAGTTTCCAAAAACATTAATTATCAAAGTCTAGTATCCAAGTTTCAAAACAAATAAATGGCTAGGTATCCTTTTATCCCGTCCATTTGAATTCAACCCGGTAGATATTGATTATCAATTATATCTCACTATATAATTCCTAGATTTCTGTGATCGATAACAAAAAATTTAATTAGACATGTTTGATGTCATCTATGCCTCTGATCTCTATTGCTTACGTATCCTTTATCACACAAGATTTCCGATCAAATCATCCAATTTAAAAAACTTGTGTAATCGGCCTATAACTTGGTTATAGACATCGCGATAACACCCCGACCATCAAAAGACAACACTAAGTGTTTAGGTATCCTTTATCCTACTAGTGCATACAAGAGATGTGCAAGTAATTTTTCAAAAGGATGCATAGATTTGAGGTTTGTAAAATAAGGGTCTTTATATGTTTTATAATTCTAATTTGAAAACATATGATATCATGGTTATTACATGCATAAACAGTGGTATCAATTTTCAGAAGAAACTTACTTTTAATGGTTCTATCTAAAAGCTAATTTTTATATAACTTGACGCAATTCAATTTTAGTAACCAATATTATATTTGAGTGAATTTGAACTTTGTATAGTTTTAATAAAACTTCATTTTATTTCTTATATATATATATATATATATATATATATATATATATATATATATATATATATATATATATATATATATATATATATATATATATATATATATATATATATATATGGAGTTTGTATAAGTTACAAAATCACTATTTTAAAACTGATACCGAAGTATTTCAAAATTACCGTTATTAACGATTTTAATAAAACGAGTTTGATTTTATTTTTTAAAATAATAACCTGTTACATCTTATGTCCAATTATGAAAACCCAAACTCCATGTGATGTTTTATTTTTCCAAAATTATTTAAGCATGTGAAAAACTAATTTATCAACCACACGTGATAATTGCATAAAATAAACAACATAAACATGCATAAAAAGATATGTGCATAAAGATAGCCAAATAATGACAATTTTTTGTGAGCCAACACAAAAATGCCAAGTCCATTCGTAAAGGTACATTTAAGGGGACCAAAAAACTTCTTCTAATGTTGTTGAAGATGCTCCTAGTTGACTAAACACCAATTGCTTGCAAAGCGTCGGAAAAACTTTTTGAAGGCTAAAATTTAAAAAAAAAAAACAAGTTATCTGTATTCTCCAAAAACTAAGATTTCCAAAAATCAATAAATCTAACCAAACTTGCAAGGTGGCTCTGATACCAATTGTTGGATTTTAGTTCATAATTAGTTTAAAAAACTACAAAGGTTGTGAAACGAAAAACTGTATTTTAGAACATAACATAAAAATGTTATACCCACCAAGGTTCTTCTTGAACCTTATAGAAATATTAAATATCAACCATAGAAAGTGTCACACCCCTAAACCAGAACGGAGGAAACGTTCGGGGGCGGATGACATCATATTCAGTATCATAACAATTGCATAGTAAGGAAAGTACACACCACCAAATATATAAATATTTAAAAGTTTTTACATAATCGTAGTTGTTACATATTCAAAATATAAATACAATAACAAGTTTCAAAAGAAGTCATTAACTCCAGAATGTTAATCCGAAAAGATGATTTCCAAACCTGCTTAGCGGTTCTCTAAGAATACAAGTTATTTCAAAGAAAAAGTGTCAACAATTAAGTTGGTGAGTTCATAAGCGGTTTTGAGAAAATGTATACCATTCCAAAGTTCATGCGTTTTCCAAGAAAATCTCTTCTTTTCTTATAAATGTATGAAATGCGTATGAATGTTTGTGGTGTGAATTGTAAATAGTTGCACTTGGAAAATCCCTTATTTTCCTGTTAGTTGATTATTTTATATACAGGAAAATCCCTTATTTTCCTAAGGTAAAAGGCAGTCTCTAATGTCCAAGACCGAAAATCGCAAGCAACTGACATGCTTAAAGGTTGGGGCATAGTTTTATATAATAAATCTATAAGCATATCACACTTGTTAGATGAAAGATAGTTTTAATAGCTACTCATTCATAAAATCGAAATAGCATAATAATTGTCTATCCGGTGAGTTTTAAAACCATAGTAAACATAATATGCCTGTGGCGACGGTGTTCAGGCGTCAAAACATTTATGACAAACTGTCACCCAAAGGACTGTAGCTAACAGTCAGGGCGCGGGATCACGACTTCCGGTATAGATCTATACACATTTTACATGCTCTCCTAACCGGAGACTCTGGTTGAAATAGACAGGACTTTAGGTAGTACATTTTTAACAAAAAGGTAGCATTTGAGGATGTAATCGTCTCACGGATTCTCAACTAAATCTGTATTAAAGTGATAGTTTTGTATGCAATTTTTATCCTCTTTCACAATGTTTGATAAAGCATAAATCATAAGTTCTTTGAATGCATAAAATGGTTTAACAAGGATGGCTACCCTAGATACTATGCATTTTGTATAAATCTAGTACATGCAAGAAATAACAAGAGTTTTCACGTTTTCACTTGGGATTAACTGGGTGTTTACTTGTATTCTCACCCGAAATGTATTAAAAGTACATTATAAAGTATTTGAAGGCGTATAAAAGGGGGTATGAACTCACTTGTTAGGAGTGACGATTTGATGAAAATGAGGCTTTGTCGGGCAGCACTTCGACTGGAAAGAAGTTGATTTCTCGGAAATCTTGGGACGTCGGGACTTGCGTCGTGTCTCGAGATGATACTAGGGCTTCAGAGGGGGGGGGGAGTTAAAATAGGGCTTAAAGAGAGTATCGGGAGTGGGAGAGTAAGAGATGAGCAACCAAACTCGGCTGACCCTTGATTTCTATTTATAGGGTGAATTTTCTAGGTTCACCTCGTGAGTTTCTAATATTCACCTCGTGAACTGAATCACCTCGTGAGTTTCTAATATTCACCTCATGAGCTCAATACATCATTGTGTTCGTCATGGAAACTTACCCTGGAAGACGTCCATCATCTGTTCACCTCGTGAGCCACTAATGCTCACCTTGTGAGTCACCTGACAGCATGGGGTTTCGCGCCCCGAATTTCAGAAAGTCATAACTTTCGCATACGAAATCCGTTTTCAACGTTCTTTATATCGACGCATAGGTAAAAACAACATCTACAACTTTCATTTACACTTCGTCGGCTAATTTTGAATTTATTTTTTATATTATATTTTTAACAGGCCGGGATAGGAAAAGTCCGTTAAAAATCCATAACTTTTTCATACGATGTCCGTTTTCGTCACACTTTTTACAGTTGTAATACTTCTGATGAGATCTTTGATTCACGTTTAGGTCATGTTGGAAAAAATTCGCTCGTTCTCTATTTTGAGTTTTTAGCTGTCTACTGCTTCGTCCGAAACTTCGAAAAATCATAAATTCCTCATATGAAGTCAGATTTGGGCGTTCTATTTATGTATGTCCGCGGATCTTCGATTGGTCATAACTTCTTCGTTATAACTAGGATTTTAGTGTTCTTTATATTTTTGGAAACCCCGTTACGATATATACCACTTGGTATATCCCAATTATTGTTTTCTAAAAGTTAAATTTTGACCCTAAATTCGCTGGTGTTACATTATTCCCCTGTTAGAGAGAATTTCTTCCCGAAATTCGAATTTTGACTGGGACTCCAATTGTTGCGGGCAGGTATGTATACTTCTCGTCCATTTGTTCTTCTTGTTCCTTTATGAATCCAGATCCCAAAGTGGGTGTTCGAGTGGACCTTCATTACTCCGTCTATCGCTTTGACCGATAGGGATCGTTTGGTTTTGGGTGTATTTACTTATGCTCTTCTAAATGTTAGCATATTCGCTGGATGCTTAGGGCAGATTCGTTTTGAGGTTCATGGTTGAATTCTTACCTAGTTCGCCTATCACCTCCATGTGTACACAAGTCGCATACACACTGTGTAGTGATAGGTCAGCCGTAATCATTCCTAGTCTATGCGTTTGAACTTTAATCTTCATGTGTCTGCTATTCCCAAATAGTGTGTCGATAATACTTTGGGAAGGTTGTAAAGGATATATTACCCCTCAGATGAGTGCTACGGGGTTTTGAAACTAGAAACCAATTGGGGTTTGTGTCAAGTTTGTCGTATAAATCGATAGATTTTCGTTAGTCGCTGGTTAAAGCGAAGGGGACTTTTATAACACATGGAACTGGTATGGTCAGGGCGAAACCAATCCACGTCGAATGAAGATGTCAGAACTTCTCATTGTAAAATGCTCGGTAGTGGGATAGTGCATTCTACATATGTGTTTTCAGTGCGTTTAGTCTATCTTTATTATTACTACTATGAAGGTTTTTCTTAATGATTGGGGGGTTTGTTTGAGTAGATTTTTAAATTTGTGACTCATTGAACTCCTCTCTGCTCCTAATATCAAATGGAATGTATGTAAATAAGTTATCAAGGAGAAATATACCCGGAATAACAGTGGGGTCTGCAATGGCCTCCTCTTGGCCTATTACAAATACTCGGCCTCCTCCACCAGCATTCCTGTTGTTTGCCTTCGTGCAGTCCCTTCAGATGTGCCCCGTTGCTCCGCACTCATAACAAGTACGATCTACTCCCATATTTGTGGCTGGAGCGGCTTGTTGGGTTGGTTTCCAGCAGTAGCAGACGGTGTGTCCCTTACTGTTGCACCTAGTGCAATGCATTTCACGGTAGGGTCTATGATGATGAAAGTTGCATCGGTTGCACTTAGGCCGGTTGCCCTTAGTTGAAGTTGTAAAGGTTTGTTATTATATGGTAATTGTCTCTTTCTCTAAAGGGTGTAGAAAAGTTGAATTCATCGAAGGATTGAATCTATTTGAATAGCGAGAAGGCAATTCCAGCTATAGGGTTATAGATGAAACGGTGGCAAGACTTCGCCAGTGTTGTTGAGTTCAACAACATTGAACTACAATAGATTAGATCGACAGGCACAGTCTAGTGAGTTGCTATAACAGTTCATGACATGAATTGCCTACATAGCCAAAGCGCGGATTGATAAAGATAATCTTTAAATGAAACAAGAGGTATGTCATAATAGTTGGTACAAAAGCTACATAGAATTCAGAAAACTTAACCTTGGCGTATGTCTACAGCATACCATATCGGGCAAATTTGACATCATAGAGGTCTAGCGAAACAGAAATTGCTAGACGGAAATATTTACACAAAAAAAGTACTACTTTGAGTATGCACGAACGTTATTCCACAAACCAAAAGAGGAGTGAGTAGAGTATCCTCTACTGGCGGCGGGAACTGTTCTGCTGAGCCTTTTGACCTGCCAACTGATGTTCGATCTCGAGCAAACACAATTTATACCTTACCTGGCATGCTCTAAGTTCCTTGACTTCAGTTTGAGTTTCAGTTAGCTCTCTCTGCTAAGCTTCAATTTGATTTACGATTCTCCTGTGAGCTAATCCTAACTGTCGGATGCGAACTGTATTGACTCCAATGTTCGCATCATTCTCCTCAGTTCGATGGATGGTTGTCCTTCCTTGTTCATCAATGCGAGCAATTCGGCGAACCAATATAGGAAGGACTCTGTCTACTGAGCCTCCCTCGCTTAGATTGTTAAAGCTTTGGTCTCCATTGTATGGAATGGGTTGACCCTGTTTGCGATTCCATCTATTCAGGTTGGTTGCCCATAGAGGTGTCGAGCCATGAAATTCTAGTCGAGGATTAAGATTTTGAATTGGAGCCGCTAAGGGTAGGTTATTTTCCTCGGGGTCTGAGTCTGATTCTTCTTGCATTTCTTCTTCTGGATCATTCTCTATCCCTTCTCCATTGTCTTGGTTCGGGTAGTAGGAGTCTCCTGGTAGGTGGAATCCAGTCATTATGTCTGTACGAGAATAGGGAGATAAGGATTGTCTAGAACTAAGGCACATAAGGTTAAACATCAAAGTTAAACTTATTGTATGCATAAAATACTCCTATAGGATTCGAAATGTTATATTTGATTCTAAGGTTTATAAGTTTGGTAGGTTTTAGATTTGTTGTCCATTGTAGCTATCCCCTGGTATATGCTAGTTGGTGTAGTGACATAAGAACATGGTTTGGCATGCGAAATTAAAGCTTGCACAATTGAACATGGTGATTCAGGTGATCAAGAGATGTATTGATTATGTATGGTGTTACACAAAAAGGATCTAGATCTAGACTACATAAATAACACACGCTTACACACTCAACTTTTATATCACTCAAGCACACCTCTACAAGTGGTATGAACCCACTATTTATAGAGGTGTTTACATGTCTCTCTCCCACTATCTATCTCTCATGTGTCACAAGGCTAATACTCCACATGCAAGTGGGTTTTACAAAAGTCAAACATTACAAAGTCTTTCATGGAAAAATTTGTACCATAACATTCTCCCCCTCAAAGTTAGGAATGAATGACCCACTTCAAATCTTCCAAAGTCAAGCACTATGCGGTTCGAGCCTCAAAGGTGACACATGTCGAAACGAACTTCAATCTTCAATTCTTCCATGATTCTTCAATTCGGGCTCTAGGGTGTGAGACCATACAATCCGAGCAGCAATGAATGATCAAGAGTATTCCAAACTCCAAATAATCACCCTAAAGTGGTGCATAAAAACACACCCCAAAAATCTTCAATAAACCAAACCCATTTCGAATACATCACTTCCGAACTTCCAATTGCATCATCTCGTAGGCTTCAAAACTTCTCCCCCTTTTTATAATCAAAATTTGAGTATAAAACTCCAAGGAAAAAGAACGTGCTCTATTCAGAATTTTTCATGTCAAAACTCCCCCTTAACATGTGGCATAAACTTTGTGCTTCAATCCGGAAAATCCAAAAAAATATTCATTTTTTATCTTCGTTCACAGATTGCCTTTGACAAAATTTCTCAAAAATGGGTAGAAATTGTCAATTTTAAAATTTTTCAGTGACCCGTTGCGCCAAAATATGTGAAACACAACCCCATTTGCGAAGCTGGCTAGAATATGTAAATTCTACAATTTCTCAGCTTTTATTACCCATTTGCGAAGTTGGGTATAAACTGTCATTTCATGAAAAGATCAAGGACCCAATTAGAAAATATTTGTTTTCTTCTTCAATGAACAAATTACAATAGGGAATGCTTCGCATGTCAAATTCTTCGCACGTCACTGAAACATGGATGCGAAACAGACTTTGACCTTACTTGCAAATTGGCCAAAGCACATTATGCGAACCCGATTTTGATTCACTCATATGCGAATCTTGTTTGACCATCAACCACAAAATTATCATCATTCACATTTCATTCTCAATCCAAGGTTCGTTCATCAACATAAACTTTCAATTCCAAACCCAATCAACATCTTAGAGGTGACGCATTCGCATCTTTAACCCCAATCAATACAACCTCATATGCGAAATTGATTTTGACCCACAAAACCAAAACACGATTGTGATACCAAATGCGAAATCACTTTATTCACATATCAAAGTGGTTTGGAGCATTCGACATCAATTAACCCAAGCAACAATCGACTCCATATTTGTTCGATCATCAAGCCTAACATTCAATTCTGAATTTTTTTCCAAGCTATTCCAAACAAAAATCAATTGAACTAAGTTTGACTCCATAAAGACAACTCCAAATATCAGTCGAACAATCGAATTTCTTTCGATTCCAAATCCATTCTATCTCACATTCTCACATGTAACGATTTCGACCCCAAAAAAAACCGAGAAAGCATTCGATCCCAAACAAATTATCTCAAAGAGAAGTCTGTGTGACCCTAAATTTTGCATTCGATTCAAACATCACACATCAATCGATTCTTAATATGATACTTCAAGATTTCAACTTCGAATCTATCAAGTGCCAACAAACACCAAAATTATCTTCTCAATATCAATTGTGGATTAAAGACCTAATTTCAAACAAAATTTCGACTGTTCTTCGTATGTTCTTGAATGTTCTTTAGTAGTTTATCAGTTTCAATCCAAATCAACGATTTGCGACTTCAATCAAAATCTCCAAACCAAGAATCATCAATTCATCGATCAAATTTAATCAATAACACACATCGATTTTGAAGCAACATCGATTCTGTCATCTCAATCAAATATCTAATGTTCAATTTCTTAGCAATAACTTGATCATCATCGAATTTTATAATAGGACGAATCGATTCACAAATTTATAATAAAAAACAAAGTCAAATCGATTAACACAATCGTTGAATCAAAAACCGAACTCAAGAACTCGAAGTTTAAACCGAGAATCAAGAAAATCAACAGAGTACAACCCGTTTATGCATATGACAAAGAACGAACACAGTTAATACTCATGTTCCTGATTAAATGAACGTTTTGGGCTTCTAGTGATAAGATATTGAATTGAAAACAAGTTTGGGCTTAGTATTAGATATGTCAACGAATAGTAAACAGATTGTAAACTGGGCTCAAATAACCAAATATGAACAGTAACATGAATATCAAATTTTGGACTCTATTTTTGGACTAGATCTGGATCAAAATTAACCATTGCAAATTTAGAATCGAATCAACCAAACAAATATGAGACTGGATCAGGCTTGATCAAAAAAGATATTGGAACATAACAAATGGGTTTTTCAAAGAAAATTTGATCCAATGAATCAAACGATCACAAATCAAAAACGCAACGCACGAATTCAATGAAATTAAGAGAGATCATAGAGAGAGACTCACCAAAATTGATCAAATTGCGACAAAAATTGCCAAACCAAGAATCGTTCTTCAAAAATCACCTTGATCTTGAAGACCCGCTCTGATACCAATTGTAGTGACATAAGAACATGGTTTGGCATGCGGAATTAAAGCTTGCACAATTGACCATGGTGATTTGGGTGATCAAGAGATGTATTGATTATGTATGGTGTTACACAACAAGGATCTAGATCTAGACTACATAAATAATACACACACTTACACACTCAACTTTTACATCTGTCAAGCACACCTCTATAAGTGGTATGAACCCACTATTTATAGAGGTGTTTACATGTCTCTCTCTCACTCTCTATCTCTCATGTGTCACAAGGCTAATACTCCACATGTAAGTGCGTTTTACAAATGTCAAACATTACAAAGGAATTCATGGAAAACTTTGTACCCTAACAGTTGGCTCTCAGACAAATATAGTTGATCAGGATATATTCATCCCAGTCCCGATTACATATCTCAAGGCATACCTGAACTGCACAATTTATTTATTATACTTCTATATTGATCTATTATGACACTGTAATTAATATGAAATGAATGCATGCCTACTTTACAAAAATTAAATAAACTTAATTTTTATTCAGATTGTTTTTGCCCAGTTGTGTTTATAGTTGTATACCAAAAATGGTTTTGATATACCAAAAATGGTTGACCTGTCTATTGTTGACCTGAGGATACAAGTTATTTTGAAAGAGAGTATCAGCTTTAAAGCTGGTGAGATCATAAGTATTTTAGTGTCTTAATTTGTATGTAAGTATTTGTATGTATATGAACTATAAGTATTGAAAATGTATATGAACTGTAAGTATTGAAAATGTATATGAACTGTAAGTATTGAAAATGTATATGAATGATCCTAGGAAGCCCTATGTTTCCTACTAATCGTATCCTTCTACCAACGCATCTAGTGTCTGTGTGTGTGTCTCTTGTAAGAGTGTGGATTTTTCCCAAATCCGGCTATCATTAACCAAAAATATAGCTACTACATTACCGTGCATCGTGTGAATGTTCACGAAGTGAATGTAATGGGAAAAGGAAATAGTACTATGGGTGGTATCAAAACTACAACCGTACTAACTACCTTAAATCTATCGTAACCTCGTAATTACTGTAGTATTTGTAATAAGTGACTACTTTTGTACTCCTATTGCCTTATTTGAGGGATAAGGCATAATGTGATGGCTAGATCCCAGGCTAGACGCTCCCTTGTCAAAGGGATTTTGGGACCTTTACACGACCCCTGCATATTTTCAAGCCGTGAACATCCACATTACTATGATCATGTATACCCGATATAACTATCACAATGCGTTGTGATTCATCGGTATATTTAGATCCTGAACTTGTTCTATGCTATAGCACCTAGTGATGTTTGTCCTATTATCGTATATGTAACCGCACTCATGTAAACGTATCTATGTAAACGTACTCATGTAAGCGTAATCATGTAAAGATATCTATGTAATAGAATAGTAAGGTACTATAATGTTTTGTGTGTGCTAGCTGTAATGTGTGTTACCTCTCTATCTAGCAAGTATAGTAATGTACTGTGTGTGCTAGCTGTAATGTGTGTTCCCTCTCTATCTAGCAAGTATTGACTCATGAATGAACTGACTCATTGTATGATATCGCGTTCTAATAATAGTCCTAGTATCTTCCTAAACTACCCATATGGTAGCTTACTAGTAATGTAACTGGTACGTATGAACATGGAGTGTACCCTTGCTACCCAAGGGTATTGCATGAATTGGATGAACCTTTATGACTATATATGTACGCATGATATATAACTAATATTTAAACGACCCTCGGACGGGTACTCAATATCCCACCAGACCACATCTCAAGCGCGAAAAGGAAATAGGGTGGACAGCCTTCCTAAGTTCTTTAAAAATTTCTTATACAACTATACATATATAAGCATGCAATTAAAAATATAAAATCATAAAATAAGTTTTGTAAAACCTTTTGAACATGATTACTATCAAGAAAAGATCGACTGGATGTCAATCTATTTAACGGGTTGGAAGTGTTTGTCTAACAAAACGGTTTTAAATACAAAGAAACATTTGTTTGAAACATAATTGTAAATGAGTTTGAAATGAAACATACAGTGTATAATGAACAATTAAATCAGGAGTTTTAAACCTATAATATTTTCATGAAAATCATATGAAGAAATCCGTTTGGTAAAACGGCTAATGAGTAGCGATCATTTAAATGCTGCCTATTAATCACATGTGATTGATATAATAACTAGCATGATTCTACTTGTATCCCCCCATAAAACATTTAAAACCATTTAAAACATTGATTAAGGGGTATGAACTCACCTGCAATGAGTGGTACTGATGAACTGAAGAGGTAGGACTGCTAGGTGTCAAGTGAAGTCTTGAACACACTCTATGATTCTAGTTTACATATAATATCACATATATGTATGAAATTAGTCTATAAACAACTAATGAACAAACCAAGACACCCTAGAACATGCTAAACACCTTTATCAAGTGTTGTTAGCCTCTAGGATTGCATCTAAGTGTTGTAGGGAAAAGCGATTGTGTGTAGGGTTCAAGGAAAACTCCATCATGGAGTTCACGGCCCTAATGTCACTAAAAAATGAGTTTACGGTTGTAAACTCATGAGTTTACGGCCGTAAGCTCATACTTACAAGAACATTTGTTGTTTGATGCTCTACAAGACCCTAAGAAGCATTTCTACTTAATGGCTTGGTCTTTGGAAGAGTTTAGGGCATTATATAACTCCTTTTAGGATTTCATAGCCCTGGGACCAAATCCCTTGGAGATTACGGTCGTAATCTCCCTTGGAAAGGTGTTTTTGGTCATTTCAAGTCGCTAATTTAACTAGGAACTAAACTAGGCTAGTGTCCAAGGCTCTCGAAGAGTTTATAGCACCTTTTGGCCCTATTGTTTGGAGTTCACAGCCCTGGAACTTCTTGGGCCGTGAACACCTTACTCTTGGCGTTCTAAAGGTGTTTTCTAGTCCTAAACACATTAGCGTAAAGTGCTATGCTAGTCTCTTGGCTTAAGGAAGGCATTTAGGGCATTTTGGCACCTTAAAATGGAGTTCACCGCCCAAGAACATCCTTAGCCGCGAACTATTTTTTAGCCCTTGATTCTTAATGTTTTTGATGTCTAAACAAGCCATGTGTAGTCTCTAGGTTCAGTTCCAAGGTTGGGAGAGGCATTGGGCACACTTTGGCCCTTATAAAAGAGTTTACTCCCCAAGGTGTTCTTGGGCGGTAAACTCTCAAATCTTGCTGTTTTGACATGTAATCTAGGTTATTAAGCACTTAATAAGCTATATAATACAACTAGATAGATTTACTCACGTTTTGGGATGAAAGTCCGAAGATCCGTGAGAGAGAATCTGCTTTTCTCTAGTTGGAAATGGAACTAATGAATAAATATGGCTAAGATTTTCTATATATAGTCCTGGGATTTTTGGCAGAAAATATTTTATTCCTGAAATGAACTCTAATATCATAGAGTTTTGGAATAACAGTGTTGCACAAAACCCTATTGCATCCGCTCTCCTGATATCTCCTTAGGTGTAAATCCTGAAATACTCAAACTTATACCTAAAAGTCAGGAAATTCTCTGTAACTGTTCTAACATCTATTGTCTTGATATGGTTTGTTCAGAATGGAAATTTTGAGTTGTCACACAAATCAAGTGCTTGAGGTTGAAATGGTGAATAATGAGGAATAAGGAAGGAATATCATGTTTATGCATGAGTTTACATTCGTAAACTCATGGTGATGCGGCCGTAAACTCCACATGATGAAGTTTAAGGATTGGTTAGGAATAATGGACTCAAGCAGATATTTCCTAACACTCGATTCTTGGATGTACTAGGCTTAAAACACTCAACCTGACTCTAAACATTGCTAAAAGATAGCATAAACAAGTCTATCTTTGATTGAGTTGAGTGGTTGTACAAAATAGAAATTTCGGGTTATCACATTATCCCCCCGTTAGAGAGAATTTCGTCCCAAAATTAGATTTTTAAACAATTAAGCTAATACAAATAACTAAGCGAAAAGATGAGGATATTTTAATTTCATTTGATCCATGCGCTCCCAAGTGAATTCAGGTCCTTGCTTGGCATTCCAACGAACCTTCACTATCAGGATACGGATTTGCTTCCTTTGCTTGACCTCTCGGTCCATGATCTCTATAGGTTCTTCCATTAAGTTGAGGCTCTCGTTGATCTCGATCTCGTCGAGTGGGATTACAAGAGTCTCGTCGAACAAATACTTTTTCAAGTTCGAGACGTGGAAAGTAGAATGTACGTTACTGAGTTCGCGAAGTTAGTAAGCTATAGGGCCAATTCTAGCGAGAATCTCGAAAGGCCCTACGTATCTTGGATTTAAGTTTCCATGCTTTCCGAAGAAAATCGAGCCCTTCCAGGGTGAGACTTTCAATAGAACACGGTCGCCAACCTAGAATTCCAAAGGTTTCCTTCTCTTGTCAGCGTAGCTTTTCTGTCGGTGTCTAGAGGCTTTCAATCATCCATGGATTTGAACGATCTTCTCTGTCATTTACCGAATGATTTCCAGACCTGTGAGAGTGCTTTCAAGAACTCGTCCTTTAGCTAACTGTGTGTCGCCTACCTCAGCCCAGCACATATGGGATCTGCACTTTCGGCCATAGAGGGCTTCAAATGGAGCAGCATTCAAATGGACAGACACTTCAAATGGGGTAATTGAATATCCCATTACTTTCCAAAGTCAATCATATAGGCTCACAACATATATTCCAGAGTTTGAATAGTCCTCTCACTTTCGCCTTAAGTTTGTAGATGGTAAGCTGTACTCATGTCCAGCCTAGTTCCAGGGGAGCTTTGTTGCGACTGCCAGAACCTTGAAGTGAATCTACTATCTCTAAAAGAGATAATGGATATGGGAACACCGTCCAGTCGTATAATCTCCCTGATGTAGGTCCTAGTTAGTTTCTCCATCTTGTCAATTTCTTTGATGGGCAGGAAGTGTGCGGACTTGGTTAACCTGTCTACGATCACCCTAATGGTATCGACACCACCCGTTGTCTTGGGCAACTTGGTTATGAAGT
This sequence comes from Lactuca sativa, assembly GCF_002870075.4. NCBI lineage: Eukaryota > Viridiplantae > Streptophyta > Magnoliopsida > Asterales > Asteraceae > Lactuca > Lactuca sativa. The sequence goes on from NC_056626.2 coordinate 102,652,338, forward strand.
CCATCGTGATCCGCTCCCACTTCCATATAGGTATCTCCGGATGTTGAAGTAAACCTAAGGGTGTCTGGTGTTCGACCTTAACCTTTGTGCAAATAAGGCATTTACTCACGAAGGTAGCAATCTCCGCTTCCATGTTAGGCCACCAGTATAGCTTTTTAAGATCCAAATACATCATATTTGAACCTGGGTGGACGGAATATCAAGTGTTGTGCGCTTCGGTCATGACCAAGTCTCTGAAACCACCGTGTTTCGGTGTCTAGATCCGATCCATTAAACATAAGGCTCCGCCACCCGTGACTTCCATGTTATTATCCATCCCTTTTAGGGACTCACCCGCCATATTTTCATGTTTCAAGGCTTCGAGTTGAGCCTCCTTAATTTATGTGGACAACTGTGAATGGATAGTCATAGTCAATGATTTGACTATACAACCAGGGTATTCTTTTCGACTTAGGGCGTCAGCTACTACGCTGGCTTTACCCGAATGATAACGAATTTCACATTCTTAGTCACTGAGTAGCTCAACCCACCGTCATTGTCTCATATTGAGCTCCTTCTGATCGAATATATGTTATAGGCTCTTGTGGTCTGTAAAGATAGTGCTTTTTGTACCGTACAAGTAGTGTCTCCAGATCTTTAGAGCAAACACTAATACTCCAAACTTAAGATCATGTGTGGTGTAGGTGACCTCGTGTGTCTTTAACTACCTTGAGGCATAGGCGATGACCATACCTCGTTGCATCAGAACACAACCGAGCCCTTGATTGGATAGTATCGGTGTGGTGCATAAGGCTCGTTTTAGCGTTTGCAACGCCTTTTCTTTTTTCTCTTCTCAGTCAAAGGCCACGCCCTTCTGGTTCAATGTTGTAAGCGGTTTCGCAATCCACGAGAAGTTCTGAATGAACATACGATAATAGCCAGCAAGGACTAGAAATTGATGAATTTCTGTAGGCATCTTCGGTGCTGACCAGTTCTCAATGGCCTTTATTTTGGAAGGGTCCACATGAATTCCCTCTTCACTAACATCGTGACCCACAAATTGGGCTCTTCGTATCCAAAACTCGCATTTAGAGAACTTTGCATAAAGCTTCTCTGACAATAATGTTTCCAAAATCTGACGTAGATGCTTACTATGCCCTTCCTTACTACGAGATTAGATAAGTATGTCATCAATGAGTACAATGACGAACTGATCCAAGTAAGGACGACATACCCTATTCATTATACCCATAAATACTGTAGGCACATTAGTCAATCCGAATGGCATCACTACAAACTTGTAGTGTCCATAACGAGTTCGAAAGGCTATCTTCGGAACATCTTCCTCTAACACTCGTAATTGGTGATACCCGGATCTATAATCAATCTTTCAAAAGTAATTCGCCCCTTGTAGTTGGTCGACCAAATCCTCTATGTGAGGCAAAGGGTAACGATTCTTAATGGTGAGCTTGTTTAGTTCTCTGTAGTCGATGCACATATGAAACGATCTGTCTGTCTTTTTTACGAACAAGATCGGAGCTCCCTAGGGTGAGAAGCTTGGTCTACTAAAGCCCTTGTTGAGCAGTTCGTTAAGTTGACCGGATAGTTCTTGCGTCTCAGTTAGTGCTAGACGATAGGACGATTTGGCTAATGGGGTATCCCCTGGAAGAAAGTCGATTTTGAACTCGACTTGACGTTGTGGAGGTAATCCTAGGAGTTCTTCTGGAAAGATGTCGAGAAAGTCGCGTACTACTGGGATGTTCTTTATGTCTTTTGTCTCTTGGCTCACATGAGCAACATGATCAAGGAATGATAAACATTCCCTTTGTAGGTACTTTTGGGCCTGAATACTCGAGATGATACGAAGGTACGTGCCGGGTTTATTGCCGTAGACAACTAGAGTTTCACTAGACGGCAGATTAAGGTGAACGGCCTTTTCATAACACATGATGTCGGCACGATGCAGAATCAACCAATCCATGCCGATAATGACGTCGAAACTTTTAATTGAGACCGGCATGAGGTCGATTGAAAATGAATGACAATCTAGAGTTAGAGTACATCCTATGCATATACTGCTAGTGCTCTCTGTCTTTCAATTAGCCATTTCTATAGTGAACGGTTCTTTAAGTGCATGAAACTTATGTTTATGCAAGTGAGCAAATTTCTGGTTCACGAAACTCCTCTCTACTCCACTATCAAACAAAACGCATGCATAAGATTTATCAAGGAGAAACGTACTAGTGACCAATGTGGCGTCGACTACTACTTCCTCGTGGCCTATATCCAAAACGCTTCACACTCCACCGGAAGTCGCTGCCTTAGGGCAGTTCCTTTTGTAGTGGCCCACCTCGCCACAACCGTAGGAAGCCTGGCCCACACCAGCGTCGGGGACTTGGTTGATTGGCCTTGCCGGAGATTTCTAGAAACAGGAAGTGTGCCCCTTCCTGTTACAGTTAGAGCACTACATTTCTCGGTAGGTTCCGTTCTGGTGGAAGCTCCATTTGTTTCACTTTGGCAAATTCTGCGCATACTGCTTCACCGGTGCAGCGGCGGCAGGTGCTATCGTAGCATGAACCACTATGACTTGCTACTTTTTAGCATCTTTCTATGCAACATTTTTCTTCTTGTCATCCTAGAATTTCCGCTTGTTAGTAGCGCCTTTGGAGGGTTCTGAGATGGCTAGTGTTGTTGTTAACGGGGTACGGACCCTATAGTCAACTAACCATTGTGCCAATCGGTTGTCACTATCGAAGGTAGCGGGGTTTGAAGCTAGTACATTCCCTTAGAATGGAGGCACCAGCCCCCAGATATACCTCTCCACCTTCTTTGCTTCAGAATGGACCATTCCTGGACATAGCGCTACCAGATCGTTGAATCTGGCAGTGTAAGAGTCTATGTCGGAGCCCTTCATGGTTAGGCTCTAGAGCTCCTGCTCCAGCTTTTGAACTTCGCCCCTCGGGAAGTTCTCTTCGATCATGAGCTCCTTAAGAGCTTCCCAACCGATAGCATTTTCCACTATAAGAGATATTGACCTGACATAGCTATTCCACCATGTCAGGGCTTGTTATGCGAAGGTGCAGGTGGCAAATTTTACCTTGCCCCCTTCCGGACAGGGGCAGATCTCAAAGATTGACTCTGTTTTCTCGAACCATTGCGAGAGTGTAATGATTCCGCCAGTTCCATTGAAGGCCCTGGGTTTGCAGCTGGTGAAGTCCTTGTACGAGCACTCTCTACAGCGCACTGGAGTTTTGAAAATAGTGGGAGGAACATTAGATCCACTCTGACTAGTACCGATCGAGGTGAATTGTGCTAGTACTCCAGTAACAGCCGCATTCACAGCAGCTTGGATAGCTTCTGGGTTGTATTGGAGAGGAGGAAGAGTTTTATTTAAAGTTATTGGAGTAGTGCGCCTCAGTGATTGACGTGGAGACATCTTCTAGCTATAAGATCACAAAGATAAAGATATTGATAAGAATTTAATAGAGAGAATGACGAGAGTGACTCATGGACTAACTCTCCATAGTCCAACGACACAATTGAAAGTACGATTGATATAGAGATCTAGCAATAGAAACTTGAAAGCATTTGGATATCAATTTCCATGAGATTGGATATTTGCCAATAATTTTGGAATTATAGATGTAACAAGTTTAGGAAAAATGACTTAGGCGTAGGTCTTACATCACACCAGGATAGGAAAATTTTGACAGAACTAAGAACTAGCAAGACTTAACAAGTTCGAAGTCTTATCATAGACAGGAAACTAAAACTAGAGCTTTTACATATACCTAAGTAATATCCAAAAGAGAAAGTTGAGTAGGCTCTATCCACGACAAGAACCACTAGAATGAGTCGTTGATTCTGCCAGACGACGTTCCATATCCCTCATGCGTCTTTTATACGTTGGCTGCCGAGCTTGAAGTTCCCTGACTTCGACTTGGGTTGCAGTAAGATCTCTCTGTAGGGCCGCATTCTGGTTCTGAGTTCTTTCATAAGCAGACTCCAGATGGCGAATGTGAACGATATTGACTCCTGCATCGACATCAACTTCCATGATTCGGTTGATGGCCGCTCTACCCTGCTCATCAATACGAGAAATCCTGCAGACCAGAATAGGCAAGACTCTGTCCGATGAGCCTCCCTCGCTCAAATTATAGAAGCTTCGATCTCCGTTGTAAGGTAAGGTTTGACCCTGTTCGTGACTCCATTTGTTCAAGTTTGTTTCCCACAGGGGTGTGGGGCCTTGAAATGCTGGACGAGGGTTGGGATTTGGGATTTGAGCCACTAGGTGTAGGTTGTTGACTTCGGGTTCGAAGTCAGAATCCTTCGAAAAGTTTTCTGCGAAGTTGTCATCCGAAGGTATTGGATGATTCTCTTCTGGATCTGCATCGAGCCACCCTCCGTTACCTTGGTTCGGAAAGTACGGGTCGCCGTGGGGATGGAATCTAGCCATCTTATCTACACGAGAATAAGGATAAAAGAAATAATTAATAGACGTACTAGTTAATATAATTATAGGATGATCGCTATCAGTTACTTCAATACTTGCGTAGCGCATACCAGTTACATGCAATCAAAACAAGATGGACTTTCGAATAAGTTACCGTAACTCCAAATCCACAACCAACCAAGGAACAGGAAGTAAAGCAAATATCATAGATTCTAAGTCTGTGACACCTTAGTCGCATATAACCTTAGTGTATCCACGAAGTAACTATTGACTTGCTAATAAAGACCATTAGTTCTCACATAAGAATTATAGTAACACAAAATACTCCTATAGTATTTTAAGCTTATGTTATGTTCTAATGTTTTCATTATAGTAGTGTTGGTAACTTTTTAGACTTACTGCCGCACCACAACCATTCCTAGGCACATGTTAATCAGTCCTCAGAGAGATATAGTTGATTAGGCTATATCACTCCCATATCTGATTATATGTCCCCAAGCCTACTTGTGTTATCCAACAACCACAATAGTTTTGTTCTATCCTAGTGTCACTGATTTTAGAGTATTTAATCCCGTTTGTGTTTATAATTTGTATATCTTTTATGGGTTGATATAATCAATTCACTATAAAGAAAGCTCTGATACCAATCTGTCACACCCCAAAACTTTAACGGCGGAAACGTTCCGGGGCGGAGGACGTCATGTACAGTATCACAATATTGCATAATAGTAAATAAGCAACAACATCATCCATTGCATTAATAATAAAATTTTAATAAAATTTTAATATAAGTGTGTTCTGTGTATAGTTTGTAAGACACCAAAAATATGAATCAAAATAAGAGAAGAGTCTTGAATGTGCTCCATCTTCTCAAAACCTGGTCATCGGTACCTGTCTACTGGTGACCTAGGATTACAAGTTATTTTGAAAGAGTTGATCAACATTAAAGCTGGTGAGTTCATAAGTATTTTAGTGTCATTGTTTGTATGAAAGTTTTTGTAAATGTTTGATGTAAATGTTTGTAAGTGTTTATAGTAAATGTTTGTATCTCCTAGAAAATCCAATATTTTCTACCAAAAAGTAGCCTTCTACCAAGGCCTAAATGTTCTGTGGGTTGTGTTGTTTGTAAAAGTGTGTATCTTTCCCAAGTATGACTATCACTACCATAATATAGTTTACATTACCGTTTATGTGAGGAGATCACAATATGAATGTAATGGGAAAATAACAGTGTACAGTAGTATTGTATGTAAGTAACTACCAATATACCAACTACCTTAAGCCATGATGGGATTAAAACAACTTTTAATCTATGAAGATCGATTAGATCTTGAACAAGTATATGAATATGAAACAGCAAAAACGCAATAATAAGAACAAATCAGCTTGAATCAAACGTGTTGAATGATTAAATAAAATCCTTAGAAGAGCTCGATTAAGAACATCAACTGTAAAGGATTAGAAGATTACAAGAACGATTACGGGAAAATATAATACTCTTGATGAATCGCTATATCGATAATCTCTGCAATCTTAACCTAATATGCATGCAAGCATTTAACCTATATACTATACATAAAAGGCTAACGGTTGGACAGACCCAAACCGGAGAATACAAGGCTAATCTAACGAGCCCAAAAGACGCAACATCAATTAAAACTTCAGCCCTACAATCTCCCCCTTTGCGTCAATTTGGAGCGAGATCTTCACTTTTTACTTGGGCCGGCAGCTGAAGCTGGTACCTTCTTCTTCACAGTGCTAAACAGACACTTGGTTATGGAGAGGATGGTCTGTCTAAATCGGATGTACCAATTTATCATATCATTGAAGTACTTGATGTCATCAGCCGAATTGTCCTTACACCGCTTGATGATAAATAAGACGTGTTCCAAGCAAGCTGTGGTGTAAAGGTGCTTGTCAGCTAAAGCGAAGAGACATTTCTGTCCTTCGGCTCTGGTGAGCATCACTGAGTTTCGCCTTGGATCTATCTTACCCATTTGCATTGTGTTTAGGTCACTAGCCGATCCCACTGGTGCTACTTTCGGTTTCTTTTTGAAAAAAGTGGCGACCTCCTGATCCATTTGGGCAACCTCCATGATGTAGCAAGCCAACATCCTTTTGACATGGTCTATGATGGGACCATATTCAGATTCATTTGTCAGCAGGATATTGTACAAGACTATCCAGTCATGAGGATTCAGATTCGGCAGATCCGCCAGGGTGATGATGTGAGCAGTTCTTGCAGATCCACGAATAAGTTTGAACTTAACATTCGTGAATCTCCCCACGGCAAAAGGCTTCAACACCCGAACATTAACAATCTTCTGTGCGCTCCATGTAAGGTATTGAGGGCGAGCGGCCTCCAGGTAGAATTCAATGAGCTCCCTGTCAAGCTCATCGTTCGGATGCGGGACTTCAAAAATGTTAGAGAAGGCGTGGAAGATGAACGCCTTTCGAGTCAGCGGCATATCAAACTGCGAATCGACCGAGTTGTTGCAGTCGAATGATATCACCGGCTCGAGCCATAGTATGCTTGGAGTCTCTATGGCCTCTTTCATCAAACGATCCCTGGTCCAGGCAGGGAAGAGCAACTTTCGGCTCTCAATGAGATCGTGGGCTTCCTTTTGCTTTCGTTCGGCTTCTTCAGCCTCACGCGCCACACGACTGGCATCGCCTTCAGCATTGCGACTGTTTTTCCGTTTCAACATGTCGGCAATGGTCTCCCTGTCTTCATCTTCATCTTCATCTTCATCTCCTCCCTCAGCTATATTTTTGCCTTTGTTCTTCACACCCGAACCCGAGGTATGACCAGTTGGGGGTGGTTCGGTTGTGTGAGTCGCTTTGTAGGAAGGAGGTGGTTTCGATCCTTTCTTCTCATCTCCCCCTTGTTTCGGAATGGACACGAAACTCGGTAGGCCTTCGATTTTGCTTAAAAGGTCCATGGCCGGGGAGAGCTTTTCAGCGAGGGTGCGCCTCACCGAATGATTAAGGATGGGGTCGTGTGCTTCCAGGATGTTGGATAGAGCTGCGTGGACATCCGAAACACACGTCTTTATGACTTCCCTCTCGGATCGAAGAGCTTCCAATTGTTCTTGAGAGTTGGAAAGCTGCGTGCTCTTGACCTTAAGGGCGGTAGTCTTACTCGCCAAGACGTCCATCAGTGAATTTTCTGCCGCGGGATCCTCTTGTAGCTTTGCCAGGCGGGCATCGATGGAGGCACGGAGTGCCGAGTTGTCGTCGCTGATATTTTGTCTGAGGGTAGCGAACGAAGTCAACTCCGTCGAGACGAACTTGGCCAATTGTTGAACAATCGGTTCCAAAGTTGTCTTTGTGGCGTCAGCGCTTTCCTGCAAGGACTTCAGCAGGTCAGAAGCGTCGGAGAATAGTTTATCGACTTTTTCAGTCGCAGCCTCACAGGCTCTGTTGGAGGCGTCGATGGCAGCAGTTGCTGAGGCTACGGAATCATGTTGAGCCCTGGAGAAGGCATCAACTATCTTCTGAAGGGCAGCTTCAGACAAAGATGACTGCTGGTTGGAAGAGGAGGCGAGAAGTTGATCAACCTTCTCGTTAAGCTCGCGAAGATGCTTCTTTGTCACTGGAGCATCATCCTCCTCATCACTCTGAACTTGAAACAGACTATAATAGACCGAATCAAAGTTCATGTGATCACCACCAAGGTATGTATCACCGCCATCGGAGGCGTCTTCTGGAGATTGAGGTCGTGGTGAAGCTGGGGGTGTGATCGGTTTGGTTGGTTCAGGTTGAGTGGGTGAAGGGTTAGTTTCTGGGGGTGGTTGTGTTTCGGTTTGAGGAGGTTCGGTTACTGGAGGGGTTTCGGTAACTGGTGGTGTTTCGGTTGATGTGGTGAATATGGGAGGGGGTATAGGGAATGAGGTTGGGGGTATAGTGGGGTTTATGGTGGGAATGGAAATAGGTATTGTGGGTGGAGGTGAAGGAACTGGGGATTGATGAAGTTCCATCTCCGGGGTTGGGGACCGAGGGGGTGTGTTGCCTCGTTGAGGAGATTCGTCTCCTTGTGATCCCTCAGAGTCCGAACTCCCACCTTCGGATTCGCTTGAAGAGGAGGGAATAACGATCTTTCGCTTCTGTTGGGTCTTCCTCCTTTTCGGCTGTGGGGATGAAGCAGCCTTTGGTTGTTTGCGCTTCTTTGGAGAAGGTCCCTTTGGAGCTTTGGACACTTGCTTCCCCTTTTCTGCCTTTTTGCCCCTGGCCACCGGTTTATCGGCATCATGAATCGATCGCAGCATGTCCGGTGTCAGTTCCCTCGGACCTGTTGGCCTAAACTCCTTGATCGTCCTGATCAGTCTGCTATCAGCGGGCACATCAGCATACATCGACTCCGGGATAGAGCCAATGAATGAGAATTTTGATGCATCGGATACGATGATCTTCTTGGTATGAAACGTACCAATAGATGACATCGATGAGCCGTCGGCAGTTGGAACATTGTACTTGTCCATGGCCCATCTTGTGATCAAGATCCAGAACCGGGCCAGTGACACCTCAGAGTGTCGGGAAGAAGAAGAGAGGCTCTGAATCAGTTGTTGCCATAGAACAAACCCATAGTCTAGGTTTATCCCGTTGTACACCCCATACATTATCGAGAGGAAAAGACGACTTGCATCGTCAGATCCTGAGCTCCTCTCTGACAGACCCTTAAAAAGGACTGTAAATAAGCCATTCCACAGAGGCGGTAAGCAAGACTTTTTGAACTTAGGTACGGAGGAGAGAACTTATGTATATCCCATGTTGTAAAACATGCTAAACAGCATCCCAACCGGAATCGTCTCCGGGTGAACTCGCGATGGGTCAGCAGCAAACCCTAACATAGTGCAGAAACGGGGGCGAGAAATTGAAGTCTTGTGTTCACCCACTTCGAAGAACACCCTGTCGACGGCCTTGTCGTAGTAAGCCGTCGCGTAGACCTGATATAAGGCCACCATTGGCACCGTTTCGATTCTTGATAATGCAGGAGCAAGCTGGGAGTACTTGAGACATTCGATGACCGGCGACATATAGGAATCATACGCCAGTGGATTCAGATCAATGACCAGGCATTGCTGAGGTCGGATGGGAAGAATCTGAGAAGTTGCATGAACAGATGAAGATTCAGCCATTGTTGCAGGTTTGGAGAAGAAGATGACCGGGAGAGTGTTTGGAAGTATTTTTGCTTTGGAAATTATGGAGACAGGAAAGAGGTAAAAGGTGGTGTTGATGGGTTTTTATAGTGGGTGATAGGAGAGAGAAAAATCGTTTCAAATCTCTTATGGAAATACGAAACGGGTTTTTGGAGTGACTGATTGGTGACAGTTGGGGCGTGCGATGATCACGTAGGAGAGAGAGTGTCAGTTTCCTAGGATTACGCCGCCCAATAAGCGTCGGTTCAGAGAAAGGAACCGTTTCCATTTCCACACGCGCCTCTAATGTCAGATTGATGGCGCTTCGATACACACGCGTCCTGAAATGTCAGAAAAAGTGCGACCGTTTCAAATTCACGCGCCCTCCTTTGTACCGTCGTTTGAATTTCTATCCTTTTAACTCCCGCCGAGTCAGCAACCTTTTGTCTTATCCCCTTTTTAAATAGTTGTTTTCAATTAATGACCCACGTGGCTATTTTTTGACCACAACTTCATTTGTAACCATCCAGTAATAATGCAGCCTGTAAAATAATTAGTAACGGAATTTTTTTGAAAATCTAGGATTTTCGTGCAAAGAGTGTAAGAGATAAAGAAATAAAGCAACTTTTTTTTTTGGATGATCTGTGATGTCAATAAAGACACGAAACTGATGATCCCGGGCACGAATCTCTTCCTTCAAGGTCAAGAGAGACCTCAAAGTGTTAGTGTGCAATCCCGTTGAATTACGATCAAACATTTATTAATAAATGTTGAAAGGCTTCTTTTAATATGGCTAATTAAGGGTGGTTTCGCTTTGATTCAACAATTCAATTCTTGATATAAGAACGAATGGGAACAAAGTACTTGTGAGACCAGTGTAGTCTGTTGAACAAGTAGGTTGGAGTTGATTTTGTAGTGGCTTGGATTAATATGAAATCTCAGATAAAAATTTAAAACTGGATCCCTTGGGAAGAAATGTTATGGTGTGTAACAATTTCATTGGAATCACGCAAAAAGAAAAAATTGAGATTCCATGAAGGTACATTCGTCAATTCATTGGTGAAAACTTGATCAAGTTAATTGGTCACCGTCAATTCGTTGGTGTTGAATTTTGGGTTTCACTCAGCTCGTAGTGGCACGAAACTAAGATCATAAACACAGATGTTGTGTAACCATAAACCTCAGTGGTAGTTTCTGAGAGTCTCAAGGGTTACAGTGATGAAACGAATGTAATGAAGAAGTATAGTGGGGATGGTGAAAGAAAACATAGTACCTCTGCTGCGAAAATAAGGACCAAGCAGGAGACTCTGAACTCATGTGAGAAGACAGTGAGGTAGCTCACGATTAGAATAAATGAGTTAGCCTTATTGGGAAGACGAGGTTTGTGTTTACCAGGTCATGAAGGCTATTATTCAAAATCTTATGAGGCTTGGGACACATACAACAGCATGCTTCTAGGGACACTTAAGTAAGCCATCAAATATATCCCCATAAACGAACGAGCATACAAAGAAAAATAAATAAAATATTTTTGGAGTTTTTGAAATTTAAAAAGATAAAAATAAAAAAATAAGACTTAAAAAAAAATATAAGAGAGTGAAAAGAGAAAAAAATACGATTAAAAAAAACTTTTGAAAAATTGAAAAACCGAACCCGAACGTTCGGTTGGTTTCGGTTCAGGAAAATTTTGAAAAACCGAACCCGAACCTTCGGTTGGTTTCGGTTCAGGAAAATTTTGAAGAACCGAACCCGAACCTTCGGTTGGTTTCGGTTCAGGAAAATTTTGAAAAACCGAACCCGAACCTTCGGTTGGTTTCGGTTCTGGAAAATTTTGAAGAACCGAACCCGAACCTTCTGGAGGTTTCGGTTTTGGAAAATTTTTAAGAAACCAAGGAGTTTAGATATGCAATTTGGAAAAACTTTTTACACAAAGAAAAACAAATTTTGCACAAGAAATATACAGCACAGAAAAACTACCTTTGAAGTAATGAGCGAGTGAGATGGTTGAACCGAACCCGAACGTTCGGTTGGATTCGCTTCTTACGTTTGAGGTACTGACTCTGATTCCATCATTCCTAGCCCTTGCAATATTTTATTGAACGATGCTTCTGGAAGAGCTTTGGTAAAGACGTCAGCCAGTTGATCAGTGGTTCTTACGAAGTGAACTTCGACATTTCCATCTTCCACATGATCTTTGATGAAGTGATACCTCAGTGCTATGTGTTTGGTTTTAGAGTGTTGCACTGGGTTATGATAGATCCTAATTGCACTTTCAGAGTCACAATATAGAGGGATCTTCTTCATATTGAGTCCATAGTCTCGAAGTTGACTCTGGATTCAAATCACTTGTGATGTGCAGGATGCAGCGGCAATGTATTCCGCTTCGGCAGTAGACAGCGACACACATGTTTGTTTCTTGGATTGCCAGCTGACCAATTTCCCATCAAGAAATTGAGAACCACCAGTTGTGCTTTTACGGTCGAGTCCACATCCTCCAAGGTCAGCATCAGAATAGGCTTGAACGAAGAAGCCTGAATTGGATGGATACCATAGACCTAAGGAGGCGGTTCGCTTGAGATAGCGTAGGATGTTCTTTACTGCCAGCATATGGGCTTCACGTGGATTAGCCTGAAATCGAGCACAATAACACACAGAAAACATGATATCAGGCCTGCTAGCAGTTAAATACATCAGTGAGCCTATCATTTGACGATAGAGCGTGATATCGACAGCCGGTTTATCTAGTGAAGGGGTGAGCTTGGTGCCGAATGCCATTGGGACTTTTACTTTTGAGTCTCCCATCATGCCAAACTTCGCTAGGAGAGTCTTCGTGTAAGCTTCCTGATTGATAAAGATGCCTTCGGGTCCCTGTCTTATATTTAAACCAAGGAAAAAATTAATAGGACCCATTGAGCTCATTTCAAACTTAGTCTCCATCAACTTTCTGAATTCAGCTGTTAAGCTGGGATTCGTAGAGCCAAAGATGATGTCATCGACATAAATTTGAACTATCATAAGGTGGTTACCTTCCTTTTTGTGAAAGAAGGTTGGGTCAACCGAACCTTGTTTGAGTTTAGACATCTTTAAAAATTTTGTAAGCGTTTCATACTAGGCTCTCGGAGCTTGTTTAAGTCCGTACACAGCTTTATCCAGAATATAGCAATGATTTGGATACTTTTCGTTCACGAACCCAGGAGGTTGCTCCACATACACAGTTTCTTCGAGTTCTCCATTGAGAAATGCACATTTGACGTCCATTTGGAAAACCTCAAAGTTTTTGTGAGCAGCATAGGCCAGAAATATTCTAACAGATTCTAGCCTAGCTACTGGAGCGAACGTTTCTTCATAATCTATTCCTTCCTCCTGACAGTATCCCTTGACCACCAGACGAGCCTTGTTCCTTATGATATTACCTTCCTTGTCCATTTTGTTTCTAAAAACCCATTTAAGACCAACAACCGAAGCATCTGGAGGAGTTGGAATGAGGCGCCAGACCTTGTTCCTTTCAAACTCATTCAGTTCGTCTTGCATTGCTTGAACCCAATCAGAGTGATCGAGGGCAGTGTTCACTGTCTTCGGTTCAACTTTTGATACGAATGAGTTAAACATACAAAACTCAACCTTTGAAAATAAGGATGTATGTTTTCCCTTCAGTTGAGATCGGGTCAGAACCTTTTCAGATACATCACCAACTACTTGAGAGATAGGATGGTCTCTAGTCCATTTGGTAAGAGGAGGGTAATTCGGATCGAAGGTTGGATCTAGTTCAGCGTTGATCATCTCTTCTGGCTCAGATTGGCTATCGTAATCAAGCGTCATATCATCATGCTCCCCCTCAATTGATGAGTCTTGAGAAACATGAGGTTCCGGGGTTTCTTGTGGTGCTGGATTTTCAGACGTTGAAGCACCTTCGTTTGGAGGGGTATCTTTGGTTGGAGAGGTACCTTCGGTTGGTGAAGGACCTTCGGTTGAAGTAGTAGAGCTTGGCCCCCCCTGGACTTGTGAGCTTAGCTCCCCCTCGACATGAGAACTTGGCTCCCCCTCGACTGAAGCATTGTTGATTGGAGATTCATCAGTGGGCGATTCTCCTTCATGCATTCTTCTTGCAGCATCTTCGACAATCTGCTTCATATGATCTATTTTGTTGTCAGCTGCACCTGCTTCTGAGAGAGACGCTTTTTCCGGTTCGTCAAAGAGTTCCAGAAAATTATCGTACAAATTGGCGATTGAGACTGTGACTTGGCCAGTTTGAGGAAAGATTTCCCTTGCAGTGTCATCTATGGCCTGTAGCTTCTTGACATAACTATCATCGAAGGTCACATAGTATGTCTCTTCAATCCTTCTTGAACGTTTGTTTAGGACCCTGTACGCCTTGGATGTGAGTGAGTAACCCAGAAAGATTCCCTCGTCAGCTTTGACATCAAACTTGTTGCGGTGTTCTTTAGAGTTAAAGATGAAACACCTTGAGCCAAACACATGGAAAAATTTCACATTGGGTTTTCTGTTATTTATTATCTCATATGGTGTGAGCGTGAATCGCTTATTGAGATAGGACCTGTTCTGTGTATAACAAGCAGCAGAAATAGCGTCAGCCCAAAAATAAAGAGGTAAGGAAGCGAAACTTAACATAGTTCGGGCAGCTTCACACAGAGATCGGTTTCGTCTTTCGACTATTCCGTTCTGTTGTGGTGTGTAGGGAGCTGAGAAATTATGACTAATTCCCTTTTCTGCAAGAAACTCTTCAAACTCCCTGTTCTTGAATTCGAGACCATTGTCGCTCCTGATGTTGCGAACGACGTTCTTGAGCTGGACTTCAATTTTCTTGATAAACACTTTCAGCTTTTGAGTCGCTTCAGATTTAAGCTTTAGAAAAAACACCCATGTAAATCGTGAGAAGTCATCAACGATAACAAGAATGTACTTGCTACCACCGATGCTTTCGATAGAAGAAGGACCACACAAATCGATATGAAGCAATTCGAGTGGTTCAACAACTTTTGTGTTAATTACGGATGGGTGACTTTGACGACTCTGCTTTCCCATTTCGCATGCAGCACATAAATGCTCTCTGTCGAACTTGAGCAATGGAAGACCTCTAACATGACCTCCAGTGACAAGTCGGTTGATATCTTTGAAGTTGAGATGAGAGAGTCTTCTGTGCCACAACCAGCTTTCGTCGGATTGAGCTTTTGATAGTAGACATATGGTTGGGTTTCCTTTGATGGGTTTCATGTTCAGAGGAAACATTTCACCCTTTCGCTCTGACTTCAGAATCACTTTCTTTGTCTTTTTCTCTATGATTTCAGATCCTTCATCATCGAATGAAACTTTGAGACCTGTACCTCCAACAAGCTGAGATACACTGATGAGGTTGTGTTGAAGTCCTTCCACATAGGCCACCTTCCTTATGGTAAAATCACCATTCGTTATCATCCCATATCCCTTTATGGTACCGAAAGAGTTATTTCCAAACTTAACGTTGCCACCATTTGCAAGAGATCTGTATTCCCTGAGCTCCTCTTTCCTCCCTGTCATGTGACGCGAGCAGCCACTGTCGATGTACCATTCTTCGTCAAACTGCTCGTCACTTATAACCTGCAAAAATTAAGCAGATTTAGGAACCCAAAGTTTCTTGGGTCCATGTGAGCTTTTCATGGGAACGGGAATAGTAAGAGAGATGTCAACTAGATATGTTCGTTTTATTAGAGTTGTTTCATCTTTCTTTTTAATGGTAAAAACTTTTATTTTGTTAGGATTGGTTGTGTTCATTTTGGACTCTGGTTTGGATTCATCGACCTTCTGCTTTCCCTTCTGTTCAGCTGATGAATGAGGCTTTTGAGGAGAAGTGGGATTAGCTTTAGAGCGAGATGAATTGGTAGAAATAGAAGAACGAGAAGAGTTAGAATTAGAGGTTTTGGATGGAGAGGACTTCCTGGTTGGTGACTCTAGGTGACTCTTTTGCTTTTGATCATAGGAGGGACTGACCTTAGAGTCTTGTTCTCCTTTAACTTCAGAACCGAACCTCTGAGTTCGGTTGGAGTTGTTCTTGGAACCGAACCTTTGGTTTCGGTTGAAATCCTTTTCAGAACCGAACCTTTGCTTTCGGTTGGTATTTTCATGCGAACCGAACCTTGGCTTTCGGTTGGTATTTTCTTGCGAACCGAACCTTGGCTTTCGGCTGTTATTTTCTTGCGAACCGAACCTTGGCTTTCGGCTGTTATTTTCTTGCGAACCGAACCTTGGCTTTCGGTTGTTGGAACTTTCAGGCTTTCTTACAGGATTGTCTGCATACTTCAGACTTTTGTCTTTGTGTGAATAGTATGCATTCTGGGAGTGCCAGAATTGTTTTCTTTCAGAAAGGTTTTTCCTGTATCTTAGGTTCCTTTCTATCTTCTTATCCCTCATCTGCTTAGGTTGATGATGAACATTCGCATTCGCTTTTGTTGTCACCTTGGCTGGTTCCTTTTGAACTTCAGGATTTTTTCTTTGAGCCGAGGGAGCAGAGGGAATATCTGAAGAAGATTCAGTTTGCCCTGAGGAAGTGGAAGGAATATCTGATGAAGTTTCACTTCGAGCTGTTGGTGTTGAAGGAATGTCTTCTTTTGCTGAACGATCATCCTCTTGAGGAATATCTTTCGTACCACTGGTGCTTGGTTCACTGAAATTATCTGGCTTGTTCAAGGGTTCAGGTATGTATCTCCCTTTTCTCATCCAGGAGGTTCTTTCAGATAGGCCAACGGTTTCGTTTCCATTATCAATAGGAGCTTCCCAGAAGTACTCATCACAGCCATCAGCATTATCTTCGTTAACAATAGCTGTGAGTTCAGCTGTTTGATGTTCGGTTACTCCAGTCACCTTGTATACCTGATTCGGAGTGGTCCTGACCTTTTGATACACAACAACTTTTTCTACTAATTTCGGAGACTTTTGTTGGGACAATCTAGCGAATTCCACAGAATTTTCAGAGATAAGATTGTTGTGGTTTTCAGTTTCGCTTTTAACAAATTCTGAGCAGTCAACCGTATCCTCTACAGAAATTTCACTCATGTTTTCGTCCTCGTTAAGCTCAGATGCATTTTCAACATCGATTTTATTTTCTGAGCTTACGTTGGCGTTTAGAGAGTCAAACTTTTGCATGGTTTTGGTTCTCTGTTTAAGTCTGTCATTTTTGTCCAGAAGATTTTTGAGCATGTCCTTGTGGTCTTTGGATTTAATGAAGGACTCAATTTTGTCCAGTCCATACATGTAGGTCGGATTGACATCATCAGACGATATCACACTCTCACAATTGTAGGCTTCGGCATCGATTTCATCCTCCTTAAATTCTAGGAAGGGCAAAATTATGCGATGGATCTTTTGGCCTATCTCACAATCCAAGTGAAGTTGAGTGATACTGGAATATAAACGTTTAGCTATTAAACAAAAAACATTTCGTTGTTTTAACAATTTCAAATTGTCTCTCTGCAAATAAATGTTTTCATCTTTAACTTTAACTAATTCCGACTCTTTTAACTCAATCCACATACGCCGCTCCTCACTCTTCGATGCCACCCTGCTTAATTGATCAGTCAGGTTAGAATTGGTGACCCGAGTTTGAGTTAAGCTACTATCTAAATGAGAAATTCTTGTATTAACATTTTTTAGTTCTTTCTCATATGAGGATGATGGTACTTTAGATGAAATAAAAACAGATTGTACCTTCTTTATCAGTTCATCAAGCTCATTGAACTGCTGGCTGAGTGGTTTGGCCGTAAAGCACATATCCTCCTACACCTTCGGTCCATTGCTTCCTCCATCGGTATTGTATCCCCTCATTTGAGATACGCCAGACACCATGAAGCATTTTCCACCACTGCTTTCCTCCTTAGCCATATAAGCCTTTCCATGAGTAGGCTTCCTTACTTCTTCGTCTTCTGAGTCAGTAGACCAAACTTCTGTGCTACCGAACTCATCGTCATTAACCGAACCCTGCACAATAAGAGCATTAATAGAAGGGTTAGCAGTAGACTTCTTCTTTCTCAACTCATCCAATCTTTTCTGTAGCACGGCTTCCTCATCCTTTCCATCGTCCTTTTCAGCCATCTTCTTAAGAACACAGTCCTTAGCATAGTGGTTCTTGCCACCACAGTAGAAACAGCTTACTCCGGAATCGCCATCTGCCTTCGGTTCCTTCTTGGGCTCCTCAGTCTTCGGTTCATTGTTCGCTTTTTCAGAGCTGTAACTCCCCTGCCAGTTTCGGTTTTTGTTGCTGGGGAATCTCTTCTTTATGAACCTCTTAGGATTGGATACCATCATGGCATAATCCTCAGTTGTGAGGTCATACTCTTCTAAGTTGAGCTCTTCATCCTCCATCACGGCTTTACTTTTAGATAGAAGGGCCAACGAACCAAGACTAGAAACAACGTTCTTCTCTTGAACCACAATCTTCTCTTGTGACTTTAGAATACCCACCAGTTTCGCCAAAGAGTATGATTTAAACTATTCATGGGCTTTGACTGTGGAAACTACTGCTCTCCATTCAGATCTTAGTCCGTTCAAGAAAGTAACCTTTTGTTCGATGAGCTTCCTTTCAATGTCGTGTTTGATCATCTTGCTGAGAAGATGATTGAAGCGATCAAACGTCTGGGTCACTGTTTCTTCGGCCCCTTGCCTGAATTCTCCAAACTCAGATAGAAGCAAGGTTTGGATGGAATGTTCAAGATCTTCGTCTATGGAATACAGTTCGCGAAGTCTATCCCACACTTCCTTCGCCGTAGTGCATGAGCTGACCAGTCTGAATGTGTCGGACTGAAGGGCGAATCTGATCAATCTTAGCGCCTTAATATTGCACTGGAATTTGTCTTTTTCATCTTGCGCAATATTCGTCACGTCCTTAAGCAGATCGTTGTACTCTTTTTGCGTCTTAATGATTCTGGATGTCGCAGAATGAGAAAACGGTCCATTGATGATGGCTTCCCATATGAGAAAACCATTGTCCTCCGATCCAATCACGTAATCTTCAAAATGATGCGCCCATACTTCATAGTCATGGGTGTATAAGATTGGAATCTTTGTCGTCGAACCGATGCTGTTGGAAATATTAATAGGGTTTGATTGCGTCGCATCCATTATGATCGTAAAAACCTGTTCAAAGATCAGACTTGTAATAAAGCAGATTAGGGCAAAACAATAAATACTAAGATACGTCAATTAAGATGACGGCTCAATAAATATCGATGATTGCGGAAAACCCTAATGGAAATCTTTTTCACAGAAAAGATGTGTATCGATTACACAGCCTCCTGCTCTGATACCAATTGATGGGATTAAAACAACTTTTAATCTATGAAGATCGATTAGATCTTGAACAAGTATATGAATATGAAACAGCAAAAACGCAATAATAAGAACAAATCAGCTTGAATCAAACGTGTTGAATGATTAAATAAAATCCTTAGAAGAGCTCGATTAAGAACATCAACTGTAAAGGATTAGAAGATTACATGAACGATTACGGGAAAATATAATACTCTTGATGAATCGCTATATCGATAATCTCTGCAATCTTAACCTAATATGCAAGCAAGCATTTAACTTATATACTATACATAAAAGGCTCACGGTTGGACAGGCCCAAACCGGAGAATACAAGGCTAATCTAACGAGCCCAAAAGACGCAACATCAATTAAAACTTCAGCCCTACAAGCCAATTTCTTAATTAAGCTAAAATGTGATTTGATTGTAACCATACTTGATCGACTAGTATAACCCGACGCTCTAAGGCATCGAAATGGTTTGCCATTAGTCACCCGTAGACTTGTAGGTCCCACTGTAGCTAGCAACAAGGTGTAGGATAGTCAATCCCATATAGATCTATACACCAATTCACGCTCTCCTTCCAGGAGACTTTGGTTGCAAAATGTGACACAACAATAGGTTTCCATGCCAAGAAGTCCTGGCTCACATTTATGTTATAGTGTTCTAGTGTTTGTATAGTATGTTCTAGTGTATTGTATGTTTTCTTGTATAGTGCAGTGTATGTTCTCTTTGTTTCTCATCATAGTATGTTCTCTCTGTTTCTCATCATATTATGCTCTTTATGTATCTCATAATAGTATGTTTCTATTTTCTCATGAATGAACTGGCTCTTGTATATTTCATTGTTCTAGTAAGAATAAGTAGTGACTTCCTAATCTATACATATCATCGTTTACTAGTAATGTTGTTTGTATGAATGAACATGCTTGCACACCTTTGCTACCCAAAGGTATTGAACTGAATGAAGAACTTTAATATCTATATACATACACATAATATATAACTAAAGATTCAAACGACCTTCGGACAAACAACTGATACCCTAAGTCCACAACCAAACAAGGAACAGGAGGTAAGACGAGTTATCAGTCCTAATGCTTTTCAATCCTACTTATATAACTATATCTATATAGACATGATTTGATAAATTATAAGTTTAAAAGAGTTTAAATGAAGTATTTAATATGTAAAAGAGTTTATAAAACGATTTGAAGCAGTTTGTTCACAGTTTTGCAATATAAGAATGCCATTTGCTTGATACTTATTAATCACATGGGATTGATATAATGACTATGACGTTTCTACTTGTATTCCCCCCATAAAAGCATTTAAAATCACTTAAAAGATAAGTTAAGGGGTATGAACTCACCTGCAGTGAGTGGTACGAATAAAAGATCGGTTTGTAGGATGTTAAGTGTCAAGTGAAGACTTGAGCACAACGAATCCTAATGAGCATATGATGACCCATGTATGTATATAGTTAGTGTTTATACAACTAATCTTGTATGGAAACACACCCTAGGACTTAGCAAAAACTTAGATTAAAGTGTTATAAGTACCCCGGGTTGCATCTAAGGGGTGTATGGCCACACAATGGTGTTTATGGCCAAGGTGTTCACGGCTTTAGGAGTTCACGGCCATAAGGTTTACGACCCTAAGTGTTTATGGCTACAAACTCATGAATTCTTGTGCCAAATGGTGTTTTAAAGTCCATCCAAGCATCAAGGAAGTTTTCTCGAATCATTCTTACGCTTAGCAAGAGTTTATGGTCACAAGAGCACACTTAACAAGGGTTTACGACCAAGGGAGATGCTCTAGGCCATAAAATCCTGTTGATATTGGGAAATGGATGTTCTCAAGGTGCTAATCAAGCGTTTCAACTAGATATCAAGTATAGGGAAGTGATACTTATGATATGGTAGCTAAAAGAGTTGATTTCAGCCCAAAACACTAGTGTGTGTTCTTGGTGTTCTTGAAGAATTGTTGGGTCGTATTTTGTGTTGCGTCTATTAGGCTCGTTAGCTAGTGCAATATATATCTCCGGTATGGGCCTGTCCATCCGTGAGTTTTGTAGGGTTTAGTATAAATAGATGCTTGCATGCATTCTAGAAAAAGAGGACGATTAGTAACGATTAGAGTTTTAATTGTTCAGCAGATTTATCGTTCTTGTTTTTGTAACCCTAGAATCCTCTATATTGGAAGTTCTTAGTCGAGCTTTGCTGAGGATCGAGTAATCTAATCATTCGACACATCTTGATTCATACTTGTGTTTTGTTTACTGTTTTTACGTTCATCGCATACCTGTTACAAAGATCTAATCGATCAAAGAGTTAATTAATAACTCATCAATTGGTATCAGAGCAGGAGGCTGTGTAATTCATACACATCTTTTCTGTGAAAGAGTTTGCGATTAGGGTTATTCCGCATTAACTAATAATTATTGAGCCTTCATTCCATTATTGACGTAACTCAGCATTTATTTGTTTGCCCTAATATTAAATATTACAAGTATGATCTTTCAAACAGGTTAAAACGATCAAGCATGGACGAGTCACAATCTAATCCCATCAACATCTCTAACAGCATTGGATCGACGACGAAGATTCCCATCCTTTATACCCAGGATTACGAAGTCTGGGCACATCACTTGGAAGATTATGTCATCGGATCGGAAGACAATGGATACCTTATTTGGGAAGCAATCGTTTCTGGACCATTTGCTCACTCTGGAACGTCAAAAATCATTAAAACTCAGAAGGAGTACAATGATCTGTTAAAGGACGTAAAGGATATTGCTCAAGAAGAAAAGGAAAAGTATCAATGCAACATTAAAGCATTGAGACTGATTCGATTCGCTCTGCAGTCAAATACATTCAGGCTAGTGAGTTCATGCAGCACTGCTAAAGAAATATGGGATAGGCTGCGAGAGCTATATTCCACAGATGAAGATTTGGAGCATTCTATTCAGACCTTGCTTTTGTCTGAGTTTCGTGAATTTAAGCAGAATTCAGATGAAACTGTTACTCAGACGTTCGATCGCTTCAATCATCTTCTTAGCAAGATGATCAAACACGATATAGAAAGGAAGCTGATTGAGCAAAAAGTAACCTTTTTGAATGGACTTAGATCCGAGTGGAGAGCGGTTGTTTCCACTGTTAAAGCTCATGAGCAATTTAAATCCTATTTGCTGGCAAAGCTAATGGGGATTTTGAAATCCCAAGAAAAGATTGTTTTACAAGAGAAAAATGTTGTCTCTAGTTTAGGGTCCTTGGCCCTCTTGTCCAAAAACAAAAGTGTGGTAGAAGATGAAGATCTCAACTTAGAAGATTATAATCTTACTTCTGAAGACTATGCAATGATGGTGTCGAATCCAAAGAGGTTCATTAAGAAAAGGTTCCCTATCAATAAGTACCGAAATTGGCAGGGAAGCTATAGTTCTGAAAAGGTCAGGGAGGAACCGAAGACAGAGGAACCAAAGAAAGAGGCGAAAGTTGAAGGAGATTCAGGTGTGAACTGCTACTATTGTGGAGGAAAGAACCACTATGCCAAAGATGCGTTCTAAAGAAAATGGCAGAGAAGGATAAGGAAAAAGATGAAGAGGCCTTGTTGATGAAAAAGCTGGAAGAGATCAAGAGAAAGAAAGCTACTGCTAACCCTTCAATGAATGCTTTAATTGTGCAGGGTTCGGCAGCGGATGATGAGTTCGGTGGCGTGCAGGTCTGGTCAACCGACTCAGAGGATGATGAGGTCAGGAAGCCATCTCATGGAAAGGCATACGTTGCAAGAGGTGAAGAAAGCGGTGGGAAGTGCTTGATGGAGACAGATGTATCTCAAATGAGGGGATACAATACGGATGGTGGAAATGAGGACACCAAGGAGCGAGAGGACCTATGCTTCACAGCAAAACCTCTCAGCATGCAGTTCAATGAGCTTGATGAATTAATCAAGAAGGTACAATCCGTTTTTGTTTCAATTAAGGTCCCACTAATGACCAAAAACAAAAGGGCCACCTAGAACCTCAAGTCAAGAAAACTTCTCAGTCTAAATTCTCTCATTCTAATTCTTCTCAACCCCATTCTAAATCCAATTCTGTTCAAACTCAAAATCCAAAATCTTCAACAGATTTGAAAGGAAAATCGAAGGTTTCCTCAGTCAAGAATGATCAAAAGCATTCCAAGGCCCAAACGCCTGAACCTGAATCCAAACCGACTGTAACAAATCCCAACAAAATTAAAGTTTTCACCATTAAGAAGAAAGATGAAACAACTTTAATAAAAAGAACATATCTTGTTGACATTTCTCTAACTATTCTTGTTCCTGTGAAAGGCTCACGTGGACCCAAGAAACTTTGGATTCCTAAATCTGCTTGACTTTTGCAGGTTATCAGTGACGAGCAGTTCGAAGAAGAATGGTATATTGACAGTGGCTGCTCACGTCACATGACCGGAAGGAAGGAAGAGCTGAGGGAATTCTGATCTCTTCCAAACGGCGGCAATGTCAAGTTCGGGAACAACTCATACGGCATGATAAAAGGTTATGGGATGATAACAAATGGGGACTTCACGATTAGAAAAGTTGCATACGTTGAAGGACTATAGCATAACCTCATCAGTGTATCTCAGCTTGTTGGAGGTACCGGTCTTAAAGTTTCATTTGATGATGAGGGGTCGGAAATAATAGAGAAGAAAACAAAAAGAGTGATTCTCAAATCAGAGCGCAAAGGCGAAATGTTTCCTCTTAATCTCAAACCTATCAAAGGAAATCCAGCTATCTGTCTGTTATCCAAAGCACATTCTGATGAAAGCTGGCTGTGGCACCGAAGGCTCTCCCATCTTAATTTCAAGGATATCAACAAACTTGTCACAGGAGGTCATGTTTGGGGTCTTCCATTGCTCAAGTTTGATCGAGAACATTTATGTGCTGCATGTGAAATGGGGAAGCAGAGTCGTCAAAGTCACCCATCCATAATCAACACTAAAGTCGTTGAACCACTTGAGTTAATTCACATTGAATTATGTGGACCATCTTCTATCGAAAGCATTGGCGGTAGCAAGTATATTCTTGTTATTCTTGATTACTTTTCACGCTTTACATGAGTGTTCTTTCTGAAGCACAAATCTGAGGCAAATCTCAAGCTAAGGATGTTTATCAAGCAGGTTGAAGTGCAGCTGAGGAAAGTCGTTCGCAACATCAGAAGCGACAATGGGCTGGAGTTCAAGAATAAAGAATTTGAAGAGTTTTTAGCAGACAAAGGAACCAATCACAACTTCTCAGCTCCCTACACCCCTCAACAAAACGGAATTGTCGAAAGACGAAACCGATCTTTGTGTGAGGCGGCCCGAACCATGCTAAGTTTCGCTTCTCTACCTCTATATTTCTGGGCTGATGCTATTGCTGTAGCATGTTTTACGCAGAATAGGTTCTATCCCAATAAGCGTTTCAATCTTACTCCTTATGAGATCATCAACAACAGAAAGCCAAACGTCAAATTCTTCCACGTATTCGGCTCCCGATGCTTTATCTTCAATTCTAAAGAACATCGTAACAAGTTCGACATAAAAGCCGATGAAGGGATTTTTCTGGGATATTCTCTCACTTCGAAAGCATACAGGGTTTTAAACAAGCATTCGAGGAAGATTGAAGAAACGTATTATGTGACTATCGATCACTGCTACGTCAAGAAGCTGAAGGCCACGGAAGAATCAGTTGGAGAAATCTTTTCTCAAACAGGCCAAGTCACAGCCTCGATTGCAAATTTGTTTGAGCCATTTGTGGAGTTATTCGATGAACCGGAGAAGGCTACTCTCTCAGAAGCCAATGCAGCAGACAACAAAGTTGACCATCTGAAGCAAATCGTCGATGACGCTGCCAAACGACTGGGTGAAGGAGAATAAGTTCTAAATGAATCTTCTCAGCATGATGCTTCAGTTGAGGGGGAGAATCCATCTTCTTCAAAACTGTCGAGTTCACAAGTTGAGGGGGAGAACTCTTCTCCAGTTGCACCCAAAAGCTCTACTGCACCCGAAAGTACTGTAGCTCCCGAAAGCTCTACTGCTCCCGAAGGTACTGTTACTACCGAAAGCTCAAATGGACCCGAAACTCCTGTAGCACCAGAAAGTCAAGACACACCTGAAAGCTCATCAGTCGAGGGGGAGAATGCTGATATGTTTTATGATGATGATAGTCAATCTGAATTAGAAGAGATGGTAAACGTTGAATTGGATCCATCCTGTGATCCAAATTACCCTCCTCTTGTCAAATGGACCAGAGATCATCCTGTTTCACAGGTAGTGGGAAATGTCTCTGAAAAGGTCCTGACCCGATCTCAACTGAAGGCAAAGCAAGCATCTCTGATCTCAAAAGTAGAGTTCTGCATGTTTAACTCTTTCGTCTCAAAAGTTGAACTGAAGACAGTAAATACTGCTCTTGATCACACTGATTGGGTTCAAGGTATGCAAGACGAACTTAATGAGTTCGAAAGAAATAAAGTTTGGCGCCTTATTCCAACTCCTCAAGATGCCTCGGTTGTTGGTCTTAAATGGGTCTTTAGGAATAAAATGGACAAGGAAGGCAATGTAATAAGAAACAAATCTCGTCTGGTTGTGAAAGGATACTGCCAGGAGGAAGGAATCGATTATGAAGAAACATTTGCTCCTGTAGCTAGGCTGGAATCTGTTCGAATATTTCTTGCCTATGCTGCACACAAGAACTTTGAGGTCTACCAAATGGACGTAAAGTGCGCAATTGTAAATGGAGAACTTGAAGAAACGGTGTACTTGGAGCAACCTCCGGGATTCGTGAATAAAAAGTACCCCAATCACTGCTATATTCTGGACAAAGCGGTATACGGACTAAAACAAGCACCTAGAGCCTGGTATGAAACGCTAACTAAGTTTTTGAAGATGTCCAAATTCAAACAAGGTTCGGTTAACCCAACCTTCTTTCGTAAGAAGGAAGGTAACCACCTTATGATTGTTCAAATTTATGTTGATGATATCATCTTCGGCTCAACGGATCCTAGCTTAACGGCTGAATTCAGAAAGCTGATGGAGACTAAATTTGAAATGAGCTCAATGGTTCCTATTAACTTTTTCCTTGGCTTAAATATTAGACAGGGACCCGAAGGCATCTTTATTAACCAGGAAGCCTACACCAAGACTCTCCTTGCTAAATTCGGCATGATGGGAGACTCAAAGGTTAAACTTCCAATGACATTCAGCACCAAGCTCACTTCATCCTTGGACAAGCCAGCAATCGATATTATGCTATATCACCAGATGATTGGTTATCTAATGTACCTTACTGCTAGCAGGCCTGATATAATGTTTTCTATTTGCTACTGTGCTAGATTTCAGGCGAATTCTCGTGAACCTCATATGCTTGCAGTGAAGAACATTCTGGTATCTGAAACGAACTACCTCTCTCGGCTTATGGTATCCATCAAACTCAGGTTTCTTCGTTCAAGCCTATTCAGATGCAGGCCTTGGAGGTTGTGGACTAGATAGGAAAAGCACCAATGGAGGCTGCCAATTCCTTGACGGGAAGTTGGTTAGCTGGCAATCAAAGAAACAGACTTGTGTATCTCTGTCTACATGAAGCAGAATACATCGCAACTGCCTCCTGTACATCTCAAGTGATTTGGATCAAAAGCCAACTCCGGGACTATGGACTCAATATGAAAAAGATCCAACTATATTGCGACTCTGAAAGTGCAATTAGGATCTGTCATAACCCAGTCCAACACTCCAAGACTAAGCACATAGCATTGAGGTATCACTTCATTAAGGATCATGTGGAAGATGGGAACGTCGAAATTCATTTTGTTCGAACCACTGATCAACTGGCTGACATCTTCACCAAAGCTCTTCCTGAAGCTTCTTTCAACAAAATTCTACAAGGGCTTGGAATGATGGAATCGGAGTCGGTACCAAAAATTACCTCTCAAGATCAAACGTAAGAAGCGAAATAGACCGAACGTTCGGGTGCGGGTCTTGCTATGGTGTACCGAAATAGACCGAACGATCGGGTTCGGTTGTATCATCTGATCTTCGCCTATCACTCAAAGGTAGTTTCTTTGGTTGTAAATCTTTTGTATTATTTTTCCTAATTCATTTATCTTATTGTCAAAGTTCTTCTCTTTTTCAATCTTATTTTATTTGGCAACCAAAATAGACCGAACGCTCGGGTTCAGTTACAAAATTTTTTCTCACCCGAAATAGACCGAACGCTTGGGTTCGGTTCCAAAGTTTTCTCAACCGAAATAAACCAAACGCTCGGGTTTGGTTCCAAATTTTTTTTGTATAAATTTTTTTTTCATGTCTTATTTATTTCGTTCAAAAACTCCAAAAATATTTTTTTTATTTATTTTATTGTGGCTTTTATTTTTTTATTTATTTCATTGTGGGTAACTTATTTCACTAGCTAAGTGTCCCTAGAAGCATGCTGCTGTATGTGACCAAAGCCTCATGTGATTCTGAATAAAAGCCTTACTGACTTAGTAAAAACAAACCTTGTCTTCCCAATTAGGCTCTCATATTTATTCTAATCATGATCTACCTAACTCTCTTCTCACAAGAGATAAGAGTTTTCTGCTTAGTCCTATTTTTCATAGCAGAGATACTTTGGGTTTCTTTACACCATCTACATCATTTTTCTCCATCTCATTCGTTTCACAAACATAACCGTTGAGACTCTCATACATTACCACTGAGGTTTATGGTTGCACAATTTCTGTGTTCATGATCTTAGCTTCGTGTCACTACGTACTAAGTGAAACCCACAATTCAATACCTATTATGCATTGATGGTGAACAATTAACTTGCTCTAGTCTTCACTAATGAATTGACGGACTTATCCATGGGAGTACAACATGAAATCTCTATTTTTTTAGTGATTCCTATAAAATTGTTATATCCAATAACATTTCTTCCCTTGGGATCCAGTTTTAATTTTTTTTGAGATTTTGCATACATTAGTTTACCTTGCCACTTAACTTATCACCAACCTACTTGTTCAACAGACTACATTGGTCTCACAAGTACTTCGTTCGATTTCTATCTTATATCATGATTAGGAATTATGAATCGAAGCGAAAACCACCTCATCAGCCTAATTAAAAGAAGCCTTTCAACACTTCTTAATAAGTGTCTGATCGTTATTCAACAGGAAGCTACACAAACACTTTAAAGTCTCTCTTGACTTTGAAGGAAGAGATTCGTGCCCAGGATCCACTGTTTCGTGTCTTCACTAACATCACATAATCCCTCAAAAGTGTTGCTTTATTTCTTTTTCTTTTACACACTCAGCACGAAAATCTTTTTGATTTTCCAAAATTCTGGTTTCATTAATTCTAAGGAATTTTACTTGGGTTGGCTGTTATAAAAAGTTGTGGTTAATATTGATCCACGTGGGGATTTTGCTTTAAAAGATGTCGTTAATCTCTAAAGGGATAAGATGACGAAATGATTTCAAATGGCGGGAGTCCAATCGATTTGATTTCAAACGGCGGGGAAAAGCGTGGGAATAGGAACTGTTTCATCTCCAAACGGCGCCTGATGGGAAGGCATGTAATTAGGGACTGACACTCTCTCTCCTGCGTGATCATCGTCAAACCCAATTGTCACGCGTCAGTCACCTCCGAAAAACCCTTTGTATTTCAATTGAAGATTTGGGAAAGATTTTCTCTCTCCTTTACCCACAATATAAAAGGTAATGAGATCCACCATTTACCTCTTTATTGCACCATTACTCCTAGAGAGCAAGAAAATTCTCTAAACCTCTACTGTTCATCATCTCTCCCACTTTCATCTCAACAATGGCGGATTCTTCATCTGTTCACGCGACCTCTCACATTTTTCCCATTCGTCCCCAGCAGAGTTTGATCATTGATCTCACTCCTCAGGCGTACGACGCTTTCATGTTTCCCATCATCGAATGCCTGAAGTTCTCGCCAATCGCTCCTGCTCTGACTAGGGCTGAAGCTGTTCCAATGGAGTTCCTGTCACAAATATTTGCCATGGCTCACCATGACAAGGTCTTCGATAGGATTTTCTTCGATGTCTTTGAGCACAAGGCGTCGATTTCCAAACAGAGGTTCTGTACGCTGTTAGGGTTTGCCCCTGATTCATCGAGGGTTAATCCGGAAACCATTCGAATGGGTCATCTGTTCAACATGTTCTATAACATGGGGTACACTGAGGTGCTCACTACTGTCACGAAATTCAAGAAGTCGTGCCTGCCCCCTCAGTGGAATGGGATGTTCACTGTTCTTTTCAAGGGCTTATCTGAACGAAGTGCTGGATCCGATGGGGCAAGTCGTTTATTTCTCTCCATCATGTACGGGATCTATAATGGCATCAACATGGACTATGGGTCGGTCCTATGGAAACAACTCATTCAGAGTCTCTCTTCGACTTCTCGACACACAAAGATTTCTTATGCCCGGTTCTGGACTATTGTCACGAAATGGGTGATGGACAAGTACCACGTCCCCATTGTCGTTGGTGCTCCAATGTCTTCAATTGGTACTTTCCATACCACGAAGATCATTGATTCGGATGCTTTGAAATTTCCCTTTAACGGGTCTATCTCGGAAACGATGTATGTTGATGTTCTTGCTGACAGCCGGATCATTCAAACGTACAAGGAGTTCAGACGTTCTGGTCCGAGGGATCTTACTCCAGAGATGCTGAAATCAATTCATGATGCTGACAAGCCTGCTCCTAGAGGCAAGAAAGCTGATAAGGGAAAACAGGTGGCAAAGGGAGCGAAAGGCCCATCTCCCAAGAAAAGGAAACCCACTAAGGCTGCTCAGTCTCCACCGCAGAAGAGGAGAAAAACCCAACCGCGACGAAAGCTGATTATCGCTTCATCCTCAAGCGAGTATGAGGACGAGGGTTCTTATTCGGATGGATCTCAACGTGGCAACACTCCACCACGTTCGCCTACCCCAGAGATACATATTTCTACTTCTCCTATCTCTTCTCCACCCGTTATAATTCCTATTTCTATTCCCCCCATAACCTCCACCACTCAAATACCACCTACTTCCATCCCAATACCACCACCAATCTTTACCGAAGCAACAACCACCACCACTGCAGATGTTAGAACCAACGTATCTGATACGGGGGTTCATACTGACGAACCAAAAACCACCTCAGCACCCGAACCCAGACCAACAACCGAACACAACACCCAACCCGAAACTACTACTACTACCGAACCTACAGTTTCACCACCACCATCTTCTCCTGCTCATGCTTCAGAGGATGAAGAACCACTCCTTGGCGGGGAGAATATGACTTTTGATTCGGTCTATTATAGTCCGTTTCAAGTTCAAAGTGACGACAATGATGATGCTCCTGTCACAAAGAGGCATCTCAAGGAGCTACATCACAAAATTGATTCGCTCATCGCTTCGTCTTCCTCATCTTAGTCCTCCATATCTGAAGCTGCAATTCAGAAAATTGTTGAGGCTTTTTCCAAAGCTCATCAAATTTCCCTTGATTCCGCCACTTTAGCCATAGATGCCTCAACCAAAGCTTGTGAGGCCGCGACCGAAAAAGTCGATAAACTATTCACTGATGCTTCTTTCTTGTTGAAATCTTTACAGGAAAGTGCTGAAGCCACCAAGACTATGCTGGAACCCATTATCAACCAGTTGGATACATCAGTCGCTTCTGAGCTGAAGTCGTTCGCTTCACTGCGACAATCTATTTTTGACGACAACTCAGCTTTCAAAACCACCATTGAGGAGCGTCTCTCCAAGCTTCAAGAAGACTTAGCTGCCGAGAACTCTCTCATGGATGCTCTCGCAAGGAAGACTACCGCTCTGAAGGTTAAGAGTACTCAACTCTCCAACTATCAATAGGAGATTGACTCTCTTCGATCTGAAAGAAAGGTGGTTAAGTCGTGTGTTTCGGATGTCCACTCTGCTATCTCCAACATCCTTGAAGCACATGACCCAATCATCACATATTCAGTATGCCGTACCCTTGAAGCACATGACCCAATCATCAAAATTGAGGGGCTCCTTGATTTCGTGTCCATTCCGAAACAAGGGGGAGAAAAAGAACAAGTGTCTCAACCACCTCCTTTTTCAGCAACTCACACAACCGAACCTCCTCTAGTAGGCCAAGCCTCCGATTCTGGTGTGAAAGACAAAGGCAAAAACATTGCTGAGGAGAGTGATGATGATGATAAAGAGACAATCGCCGACCTTCTAAAGCGTCAAGGTCGAGATAAAGAGGCTGACATCAGTGCTCGTGTGGCTAGAGAAGCTGAAGAAGCCGAAAGAAGACAAAAAGAAGCCCACGACCTTCTTGAGAGCAGGAAAACTCTTTTTCCTCTGTGGACTCTTTAGAGGCTGATTAAAGAATCCATTGACACACCAGTATCTTGTGGCTAGAACCTGTTATCTCTTTAGATCGTTCTAACACTGTCGACTCGCAATTCGACATGCCACTGAACCGAAAGGCGTTTGTTTTTCATGCCTTTGACAACATTGCAGAGTTCCCTCATCCTCATCCACAGGTTGATTGGGACTTAATCGAATTTTATCTGAAGGCTGCTCAACCCCAATACCAGACTTGGAGCGCTCAGAAAATTGTCAATGTTGGGGTCCTGAAGCCGTACAGCGAAGGCAACTTCACCAACGTTCGGTTCAAGGTACTAAGGGGATCTGCCAAAGCCGAACATGCCATCTCTCTTACAGATCTTCCCAACCTTAATCCCCATGATTGGATTATCTTGCACAACATCCTTCTTACAAACGAAGCTGAGTATGGTCCGATCATTGACCATTTTAAGAGGATGCTTGTATGCTATATCATGGAAGTTGCTTTGATGGATCAGGAGATTGCGAGCATGTTTAAGAAAAAGCCTACCATATCTCCTGTTGGCTCTGCCAGTGATCTCAACATGATGCAGATGGGGAAGATTGACCCAAAGAGAAACTTTGTCATGTTTACCAGGAACGAAGAACAGAAATGCCTTTTCGCCTTGGCAGATAAACATCTCTACACCACTGCATGTTTGGAACACGTTTTGGGGATCATCCATTGATGCAAGCAGAACACAGCGGATGATATCAAGTACTTTGATGATATGATTCAATGGTACATTCGGTTCAGACAGACTATCCTTGCTCTTATCACACGTCTGTTTGATACTGTAAAGAAAGCTCCCGCTGCTAGCCCAAGCGAGAAGAAGAAGTAGTCTCGCTCCAATTTGACGCAAAGGGGGAGATTGATGGGTTGTATTTTGTGTTGTGTCTATTGGGATCGTTAGCTAGTCCAATATATATCTCTGGTATGGGCCTGTCCATCCGTGAGTTTTGTAGGGTTTAGTATAAATAGATGCTTGCAGGCATTCTAGAAAAAGAGGACGATTAGTAACGATTAGAGTTTTAATTGTTCAGCAAATTTATCGTTCTTGTTTTTGTAACCCTAGAATCCTCTACAGTGGAAGTTCTTAGTCGGGCTCTGCTGAGGATCGAGTAATCTAATCATTCGACACATCTTGATTCATACTTGTGTTTTGTTTACTGTTTTTACGTTCATCGCATACCTGTTAGAAAGATCTAATCGATCAAAGAGTTAATTAATAACTCATCAAGATTAAACCCAAAAAATGAAGTTAATGGATGAAATCAAAGGGTCTTGCTAGTTAATGAGATGTATCAACTAATCAAAGGATGAAACACATACATTTTTCAAGATAAAAATGAAGATCCTTATGATACTTGAAAGAGAAATCAAGTTCTTGAGGTTGAAATGATGAATAATGAGGAATAAGGAAGGAATATTATGTTTATGGCATGAGTTTATGGCCTCCATGAGTTTACGACCGTAAACTCATGGTGATGTGGCCATAAACTCCACATGATGAAGTTTAAGGCTTGGCTAGGCGTAATGGACTCAAGCAGATACTTCCTAACACTCGATTCTTGGATGTATTAGGCTTAGAACACTCAAACTGACTCTAAACAATGCTAAAAGATAGCAGAAACAAGTCTGAATTTGATTGAATTGAGTGGTTGTACAAAATAGAAATTTCGGGTTGTCACAAAGTTTCTTATGGTGTCATGGTATGACCCATGGATTACATATGTGTCATTGGTCATGTGGTAGTTACTTATAGTGTCATGGTATGACCCATGGATGACATATGGGCCATTGGTCATGTTCATTGGGTGGTAGTGGCTATTTAATTCAGAATGTTCAAAATATTTAACGCTATAATTGAAAAGGGCATAAAAATAGACATTTTCACAATGAATTAAAAATTTAAAATCCGTCATTAAAATTTAATCATACTAATTGGAACATTTTTACTTTAGTTTATTTGTAAGCAATATACATACATAAATTAAATAACAAAAAATATAATTGAATTTGCTTTCAGTAATTTGAACCATACATATATAATGAACATTTCATATCTAATTTATCGTCTATTAGATGACAAAAAATGTCGCATATACTATTACACACACATAATAAGATCATATAAAAAATAGAGTAAAAGTAAATAACATTATTTCGAACCATAAATCGACATCATTGAAGAAACATGTTTAGAAACTCCTTTTTCATATTGATGTTTCTAGGCATTTTTAGATACTAAATGTTATCGTGATCACTCATGTTTGACTTCACCACACCTATCTCGTATTATGCATATGTTATATCGTTGGAGACTTCCTCCTTCAACATAGCATCTAGAACGTCATCGATCTTTGTCTCGTCATTCAAAATTGTCGGGGAAGAGCCACCATTACTCTCATTCTTTATTCCATACTCTTTTGGTAGGTTTCTAGTTACTATTGAATATAGAGAAGATGGTTTATAAACAAAATTCTTATTCTTTTATATATTGGTGAACCATGTGTTAATTTGTGTAGAATACTAGTGTACGAGATTATGTTATATTATTTATGTATATTCACTATTCCAACTAATACCCATATATATATATATATATATATATATATATATATATATATATATATATATATATATATATATATATATTACTATAGACCTTTCAATATCTCCCCTTTATTCCTATAAAATTCTCCACATACGTATATTATCTACCACCACATCTTATACATCTTACTTCATTCCAAATGAATGACTTCTTCATCTAATGCTAACAATTCTTCGAATATTTTGTGTGAAGGAAAGAAGATTGATCTCGCCAAAAGTATCGATGATGTATACACATGTATTCACGTGAATGCTATTAAAGTATGGCTTGATACTTCCATACAAAATCGTGAGGAGAAGAAAAGACGGATTGGGGCAACTAACTTGATTCACAAAGATGTTGTATAAAAATATCTTCATGAAAAGATCAATGAGGAAAAACAAGAAGTAAAATGTATTGAAGACCATTTAGCATGATTAAAATGATAAATAAGAAATGTAATGAGCTTAGTAAATAGATTAGATCTTAATTTTTATTTGAATATTTTTTCATTTTGATATTTTAACTTTGTTATCTACTTATGTGTTTTTAATATAAAACTTGTTGTTTTTATTCTCTATATGCTCTTCAAACATTAGATTACTTAGTTTGATGTTGTTTAAATCTATTTCAATTTTTTATTCTATGTTTTTCTAACTTTTTTATGCAAATCTTGTATAATTTATTGTTATGATTCATGTTACAACCATATACAGATTAACAATTTAAAATGCAATCATGTAATTGACAAAGATAAATATAAATATAAATACAAATACAATGGGTTGTTGATATGACATAAAAATACAGTGGGTTCTTAACAATTTAAAATGCAATTAGGTCATCCTATCATTAACGAATGGGTTTTTGATATGACATAGATAATTGCACTAGTTTTTTACTCAAAAGGTATTTTGTTTTAATAACGTGTTTCGACAAAAATACCCTTAGTAATCATATATTTGAAATTATTTTAAGGGAAATTTAGTCTTCTTGCAGTCTATATCATTCAGGCGCCATCATGTCTTTTCAAATCTTTAGATCCTTCCGAACGTCTGCAATCTTCCCGAAGATCAAACTGCCGACTATCAAAGAAAACCCCAAAATCGTCAATAGAGAATTGCAATGATTAGGTACTTTTAATTTTGACCTTAAGTATGAATATTATTTTCATTTTAGCCCTTGTGTATGGAAAAAGGTTGCAAAATGGCTGATAGTGACATTTTTGTAAAAAGTGAGCAAAATGCACTAACACGGGGAATACAATCTTGGTACACTGCGCGTAAGTCCCTTGTAACATCCTGTTTTGGATCGTCTGTGATCAGAGTTCGTGCGCTGCAAATCGGGCAAGAGGAAGCCTCGGGGTTGCGACGAGTACGGCATCTCGTCACTTTTCCATAGGTATGAGGAACTTTGGAATCAGAGTTGTATCAAAGAAGCTGTGGAAGTTTGGAGAATTGGCAACATAAGCCTCTAAGTTGAAAAATGTGGCAGCAGAGTATGCTGGGCGTACGTATGTGTACGCTTAGCGTACGAATGCACGTGATCCTTAAACAAGAGCCGCCTAGTACGCTGGGCGTACTAGGCAAAGTGTGGAAACCCTAATATTTCAAGTGGCCTTATATAAGGAATGAGATGGCCTCATTCATGGCCACCTTTCTTAGAGAAAAAAACCCTCCAAAATCCTAAACCTTCATCCATAAGAGCTTGTGAGTGCATGAGAGCCCTTGGGGTAACCTTGTGAGTCTTTGGAAGTGAAGAAGGAGCATTGAAGGGGAAAGGAGTTGGAGTCCAGGCTTTGGATCTGAGATTTTATGGGGATGCAACATCACTTGAAGGTATAAAGCTCAAATCTTTCATATTCCTTTTGGAGTTATGCATAGTATGCTTAATTGTAGGGTTTGTGGTCCTAAAGCTTGAAGCTTTATGAGTTGTTAAAATACATAGCCCATTATCTGTCCTTTTGAATGTTTTTGATGGAGTAATTTCATAAAAATGAGATCTTTGATGTCAGAATCAAGTCATGCATGAGATAGAAATGAGAAAAGAGAATGAGTGTTTTGTGTGTTTGTGACCACATCAGCCATGCAAAGGCTTAAAGTCCCTGACTTTATGGAGTAAGAGCTATTAGAAAGTCCAGATCAGAGAAATGAGCTATGGTCTTAACGGGTTAAGATCAAGAAAGTGGACTAAGCAAAACTAAGCGTACGCCCAGCATAATTCTAGTACGCCCCGCATACTGGGTTGAGATCCCCGATCTGATTCATCCATGTTTGAGTACGTTGAGCGTACCAAAGGAGTTACGCCCCGCGTAACCTCTCTGTGGGATTTTGGGCTAGGCTTTAGTAATGGACCTTAAGGGTTGGGCCTAAATCATTGGCTTTGTGTATTAGAGACTATGAGCAGAGAAATATTATTAGTATGCCTTGAGCCCTTGTGTTGGGCTTGTCATTGAAATTGAGAATTGGGCCTTAGGAGAGCCCATTTATTATTGGGCCTTGGTGGGCGCAATAGGTTTTAGGTCATTGATGGGTTGGCTATAGATTAACCTCTAGACCTAATCAGTGAGAGTTTCGACTTAATTTCTAATTGAGAGAATCGTGGATTTAGCACAGAGTTAGTGGCTGGTGCGTAGCAACAGCGTTTACAGAGGTTGTTCATCATCCGAGGTGAGTCTTCTCACTATACTTTACCTTGAGTGGTAGTTATGTGTGACCGGAAGGTCTTATGTGCTTACATTGAGTGTTATGTTATCCTACGTTATGTTGTATGCTATGCATTATGTCTTTGTGATTTATGCTCTGTAGAGCTTTACAGACCGGACCGAAGGGTCCAACGAGTCGTGGGACCAGAGGGTCCCACTAAGACACACATACCAGAGGGTCTTATAGTGTTATAGCCTCGAATGGCTAATGGGATGTGGTATTTTTGGGAACTCACTAAGCTTCGTGCTTACCGTGTTATGTGTTATGTGTTTCAGGTTTTTATTTGGATCGCGGGAGGGTGCCAGCTTGATTGTACATGCCTCAAAGATTGAGTTATGCTTTAGAGGATCCTAGAGTTTGATACATACTGTTTTTGATTATGAGAATTGATGATTTGACTTTGTGACATTTTGGGATTTTATTATTGTGATAAATCTGTTTTTAAATTGAATAATTTGGCTTAAAAACTTACGTCGTTACATCCATCTTATGGGAAACATCTTTTGGTGTATGTTGGGCGTACCATGCATACATTGGGCGTAACTCGTCTGGAAAAAACTCTAATCCAATGGTTTTGGACCCTATATATTCAATCTTAAGTCCCATCCCCTCACCCCACTTCCAGCGTCTGTCATTTGAGACGTTTTCTTGAAAACGCTAGCCATATTTATTGCATTTTGAGAGGTATGAGTGTGTTTTTGTGTGTTCCAAATGAGGAAAAAGGTGGTGGTGAACCTTACAAGAAAGAAGCAAGTTTGGATATGGAAGTCTTGCATCATTTTCCATCTCCAGAGGGTAAAAAGTTCCCACCTTGATGATTAAGTTGCTAGATCTATCTTGAATGATGATAATGTGAGCTTTTGTCCCCAAATACAACATTTCTTGTGTATGACATGCTTAGAATGTTTGGGCTATCCTTTTGGAGATATTGCCATGTCTTTAAACATAAAAATATGATCTTGGCCCCCAAGATTCTTTCATGCAATCCATTAAGAGCTTTAGTGGTTAAGATAAGTTAGGGTGTTTTTGTTGGGCTTCATTTAGACATGTTGAGCCATAAAGCTAGAAATTTGATGCTTTTGGATGCCATTTGGGGCTAAGACTGAAAGTTAGACGTAGTGACTTAAGGAAATATGTCCTCAAAATGAAGTTGTTAAGCCATCGCATACATTGGGCGTAATGTGTCGAACATCGCGCATACACCTAAGGGAGCCCGATTTGAATCGTGTGTACGTGGGGCATACAAGCCAAGCACTGAAGGGTCCAATTAATGGTTTGGTCTAGGATTTTGTTGCAATAGGTTCTTTTGTGTCGATAGGCAGTTTTGGTAGTGTTGATAGTAGTTTACGACCATGCTATGAGTTTACGACCGTAAGCCTTTTTACGGCCGTAAACCAGTTTACGGCCATAAACCCAAGGTCGGCCCAAGTCCACTATATATAGATGCTAGCTAGGTCATTTAATAGTTGTTGATGCCACAAAGTTCACGGCTGCTATTGACAAGTTGTACCAGATATTTTCATTAATAGAAGCATGTGCTAGCTTATTTTGATTTCTGTTTCTACTTCAGTCTTGTTATTATTGATTGCTTTGTATGTTTGATCACTGGTAAGATCCGTTTCAGGACCTTACAATTGGTATTAGAGCAGAACCAGTGTCAAAGCATCCTACAATCGAGTTTTTGGCTATATTCCTCATTGTTTGCGATTGGAGTTGGTGTTTACTGCGAAGGGGAATCATGTTTAATCCAAAAATCGTGATTTCTTGAAGTTCTGAGAGTTTACTGCCTAGAGTTTACGGCATAAAACTCAGTTTACGGCCGCAAACTCAAGAAATTTCTTGGGCCGTAAACTCCATTCTTAGACCGTGAATCGAGCATCTTCAATAACCGCAAGCTTAGATTCATAAACCGTATACAAAAACTGCAAACTCTTCACGACTGTAAACTCCGACCGTAAACAAAGTTTACGGCCGTAAACACCCCCTTGACCGTAAACGCTTGTTTTGACCGGAAACTCAATTTTTTTTAAAAGGAAATTATTTAATTTTTATTTAAATTAATATTAAATGGATGCACAAAGTCAAACACACCACAATGAGATGGACTCTGTCATGGGCACAACTACTCGCATTCCAAGACTCTTGTCTGCAGATGGTTTTCCTAAGTGGAAATACCGAATTGAGAATTACACTGATGAAGATTTTGAGAAGGTTGAAGAGCAAGAACGGGCTTTGGCCACTCTGACTATGGCCCTGTCTCCTGATATAGATCAAGGTTTTAGGGAGTATACTTCAAGAAAGGCTTTGTGGGAAGCCCTAATTGAGGTATATGAAGGGAACGATGATATGAGGGAGAGTCGCCAGGACATGCTGCGCCAAAAGTTCAACATGTTCAATTACATTCCTGGTGAGACCCTGGAGGCACAGCTTCAACAATTCACAACACTCACCATTGAGATGAGCATAGCTGGAATCTTCTTGAGAAAGTCTGAGATAAACAAGATGCTACTAAATGCCGTTCAAAAGTCATGGGACATGAATGTAGCCGTTATCAAGAAGACCAAAGACCTAGATCACCTTACTCTTGCTGAGGTGATGTCAATCATCAAGGCGTGTGATATTGATGATAAACAGCGGGA
The DNA here is from genome assembly GCF_002870075.4 of Lactuca sativa. Lineage (NCBI taxonomy): Eukaryota > Viridiplantae > Streptophyta > Magnoliopsida > Asterales > Asteraceae > Lactuca > Lactuca sativa. The sequence continues at coordinate 102,691,524 of NC_056626.2, forward strand.
GATAAATCATGTGAATTCGTACTTAGCTGCAAATCTTGGAATTTCATCTAACAATGCTCTTTCGTCTCTCACTTTTCCCTCTACAGGTCAACCTTACTTTTACCTCTATAGGTCAACCTTATGTTGTTCAGCAAGTTCAGACTTAATCCTTTTCCACTTCATCAGCTAATTCACTTCCTATTGCATCATCCATCTCTCTTCCTCGGAACCAATCATTTGCTGCCTCTCAAGTTGCCTCTTCTTCTAATGGGGCTTCTTCCTCAAGTGCTAAGGATTGTGATGAAAATCTCGCTCTCGCCACAGGATTTGTTAACCACTACAATGCTCTTGCAGCTGGAGATCTTCCACCACAATTGTCGTTTTCTTATCTGGATCAGATTCATCTAGAAGACGTGGAAGAAATGGATAAACATGGAAAATTTCCATGGCAGTTTTCAGGGCGAAGTTGTTTGCTAAGAAGACCGGGAAGAACAACTGGGGTATGAGTGTCGATAAGAAGGTATGGTTCAACAAGGGAACGCTACATTATTTCAATTGTCACGAGCCAGGTCATTTTGCTCGTGAGTGCTCGATGTCGGATCGAAGATTGAACATCGACAGGACAATGGTGGCGATGGGAAACAATCGGGGAGGTGCCCAGGTCAACAGCGAGAAGCCTATGGTTGCTCAGTTATATGACTAGGAGGACTAGATGCAGGCCTTGAAAATTTCAAAGCCTGAAAATGCTCACCTAGCCCAAGTCAAAGATGAAGCTACTACGGAGAGTCTTGTTGATGAAGAAAAGATGATGGAGCTTCAGTTTGCGTTGATGGTATCTTTTACTTTTGAACCAAAGAAAAGTGAGGTAAGTTTTCCTTCATGCTCTCAAGCTTGTATTGATTATGTTAAAATTCTTCATGAAGAAATAGAAACATTACGTAGAGAAGTAGAGGACCTTAGATATGAGGGCTATCAACTTAGAAAGGGACAAAAACCCCTTAAGGCCTAGTTAGAAACTAAAATAAAGGACTTTAGAAGACTTCTGGAAGACTACAATAATAAATGTGAGAATTATGACTACATAAAGAGACAGAACGCTGACTTAATTACTGAACTTGACACATTAAAGAGCAAATTTGAGACTGCTGATTTCGATTTTAGAAAATTTGATGTATCAAGTGAAGTAGTTGCTAACATGATAGACCACTGCATGTAATTTAAACATAATCAGTTAAAGGGTCTAGGGTATGACAAAGTGCCTCCTCCTTTCAATCATTTATATCAGTTTCAATCATTGTCCAAGGAGGAGATTGTAAATGAACCATTCATGGTTTATGGCAAGCCGTCTGGTTTTTTTTGGGAGGATTTATTAAGGTTGAAAGTACTAACATTTCTACTTCTCCTGCAGATCAATCCTTAAATCAATCAAAGCACGAAGTTGAAGGATCTATTTCTGAAAATAAAACTGAGCCTGAACCTGCAGTTTTACTTTTAAATAAAGACTTTAATTTTTCTGATGTTGAAAGTCACAATGTTTTTTGTGATTTTTCTACACCATTTGATATTGGTTTGAATGTTTTTAAAGTGTTTGATAATGTGGTTGACAATTCTAATGTTTGTGATGATACTAATAAAAATTCACCAGTTTCACTAGTGTCTCCATGTGATACACCCTCACTTATCTCACTACCTAACTCTTGTTCATGTTCATGTGAGAAAAGCAAGGGTATCTGTATGGAATACAAATCTGAAAAAAGCAGTACAACTTTTAACAATAACAAACAGATTTGTTTCAATTGTGGTATTGGTGGTCATATAGCTAGGAATTGTCCTTATAGAATGTTTGTACACTATATGTCACAAAGAGGAGAGAACGAATTTAGAGGAAGGTCTTTAACTAGAAAATCCTCTAAAACTCATTCTCAGAATGATGATTGGAAGGATTGTCATAGTAGAAAATGGGGAGTTTTTAAAAATAATAAAAAGGTCTTTCATAACAAAGTCCCGAACAGTTTGCCAAAACCAAACATGGCTCAACCAAGATTAGTTTTGTCAAGAAGCAGATCTGGGTGTTCAACCAATTATGGTAGAAAACCCAAATGCTCAAAGCAAACTAATAAAAATCCTATTTTAAAACCATCGGTGACTTTTGAAAACCTAATTATCAATGGCTACCCAAAATAAGTTCCAATCCATCTCTGTATCCTCTGGAAAATTAGTAAATAATGAAAAATATGAAAAGGCAACGGGTCAACCCAGGAAAGTGATGACCTGGGTTCCCAAATCTAAATGAACCCGCACATTTTGTAGGGACAGTTGCGGGGGAATGTCGTCAGACCTTGGTTCGTCAACAGGGGCTGCTCCCGGCATATGACAGGAGATTTCTCCCAACTGAACAACATTCAATCTTTTAATGGGGGATATGTTTCCTTTGTGGGTGAAGAAGGTGGCAAGATCACTCACAGAGGAACCGTTACAAATGGTGTGTTAAGCTTCAAGTGTGTCTCGGATATGCGACAAAGGCTATTCTACACATTTCACTGACAAGGAATGTATGATTCTTAAGCCAGGCTTTGTCATCCCATAAGAATGGATTCTTGTCAAATCTAAAAGGGATGGGAATGGTTACATTATTCATATGAATAGCAATCTTCTAGAACAAATTACGTGCCTCTTTTCAAAGATCTCAGAACAAAATGCAATGCTGTGGCACCGAAGACTCGGTCATGCTAACGTCAAAAACCTAAATCGTCTTGCAAAGAATGAGATGGTTCGTGGTTTTCCTGTCAGAGACTTCATAACGTTTGAAAAGTGTGTGTCATGTGCCCAGAGTAAACATCACAGAAAACCACACATGCCAAAACAGGTTAACTTAATTAGATAGCTACTCCAATTATTACATATGGACTTGTTCGGTCCAGTCAACGTCCTTAGCATCAACAGAAGGTCATATTGTCTGGTTGTGATTGATGATTTTTCTCGGTTTACATGAGTCTTCTTCTTATCCAACAAAGATGGGGTTGCAAAACTAATAAAGAAGTTCATAGTGCTAATTAAGAACCAAACCAACCATCAAGTGAAGGCGCTTCGTACCGACAACGGAACAGAGTTCAAGAATTCTATCCTTGATCATTTTTGCGCTGAAAGGGGATTATGCATCAATACAGCTCCGCTCACACACCTCAACAAAATGCTGTTGCTGAAAGGATAAATAGAAACTTAAAAGACACAGCAAGGACAATGTTGTGTGACTCTAAGTTACCAGTTTTCTTTTGGGCCGAGGCGATTAACACTGCTTTCTAAGTTCAGAATCGTGTGTTGATCAACAAAGCTCAGATGAAGACTCCGTATGAGATTCTATATGGTCACAAGCCATCAGTTAGTCATTTCCGTGTATTTAGCTGCCCTTGCACCCTTCTTCACCTAGATTCAAACCCAAAGTTTAATTCCAAAGCTGATGATTGTTACTTCGTAGGGTATGTTGCATGCACCGCATATACGGTCTACAATAAGAAGACGAAGCAGATTGTAGAATCCTATGATGTGCGTTGGTTAGAGGAGAACGAAACGGATGCTCGAGTGGGTCCGGATTGGTTATTTGATTACACATCACTTTTCAAGTCCATAAATGTGTCTTCGGATGGCTCATCTAGGTCTTTCTCTGGTTCGAATAATGTTTCTAAAGACGAAGACGAAGAAGTTGTCTACAGACCTCCAACGGTATCCTCTACACCATCTGAGGGGAGTCCTCTACTTCGCCTAACGGGAGTTTTCTGTACCACTTGATAGTCCAAAATCTCTAGTTCAGAAAGATACTCATGATGCTGAGGCTGCACCACTCACTCTTGTTGAAATAGAGTTCATGTCTAGAGATGCTTCCGCTGTCACTTCAACTTTTATGGAACTACTCTTTCCTGAAGACAATTCAAATGAGTTTGTAGCAGAATCTTCTAGTGTGCAACAATCAGCAAATGAAGGAGGTGTCAATATTCACAATCTTCCTGTCTCGCTTAATGATATGAGCCAGGAGATACCCTCAAGAATTCAACGCAATCATCTGATCGAGAACATCATTAGCCAGCTGGGTGATGACATTAAAACCAGAAGTCGGAGTGGAGATGTCAATACATGTCTCTACTCTTGCTTTATCTTTCAAATAGTGCCCAAGAATGTTGAAATGGCACTGAATGGGCCCAGCTGGGTAGATGCTATGCATGAAGAACTGAATCAGTTTGAAAAACTCGGGGTTTGGAAATTGGTTGAGTTACCAAAGGGCAAAAAGTCTCTTGACACATGCTGGGTCTATCGAAACAAGCAGGATGATTCAGGGGTTATAGTGCGAAATAAGGCTAGATTGGTGGTTCGTGGGTTTCGACAAGTCGAGGGTCTTTATTATATTGAATTTTATGCTCCGGTAGCTCGCTTGGAGGCTATTCGTATCTTCCTAGCATATGCCTCTTATATGAACTTCACAGTTTATCAAATGGATGTCAAGACTGTCTTCTTGTGTGGCAAGGTGAAGGAAAAATCTATGTTGATCAGCCCCCTGGGTTTGTTAACTCAAATTTTCCTAGTCATGTCTACAAGTTAGACAAGGCATTGTACGGGTTACATCAAGCTCCTCGAGCGTGGTATGCGACTCTAACAAAGGACTTGCTCGAGCATGGATACTCTCGTGGCACTATCAATCAAAATTTGTTTATCAAGCATGTTGGTAATGATCAGATTCTAGTTCAAATCTACGTTGACGACATTATCCTCGGGTCTACAAGTCCGCAGTAATGCAAGGAGTTTGAAGGTGTTATGAAAAAAGCGGTTCGAGATGAGTTCGTTGGGAGAAATGACCATGTTTCTGGGGCTTTAGGTCAAACAAAATTCAACCGGAATCCTGCTACATCAAGCCAAGTATGTGGAGGATATTCTTGAGAAGTTCGAGTTTCAAGACGCTAAGCCTGCATCGAAGCCAATGGCTAAAAGACCTCTTCTGACTCTAGATCCTGATGGCGAATCCGTAGATCAAACACACTACAAATCGATGGTCAGATCATTGATGTATCTTACTGCAAGCCGACCTAACATCATGTTTGTAGTTTGTCAATGCGCACGTTATAAGACTAATCCTAAACTTTCACATCTTATTGATGTCAAAAGAATTTTTCGGTATATTAAAGGCAGCCCAAAATTGGGTCTTTGGTATCCAAAAAATTATGAATTTGATTTATATGCCTTTGCTGACAGTAATTATGGAGCCTATGAGCTTGACAGAAAATCTACTTCAGGAGGATGTCAATATCTTGGAGATCGGCTGGTGTCATGGCAGCGTAAGAAGCAACACACTGTCTCAACTTCCACAGCTAAAGCAGAATATGTTGCTGCATCTGCCTGTTCCTCTCAAGTCATATGGATCCAATATCAGCTGTTGGATTACGGTATGAATTATCTAGAAACCTCAATCTATTGTGACAATGAGGCTGCGATTAAAATTGCTAAAAATCCTATCCAACACTCAAAAAACAAGCACATTGACATCAAAATTCATTTTATCAGAGACTGTTATGATGTTCACTTATCCGGCTGGAACAGGTTCCCACTGCTCATAATGTGGCGGATCTGTTCACCAAGCCTTTTAACAAAGCTCGATTTGATATGCTTATGGGATTTTTGAAGATGATACTTTTTGAGGATTAATTTATTTTTTTATCTTTTTACTTAGTTAAATTTTTTATTTTAATTTTTTAATTTTTATCTTCTATTTTTTAATTTATTTTTATTTTTAATTTTGTTTTGGTTAGATTAGTTTAAATTTGCGCATTTTCGTGATTTCATTCTCACCCATGCACAAATTTAGGGGGAGAAATAAACAAAAACCAAAACAAAAAAATAAAAAAATAAAAAATCCAAAAATAATAAAAAATCAGAAAATCAAAAGTATGATGCTAATTATCTTGTTTGTAGGTGATGTGTTGGGAAGTGATATTATCAAGTGATAACGGGCAATCTGAATCTGCGTAACGTACCAGAATTGAATTGTCTACGCTCTGTGCTCGATGCTTCGGTAGGCACAAAAGATTCTAAATGGATTTGACTAGGAAGATTTGAACTTAAGGAATTCAAGGACTTGACAAATACTGAACTAGTTAGATCCGTTTAGCCTGACAATACGATACTCGGATAGGTTGAGCAGGGAGATATACATGGGAATCTACTGGTCAGACTAAAAGAACCCGTATCTAGAACTGTGGATTCACTTTTCCTCGATGTGCGGATTTTCTCCTTAATTCCGGTATTGATGGGGTGACTGGGGGAATTCCGATAAATTAGGTCTGTAGAAAGTTATTTTCTTTCTTTCTATCTTTTAGCCATATGTTGCATCCTCTGCGTGATCGAGAGATCTGACCTTAAATGTAAAATTACTCAATTCTATCTCTCTGCATCTTCTATCTATACAATTCTTTCTCTCTGTTAGCCATATATTGTCTCCTCTGCGTGACTCACAATCCGACCTGGTACACAGTATATGCATCATTCTTTTTCTCAATCCCTCTAAAACTTCAGTTAGTCATATGTTTCATCCTCTACGTGATTAGAAGAGATCCGACCTGGGTGTATAGCATATGCAATCTAAATATATCTTCTCTCTTAATAATTGTCTGCTCACCCGGTGTAAGGAGTATTCTGGAAATTCTTGATTACTCGAGCATATCAGGTAGCGGGAAACATGTTCTGGTGCAATTAAAATTGAACACATACAGATTGTTTGTAGATCTCGCTGCTCAATGGTGGACAACAATATCTCTGGTCGTCGTCAGCTAAATGGTCCCTAGGAATTATATCTAAGAATATAGGATCAAAATGCCTTGTCATTATTAGTCTGTTCAAAATTGTCACAATTTTTTCATGTTTAAGTGGACCACAATACCGACGATTCATCAGACATAGACATGAAGATAAAGATACCGACAAGTAGACTAAGGCTGTCTAACAACTTTGATCCCAAAGTCACAAAATTTATATTCAGTGTTTGTTTTGATAAAGTTTAGTCTATTTTGTCTTAAATTTTATTTTTATTTTATTTTATTTTATTTTGTAATTATCAAATTTTTAAATTTTGGAAATTGTTTTGTTTTATTTTAAGTTTAATTTTATTTTATTTTTATTTTATCTTTGTGTACGCCAAAATTTTAGAAATATTTTAAGTTTAATTTTATTCGCTATTTTAACTTTATCTTTATTTTTATTTTTTTATTTCTGTTAAAGTTTTCTTCTGTTTTATTATTAGTTTTATTTTAATTTTTAAAAATCCTCAAAGTATTATTTTTGTAAAACTTTTTAAAAAAAAAATTGGACTGTGTCTTACATAGTGTGGAAAGCAGGTAAAAGGTCAAAGGTATTTATAGGGGTTTACAGCCGAAAACCCTTCATTTTTCTGATTCCGGCAGCAAACACTCCTTCATTCTCTCTCAACCTCGAAATTTTTTTGTCTGATTTTATGAAATTGATCCCTTCATGTCGTAGGTAAGAGGATTCTGACCAAGGATATGCATTTGTTCCATGAAATCGAAGAGCTTTGAGGCCAAAATCGACGAAAAACTAACTGTCGGAGTTTACGGCCCAAGCTTACGGCCAAGAGTTTAGAACCGTCAACTCAGTTTACTGCCGGCAAGATACGGCCAAGGATTTATGGCCGCAAACTCAAGTTTAACCGTAAACCCTATGTTGACTGTAAAATTGATTTTGATGAAAATTATTTATTATTTTGGGCTGAATTTGAAATTAATTTAATAAAAAAATACATAAATAATATATTGTTCATTGCTCAAATGTCTTTCGTTTCTTATTTGGTATCTTTTAGAGCAGATCAAATGGCAGCTTTAAAGTTCGCAGACATGCACAATATGGCAATAGTACTGGCAGATGCTCCGGTGGCACATGTATAATTTAAGTCGATGATTCATGGACTAAGGGAATGTTGTTTCGCCACCGCCATTACCATGAACATCGTCGTTTATCAGAAGATTATTAGAGAGTTCTGCCAAACTACCAAAATGAGCAAAGATGATGATGGAGCAGTGACAGTATATGTAGTCGTAAAAGGATGCAAAATTGTGATCGATGAGTCGTTCGTGAGAGAGACATTGTAGATCAATGACATACCGAACTTTCCCACTGAAATTGGTATCGAAGATGCTCAGAGAATTTCAAAGAAAATGGGGTATGAAGGTGATTCTCCTCCTACAATGAAAAATCTTATGCCGCCCTATTGGAGACTCCTAGCCCACGTGTTCATGAGTTGTATCTCCGGCAGAAGGTCTGGTGTAGATGAATATCCTTGAGAAACACTGGAGCTATTGTTTCTCTTGCTGCGGGGATTGCCTTCAACTTTTCTAGGTTTATCCTGGACGAGTAAGTGGTCAACATCAATGCCATCACTCGGGATACCTTCCTAATGTACCCTCGATTCGTTCGGCTCTTCATCAACAAACAATTTCCTGATATGGTAAAGGAGGGAGAAACGCTTGATATGAAGTCCTTGGGCCCTCACACTGTTGGGCTCATTAAACAAAATCGCAAAGGGAAGGTTATCTTTTAAGGACTGTATCCTCTGGTTAAATTTGGGCGATTTGTTGAGCCAAATGAAGCCACCGAGTCCCACGGATCATCTGATAAGATATCTTCGGAGCGTACTTCATCAGAAAGGGTGATTTTGGAAGGAGATGTGATCACGGTATCAGATCAAGTAGGGGAAGAGACTGTTGTTCCTAATGTATCCGTTGCTGAGATGCATGACCTGCGATCTGTTCAAGTTGAAGGTGACTACAATGAAGGGTCTTCCAAGAATGCAACTTAGTCTAATCAGTATGAAGACCTTGATCTTATAGGTTTTGATAAAGATGAGATTCCAACCATCTTTTGAAGCAATGATGATGTTTTGTCGAATGTCAACCTCGACACGTTGCTTGATAATATCAGTGATGCTGCTCATACGGCAACGGAGATAAGGGATCCAGAAGACGTTCTCGAATCGACACCCATGTCTACAGATCAAGTGGTTGATTCTACAGCTCCAATGATGACAGTGGCAAGGATTCCTCCCGTTGACGTTGTCTCACCTACTATTGAACCACTTCAGGGTGATGATACAACAGACCAGACCTTGCAGCCTCCACTTAAGAGAAGAAGACGTGATCCTAGGTTTCGACCTTTGGATTTTGATTTATCTCATGACGTGTCGATTACGCTATCTACTACACCTACCATCGTATTAACATAACCATTTCATGGAGGTCTTAGTACCACTTTTGTAGGTGGTGGTTCCTCTGCTCCACCAGGATTCTCTCTTCCTATGATAGATCCTGATGATGCATCTATGCGATTAGCCATGCATCTCGCTCAAAATGAAAATGTTGGTCCTTCTTCTCGTGGTAAAGGGATTTATTTTGAAGAAAGTCGTCAAGGAGCAGATAAACCATCAGTTGATGAGCTTCAAATGAAGACCAGTGTGCTGGATCAGAAGAACATTGAACTTGATATTCAGGTCAATGAGTTATTAAATGAAAATGTCAAGATGAAGTCTCAAGTGTCTTATCTTCAGGATGATCGAGCGATAAAGACAAAGCAAATCTCTGATCTTCAAGACCATTTTAATCTCCTGACCTCCAGTTATTTTGAGTAGAAGAAGAAGCTTGAAGGTGATTTTTGTGAAAAATACCAAACATCTGCAGACGAGTATAGGATCAATCTACATACTCAAGCTTTTCCTGTTACCATGCCAACCGTTCAGACTTCAGGGGTTGTTAATCGTTTTGATGAAGAACCCGCCCATGCTCCCCATGTTGAGGCAATTATACGTGATAGACAATCTGAAGCTGCTGAAAAAGGACAACTCTTGTTTAAGAGGAATTCTAACAAGAATACATCAGGAGATCAAACATCAATCACCGTTACAAATATTGGAGCTGTTCGCTTTAGAGATACGTATGGTGATAGATCTAGGATCATTTCTTGGGGATTTCATGATCCTCTTAACATGTGGATAATACGAAGAAAGAGTGGCAACATAGAGCTCTACAAAGACCGTCATAATTTTAATTCATGGACTAGGGTAGATCCATCAGAGTTGTCACAATCTCCTTTTTCAAATCCCTCGGATAATCCATAAGCAAATCAATTCCAACATTTTCTAGAAGACCAGGTGAAAAGAGGTTTTCCTTCGATGAAGACTGTTGAGTCTGTTATCAAGCATTCTCCTAATGTCATAGATCCCAAGACCGGTCATCCTCTTCAGGTGGTGATGTGGCCTGCAATCAATCAAGTCAAACAAACCCCCGTGCTTCAAAACTACCCGGATGGATCTCTAAGCTCCATGGAGTACTGGGTTTTCGTCGACACGACATCGTCTGCTGCTATCAAGCTTAAAAATGGGTGCATCCGTCTTTATGATCGAAGGCATTTGTTGCATTTCAGGAGGTGGGATATTCATCATCTGAGTCGTAATCAAATTATAGTTTCTGAGGAGATTTTTGAGCAATCAGCAAAAGAGTACACGTCTATGATTTGCGAGATCATCAATAAACGAATGTGGAACGGGGAAATGGGGCAGGCAGATGGGATGGTGGTCGATAAAGATTAACTTCAAGCTAGCACCAAACCAAGGGGGAGATTGAAGGGTCCAATTAATGGTTTGGTCTAGGCTTTTGTTGCAATAGGTTCTTTTGTGTCGATAGGCAGTTTTGGTAGTGTTGATAGTAGTTTATGGCCATGTTATGAGTTTACGGCCGTAAGCGTGTTTACGGCCATAAACCCAAGGTCGGCCCATGTCCACTATATATAGATTCTAGCAAGTTCATTCAATAGTTGTTGATGCCACATAGTTCACAGCTGCTATTGACAAGTTGTACCAGACGTTTTCATTAATAGAAGCGTGTGCAAGCTTATTCTGATTTCTGTTTCTACTTCATTCTTGTTATTATTGATTGTTTTTTTTTGTTTTATCACTGGTAAGATCCGTTTTAGGACCTTACAAGTACAAAGCACGTACTCGGTCTGGGTTGACTTTTCTTGACCCTTTTGACTTTGACTTTGACCAAGGTTGACCAGGTTTGACTTAAGGGTATTTTGGGTATTTTGATTAAATATTGAGTCTTGGTCTCTATCTATTGAATAGGTAACTTGTAGAGTCGGTATTTGGAGCAGTTTATCATTCAGCTTTTTACTAGACCGTGAGGTGAGTTTTCCTCACTATACTTGCGGGTCGAAGGAACCACGGTCGGTCTATTGGATTGATATCATATTATACATTGATTTATGACATGATGAATATGGGACAGACAAATATGATTATATGATAGTTTCTGATATGCATAGACCGGTTGATCTATGGGACTACCTGTGATTTTTGGTTGCATGATTATTTGTCTTGTTTATTATCTTTTATATGTCGACATATGTGTTGGGTTGAGACTTTAATGCTTTGTGCATGAGTCAATAAACTGGGGTATTCCAGCCTGATCGATGAGTATACTCAAGGGTATTCCAGTCCAATGAATGAGTAGACCCGCTATATATTGGTATTCTAGTCCAATGACTGAGTGGACCTTTTGTATATTGGCATTTCAGTCCAATGAATGATTGGGCCAGGGGTAATCCAGACCGATGGTTGTAGACCCGAGGGTATTCCAGTCCGATGATTGATTGGACCCATCATGCTTTTTTGTATATGATATGTATTTTGTATGATGGTACTTTGGGGAAAACTCACTAAGTGCTGGCTTACAGTTTTTCGCAATGGTTTCTGCTACTTTCGAGGATCATGGGAAGGCGAAGGTGTGATCATACACATCCTGATTTTATGTTATTGATCTTGGGAGACTCAGTTTTGAACAATGTTTTGTAAACACTTTATTAGTAAATGGGTTGATTTGAAATGTTAAAATTGGTTGTGACTTTTGAGATATTACAATGTTAATAAAACCAGTACTTAGTCCACTATCAGTGCTTGGTAGTAGGTTTTTTTTTCTTACTCTACTACACCGTATTTCACATTTCCCTTGTTTTTTTCTTAAAAATTGATATCAACTTATGCAATGTGTATTTTGTATGTAGAATGTCAAATACAAGATGTTGTAGTTCGTTGGATGCTCTACCAGTAGAGATTTTGACTTGGATTATTGTAATTTTAGGGTCAGAATCTACAAAAAACATCATATCTACAAGAATTTGGTTATTCTCATTAACTTATGAATGTATATTTGATTAAATATAACTAGATTTATTAGTTATTAATTGTATATTTCCATTTCTGAAGTTCGAAAAATATGTATTCAGTAGGGGAAGAAGGTGAGGTGTTTCAGTAAGCATCCCTCCACATGTTTGAAGGGGTGGGTCCAAAAGATCTTAAGGACTATTTATTTATTCACAAATGTGCAGCACATAAAAATATTGATGATATGTATAGCTAAGGAGTGGTATGTGAAATTTGAGTCATTTTATGTAATTTGATCAAATTTAATTTTAGTTTCATTGGTCTTAATATTTGTATTGTTTTTATATGTTAACATGAGGAGTGCTTCTATATGGACAATTTTGATTTGGGAATGAGTTTGTTGCGTGATGTAGGAGATACATATCATCTCGAGGAAATTGATTTGCTTGGGATGATCCGCGTATCAAGATGGCCTCCTGGGTGTGATGAACGTATGTATAATATGTACTTCACATTTATATATAGTTGATTAATACATGTTTATATGTTGTCCAATGTATTGGCCACATAAATCTTTAAATTTAGTATTAATGTCAAAGTTTGGTTATTAGAATATTTAGTGTTATGTTGTATATTCTCCAATACTTATTGAAATTGATACATCACATTGATAGTTTTTTTAATTTGTACTCGTAGGCAAACAACTACTTGATGAGCATATCGGTTGGTGTGGTCCATACATTGGAGAGTACACAGTTTATGCCTACGGGGCATTGGAATTTTTGTGGAATGTAGATGTTGTTCATAAACTTACAACGTATATCATCACATTCCAAAGTGAAGATGAATGTAATCCCATTGAAGAGTCATTTTTGAATGGAAAATATGAGGATGAGGACCCACATAGGTATTGCAAGGTGTGTCGTTGGTACGTAGAGTATGGTGGTCTTTGTACATTTGTTAGGAAATTCGTTGAAAATAGATATTAATATTTTGTAAATGTAGTGAAACCTCTTTCGATTGAACATATATATTTTTAAGTGGATGCATATATATCTTTTAGAAGACAAAAATAGAAATCGTTTTAATTATTAAGTATTAATGACTTTCAATATTGTTTATATTATGTTGGTGAAATTTAATTGGTGTGTTATAATTATCAATTCAGTCTTATATGTTAATTTAGTGTAGGTTACTTTATTAACAATGAGTGTATTTTGTATACAATTCTAGGTTGTTATTTTATTAAAAACTATAATAAATTTCTATGGTTGATATGACCTAGTATCCATCCACCACATCAAAATCATGATCAATGGTTTTCTATGCTTCCCTCATAAACTCTTTCATTGACCTAGTGTCTATTCTACAAATATTCTATGTCATTATCAAATCATCAAGGTGATTCACCAGAACTATTGTATCAAAGAAAAAAATCTAACTGGTCCATTTTTGTTTGCTTATTACTAATGCATAAGTTTCAACAAATGTATAGATTGATAATTTGTAACATTGTATGCCTTTCATACTTTATACTACATTGCCAATTATTGTAGTACATTTACCTTGAAAATTACCACATATATAATTACGTTCCATGTCGTAATATCTCTTTTACATTACCATTTAGTAACAAGAGTTTGACGATACCATTTCTGCGAAAGTTCACTATGTATAGTATGCATATAATATGGGTACACATTTAAAATTACAAATATATTGCCTATTGATTTACAAACAATAACACTCAATGTGATTAATATCAAACTTAATGATTAACACTTTTTCATCATTATGGTTATAAATAATAGCTACATGAATATTTCTCCATGTAACTAATAAAATTCATTTGATAAACATTTGTGATATAGTGTGGCTATTCAAAATCCATACAACCACTTTGAAATAACAAGTGACTATATACATAAATGGTAGTCAGGCTATAACACATGTTCACCTTTAGTCAAACTTATAGTTATGAGACCATATGTACCGAGTTTTTGATACATTGAACTCATGTGAGACAGACTCTAGTTTATGAGTTTGCGACATAAACATTTACTTCATGTGAAGATTTATGACATTTGGACACTTTTTTACTCCAGTTTATTTGTCACTTTTTTATGTATAGAGTAACTAATGCTCTGAACTTAGTATTCTATAGTCACACCTCCTAATTAATAAGTGATTGACAATTCCGCTAAAATCTTTCAGTTCACTTCAGCTACATGATTATTGGAAGGTGTGGAAATATGGTAGCAAATAATCACACGATGGACACATTCATCATTAAAATATTGTATGAGTGGTTGTTCTTTTCCAACATCGAGTGATCAGAGCACGTTTTTGTAGTAGTTTCACTTTTTTCTTCTTTTTGGATCTTACCATTTTAGAGGTATATTATGATGGGTTGGATCCAGGATCTTGAATGTTGTTGTGGAACCTTAATGTTTGGTCCATGACCCATAATATTAGGATCATGGTGAGGGGTTGGAGATCACAATCTTTTATTTCTGCAATGTTAGCTCTTTGATTAAGGGAGGTGAAATCTTCTTGTATTTTGGTTGGATCTTCTATTGTTGGGATCATTATACGGAGTATTAGGATCTTGATTTCCAGTGAGATCCTGAGGGAAGATCCTACATTAGCTAGTGTGTCAATATTTTGAGTAAAATTTGTAAACTCGGTTGCCAATATTTTGAGTTACTGGAGGTATTATGCTAATCTTTTGCATTTGACTACATAGAATCCATTGAAATGGTTAGTAGTTAATAATGAATAGAAATATACCTGAAGATCCTTGGCAAGTTGTAGTCCCATGGATAGTGCTTCATATTATGCTTCACTGTTACTTGCATTGAATTCACAACTAATTGGATGGGGTAGCATTTCCCCTGTGGCGATTTTAGTATGATACCAAGGCATGTTTTTCTGAAGTTGGATGCTCGATCTATAATGAGTTTCCATTTCCCCATGCTTTTTTTGAGGTTGTTGAGTTTCTCATTCTACCTCAAGTTGTAGATCATCACTAAAATAAACCATAGAATCTACTAGTGCGTGTGACTTTATTGATGATTTTGGCTCGTATTTGATGTCATATGTGCTTTGCTTTACCGACCATTTATCTATTCTAACTGACATTTGTGGTTTTCTCATGATATTCTTAATAGGTTAGTTACTATTAACATGTATAGTGTGAGTTTCAAAATAATGTTGTAGTTTGGTAGAGGTTGTAACTAGTGCTAGTATCAATTTTTCGAGATGGGAGTACCTAGTTTTAGGATCCCAGAGACTTTTACTTACATAGTAAATAGGGTGTTGATCTCCGTAAAAAACATTGGCTAGGATGACATTAATAGAATTCGATGATACTGAAAGATAGAGGGGGAGTGGTTCTCCGTCGAATGCTTCCACAAACAATAGTGTTGAACTTAAATATATTTTATGTTCTAACAAGGCATCTTCATATTCTTTAGACCACTAAAATGTCTTGTTCTTATTCAACTTGTCATAGAAAGGTTTCCATATCCTTCGGGATCTTGACATGAATCTATTTAGATCTGCCACTCTTCCTGTCAACCTTTGGGTATCCTTGGTTGTAGTTGGGTATTTTAGATCGATTATGGATTTGATCTCCTCCGAGCTTGCTCCTATTCCCCTCTTAGTGATGATGTACATGAGGAACTTTCCTGCCTTCATTCCAAAATGGCATGTAGAAGGATTCAGCTTCATGTTGTATTCATCTAATATATTGAAGGCTTTTCAAGACCCCTAAGGTTATCTTCAACTATTTTTGATTTAACCACCATGTCATCGATGTATACTTCCATAGTGTCCCCCAATTGGTCTTTGAACATCCTATTTACCAATTTTTGGTGTCAAGATCCTCAATATTTAGGGCCACTTCTTTTATATCTTTTTTTGTTTCTATTACATCTTTTGCCCTTTTCTTTAATTATTATGCTTTTCTTGGTATTTTTAGGGCTTCGTCGAACTTTTATAACATTTGGACTATTGTTGATCACTGATGATCTTCACTGTCCCCGACGGGGTAGACATCTTGACACCTTGGTTATATGTCGAGGGCACTACTTTCATGTCATGAATCTAGAGCCTACCTAATATCACATTTTAGGAAAAACAGAGCATCAATAATGCAAAAGCGTTTCATAGAATTTACCCCTTTGATTTAGATATGTAGTTTGATTTCTCCAACTATGTGCTTTGTCTTTTCGCTAAATCCCACCAAAATTGAGGATCTTTTGATGATCTTAGATTCTAGGATGTTCATCTGGTTTAAAGCATCTAAGAGAGTTATGACAAGTCCGTCATGGTGACAATCTTGGATGTTTTCTCTATCTTGTTCATCGAAGATGATTTCTTTCTCGCTTGCAATCGATGTGCTCTTGTGGGGTCTTTATTCTTTCTATATGTTGGATACCTTAGTTTGTAGTTTTGCTGCAGAATAAGAAGTTACACAAATGTTAGACCCCCAAAATAACGTTAATTACCTGACCATCTAGAGAGCAGGGATCTTGGTTTTTTCAATATCTCTACGGGCTCTTGCTCATTTTCTCTGGATCTTTCATTTCTTATTCCTACGTTCTCTTTAGAGTAATTTACTGAAATCAACCCTACGGTTTGGTTAAAATTACACGTTTGGTCCCTAACAATTTTTTTGCACTCGGATCGTCCCTACGGTTTGATTTTGTTGCGTTTTTCGTCGCTTACATACATAAAGTTAGGGACCAAATGTTCAATTTTGAGAAAATCATAGGGACGAAAAACGCAACAAAGTTAAACCTCAGGGACGATCCGAGTGCAAAAAAAAATTTAGGGACCAAATGTGTAATTTTGACAAAGCCAGAGGGATGATTTTAGTAATTTACTCTTCTCTTTAAGATATCCCTTGCTTGGGAGATATCTAATCTCATTCATGAGGGCTATATAGTGTCTAGTGACGTGGCTAGAATCTTCGTTTTATGCGCACCATTTGGAGTTGTCCTTCCGGCCACTTGATTTTTCTCTTTTCCTCAGCCATATTGCTTTCTCACCAAGATCCTGCATGGCAATAATTAAACCTGAATAATCCATAAAGAAAAAATAGTTAGAGATCACGGGGAATTCATTTCCCCCGCATTATCAAGGGCATTAATCATATGATGGTCAGATTTGGAGTATGGTTTTGATTTATTGGATCGTTGGGCTGAGGATTTGGCCTTCGTATTGGGATTGTCATATGAATTTGGGGTGTTGGTCCTGTTTTTGAATTTCTTTGTCTTCTTCTGTTCTGATGACTCTGAGCGCTCTACTTTTGACTTCATTTATTCTCCTGTATGGGGTCATCACAAGATCTTCATAGAATGGGGAATCCTTCTTTAGGTCCATTATAAAAGCTTCTATTATGGTGGCCATGTCAATGTTGGGTATGTTCAATGTTTCCCTACCAAACCTGTTTACAAATTCTCTAAGGGATTCTTTGGATCGTTGACCAGTTGATAAAGATCACTATTGATCCTTTTGAATATTCTGCTGCCAAAGAACTAATTATTGAAAAGGTTAACTAAGTGAGCAAAAGAAGTAATGGAGTAAAGATGAACATTGATAAGCCATTCAAGCATGATCCTGTAAGAGTCGAACAAACCCTTGCATAAACAAGCATCTTTTAAGTGTGGTGGAATGGGAATGATTTCCTTTCTTTCTCTGTATTGCGTTATGTGTTCCTTTGGATTTGTGGTTCCATATTAAGGTTTCATGCTGGGAGTTTGGAAGCATTTTGGAACTTCAGTATTGGCTACGGAACGAATAAATCTTTAGATCATGTGGTTGCTGGGGTGTACTTCCGGCATTGGTTGAACTACTCCCGGTAGGCTCGAGATCATCTACCGTAGTTGTTAAAGTTCCTTAGACATGATTCGACTTATTCTTGCATCAAGATTCATAGAGTTAGTATTAACGACATTATTTTCGAAGAAGTTACCGATATGTTTGTTCTTAGGAGTAATGAAGGTTTCATCAAGATCCTGGATCATAGGAGCTTGAATTTTTCGAGTTACACCCCAAGTCGAAATAGTGGCAAATGTTAGGGCTGCCGTCTCTGGACGTTTTCCTAAGGATCCTATGCTATCAAAATTTTGGATCTTGGGATGCAAGATCGAGGGTGTCGCATCTTGAGGTTTGCGGATCACTGCTCTTATCCTTTCCACTTCCTTAAGCAATGTCCTATTGTCCTCGAGTTGCTAAGTCACTTGTTGCGTAAACATCTTCATCATGGAGAAGAGTTCGTTGTTGGAGATCAGAACCGGATGATCTTTGAATCCTAGGGATCCTAAATTGCCATGGCTAGTGATCGGAGAGGTGCTCTTTTTAGAAGCATCATATGTGTTCTTCACAGCAGAGGTCCGCTTGGAGGTGGTGGAAGATTTATTGAAGAAATCGGAGGCATAGAGGAGAAAGACAATGTTGATTGCGTAGACATGATTTTCGAGGATAATGAACACCACGAACCCACGTTGGGCGTCAAATTGTTTTGGTCAAAAATCGCTTTGGAAGATACCAACAAATTGTATGAGAGGCTGTAGTGTTGTGGATAATGTGGATATAACGTTGAGGTTTAAAATGACACAAACAATTCACAAGGAAAACCATTGATCCTTGGTAGGATCTTCGACACAAAACCTTAGAATGTGATAATGATCAGTTGCCTAGTTTAATTTTATTAATGGAAAATCTAGTTACAAAAATGAGTTCAAGTGCTTTAGTCAGCATAAGTTATGTTGTAGCGTGAATTATACATGTGTATTTATAACCTAGGTCGAATAACTAGAAGTCTAAGATTCTCAGGATCCTGTTGTACAAGTATTTGCAAACTGTTTGGACTTGGTATGTATGGGTCATAAGCTTGATTAAAATTATTCTTCAGAGTTGATGAGTCTTTTGTTGACTAATTATGCAGACGTGAAAAATAAACAACAAATATATTTCGTTAATTTCGTTTGGAAATAATAATCCTGATGGTCAACATCCTGATGTATGATGTATGTTTCAGGATCCTGAAACCCTTTTAAGATCCGAGATCCTGAATAGGGTGAAGGATCATGACCCCTAACCGTAGATCACAAGCAATAAAGGATTGGTGAAAAAAATTGAAAAGAAAAAAACAAACACTTTTTTGGAGATGCACAATTTGCATACTTCTAAATCACAACAAATATAAAATTTGGACATAATTTTATTAGTATAACTATGTTTTTCTTATTTATGGAGCCTATGTGTGTATATCGAATGGTGTAAAAGTTGTTAACTAGAAACTGAAAATATTAGCAATAACTGTTTACAACACTAAGCTAAAATTTTTACAAAATATATTTCTTTTAGATATCCTACTGTATATTAAAAAATAACAATCGATTATGATCCACTCCAGAGAAGCATTCTCTAGCTAGAACAACAAAAAAGACAAAAACATAAGCTACAATGTTACAACTCAGACAATGAAGCATGACTCAATCATGGTTAGTATTTTGCGAAAAAAACCATATCATAACTAAATAACAAACTATAATCTATCTCAAAGATGTAAGAGAAAGAAATCTGTTTATATATCCTACCTGAAAAAAAATAGAAAAAAAAGCCTTTCAGAAAAATATGAAAAGTATCGATCAATGTTGAATTTTAGTTTTATGTATACGATAAATAGCAATAGAAAAAACTTCAAAAATGGTCCCTGTGGTTTCCGAAAATCTGAAGTTTGGTCCTTAATTTACAAAAACCTCATGGATGGTCCATGTGGTTTCAAAACTTTTAATATTTAGTCCTTCCGCCTTACTCCGTCAGTTTTCGACCGTTAAATGAGGGTCATTTTCATCATTTCAATACCCAGGGACCATTTATGAGATTTTCTCTTATTATCTTAATTTTTTATTAAAAAAAAGAAAAAGTGAAAGAAATTTAATCTCTCTCTCTCTCTCTCTCTATGTGTGTGTGTGTGTGTGTGTGTTAAGAAGCATCACCCTAGACACCCTCTATTGTTGTTTTGCTCGACCCCTTCTTTCCCTCAAATCCACAACTCCGGTGAGATAAGCTAACAGTCAACGAAGAGAGCCCATTGGAAAAATCGGTTGTTAACCTCTCCATCTCCCCTCGGTTGCTGAGCAAACCCACGAACCCCCACTTGTTGTGTTGTTTCCGATTTGCTCTTTCCCTCCCTTTCTTCTCTGTTTTTCTACCAACCTCTCAACCTTCCCTTAATGGCTTCTTGTGTGATGTTACAGAGCATCGGTATGTACATTTGGGTTTACAATCTATAGAACAAATCCAATCAATGAATTAGTTCGATTCATAGTTATGCAGACAAAATTCGTCATCGTTAATGCATTTGAAAAATCTTGGGCATGCTAGATCGCCGGAGAACGAAGCTAATTCGACCTGGTTTATACATAATCGAAGTTACCTAAGCAAAATCGGCGAATGCGATCAAGAGAATCAATGATAGGACCAAAAGCAAAGTGGTGTACAGACATCTCCCTCCTGCAATTTCATCTCTCTTTCGATCACTCACTGTAAAAAAATGGAAATCTGATGATATGTGAGTGAGAAAGAACATATATAAATCTATGGAATGTAGATTGTGAAAATGAATGGAAATGGGATTTAGAATTGAAGCTCCCTACCTGATGTGGATTGTGAAGAAATGGTATTTGGAATCTGTCGATTAGAGAAGAAGAAATGAATGAGGGCAGAAAATGGTTCAGGGGTAATTGGGGTGATGCTTCTTATCGAGAGAGAGAGAGAGAGAGAGAGAGAGAGAGAGAGAGAGAGAGAGAGAGAGAGAGAGAGAGAGAGAGAGAGAGAGAGAGAGAGAGAGAGAGAGAGAGAGAGAAAGAGAGAGAGAGAGAGAGATTAAATTTCTTTCATTTTTTCTTTTTTTAAATAAAAAAATAAGATAATAAGAGAAAATCTCATGAATGGTTCCTGGGTATTGGAATGACGAAAATGCCCCTCATTTAACGGTAGAAAACTGATGGAGTTAGGCGGAATGACTAAATATTAAATGTTTTGAAACCACAGGGACCATTCGTGAGGTTTTGTAAATTAGGGACCAAACTTCAGATTTTCGAGAAAATTTTTGATGTTTTGTCTTAGTAATATATTTCTACCTCATAAGTAAACATATTTCGTCTATTAAAAAATAATAATTTTTTTATTTAATCTTTGTACTTTTCATACGAAATAAGCCCTAATAATTCTACCTTTCTTGACAATTACAACTCGAACAATGTTGCAAAAAAAGAAAAAAGTCTAAAGGTTTCTGTCATTAATCGTGTGAAACATGTTTGCAACAATTAAATTCATAGATTTGATTAAACACCTCCATGGGCATTGCCAATGTCCTTTCAATTTGCTAAGTATGCCTTTTAATTTGCCACATATACATCATCAGGAGGTTAATCTATTATATTTAAATATAAAAGACTTGCAGATGTTTTTAATGGTGTCGACCACTATTCCACTTTTAGTCTCTTTATCTTAAAACATTTGTTTTATAACGGTAGCTAGCTAGAAGCTAATAAACAAAATGCTATAAAAATATAAAATTTGATTGGATTTTTAAGCCACACAATCTAATCCCTAGAAGCCTTAGGTGTCTAATACAAAACCAATTATACGAATAGAGCATAATGGTGTTTTGATACGTCTAAATAACCCACAACAACATCACGCAAACGGACTCCAAAATGGGACATCTCAACCGTAAGGACGGAAAACCATAAATCCCGTTAAAAATATTAATGATCGAATCGAAGGGAGGAATTTGAATATCCATCCACCTAGAAATCGCACTCCCACAACAAGACATATAAGTATTAGAGGCGACAACATTAGAGACGACAAGGACTATTAGCGACAACACGTGACAACACGCATAGGTGTCGTAAATAGCGACGACAGAGGCGTATTAGAGACAACACGTATTAGAGACGACTGTATTTGCGACGACAAACGAGTATTAGCTACGTGGTAATTGCGTCAACCCTTTAAAGACGACATGCCGTCGCTAAAGGTATTAGCGACGATAGTGGGCATCATTTGCGATGATTTTTGTCGCCGTTAAAGGCTACATTTTTTTGTTGTGTCCACACACGAACAACAATCTCACACCTGGGAAAAAAATATGAAAATCATTTTATGTCTCTTTCTCATGGAAGAGACAGTAAATATTCCATCTAAATGTCCATCAAATCCAGATTAAATCTTGCTGGGACACTGCCCAATGTAATAATCCACACCAAGACATTAACCTTAATAGGGAAAAACGGATTCTAATGGGTATGAGTTGTAATTGATGGTAGGGAGTAGTCATCCAAGTAAGCACTCAATTAGCTAACCGTGGAATAACTAGATTGGTCCAAATCCAAAGGCCAATAGTTTGGATTATCTTAACATGTCACCCCATCAAATGGTTGAGGGATTAAAAGAGGACATCAAGAAGGATGAGGTGTTGGTGAAGCAATGGGCTCACTTGGTAGAGGATAATCGAGGACTTAAGAACTTTGAGGGGACTTTTGGTCTTTAAGGTGGGTTGTGCACATTGTTGCATTACACAAATAGATCAATGTACTCAATTCATCCGGGCCCAATAAAGATGTATCCAGACCCAAAAACCGATTATTTATGACCAAATATGAAGAGGAAGATAGAAAAGTATATAGTGGAGTGTCTGACTTGCTATCTAATCAAGCCAGATCACCAAAAGCCTTATGAAGAGTTACAACAACCAAGGATTCCCATACATAAATGAGATAAGATAACAATGGACTTTGTCACTAAATTACTGAATACTTAGCTTGGTAATGATATGATATTGGTGATAGTGAATCAGATGACAAAATGTGCTCACTTTTTGGAAAATAAGGATAATGAGAAATTGGAAAATTTTGCAAAGTTGTATGTCAAGGAGGTTGTCACGAGACATGGGGTACCCTTGTCTATCAATTGGGATCATGACAGTCAGTTTTCTTCGAGGTTTTAGGAGATGTTGCGGGAGAAGATAGGGACAAACATACACTTGAGTACAACCTATCTATAACATCCACGTTTATCACTAGGCATAGTTAAAAATCTGTCTGTATACTGAAACACCCCAAAAATCCAAGGTTAAAATTTCATTTTTATTATAAACAAAACACCATTATGACTTGTCCAAACATTGAAAAAGCATTCAAATAAAAACATTTGTTAGAGTTCATTCCTAAAGATCACATATTACCGAAAACACGAGTGTATGCGATGCGATCGTCCCAAGCTCTTTCATTTGAAAACTGGAGTACATGAAACATAAACTGAAAACCGTAAGCACAAAGCTTAGTGAGTTCCCCAAGATACCACATACCATACATGTCTTACAACAATGAGATACGGGCCCCACCCACACTCAATGAGATACAGGCCCCGTTGACACTCGAATAATGATGAGATATGGGTCCGGTCCACACTCGAATAACGATGAGATACGAGCCCCACCCACACTCGATGAGATATAGGCCCCACCCACAATCGACTGAGATACAGGCCCCGCCCACACTCGACTGAAATACGGTCCCATCCCACACTCTCATATCCATAAATCATATAAACATTCAATACATGCAAAGATCACAAAGATAATAGCATACTATACCATCATTGGGCCCCACCCACATACAAGTCATATATGCACAACCTGATACTAGTAGATAGGATATCATTGGGCTACGCCCAACATACATATCAATACGTACACATGCAAGAGTCATACCGACAACTAGCATCCTAACATAATAACCATGGGCCAACATTAGTGCTTTCGACCCGCTAAACACAGTGCGGAGACTCACCTAGAGTGTTGAAGCTCAGTGCAAGAAATCCCTAGCTGTTGCCACAAAAACTTCTCAAGGTAAAAATACCAAAATATCACCCAATTCGCAATTGGGTTCCAATCCAGGATCAATAATCCATACTTAGGGTAAAATGACCGTTTTACCGCTGGCCCAAAAAGATTCATAACTAAGGCCCAAGTGCAAAACCAACAAGGCGCAAAACTATAAGATCTATAAAAGCTCCTTAATGGGCTAATTTTCCAAATTGGGCCCAACCACATATGGGTGTTACCCAAAAGCCGAACAACTCCTTGTGCAATATTAATTCTCTAATGCCCCAAAGGTCCAAGCCAATTGGGCCTTCTAAAGTCCAAACCATTGGGCCCACCAAGGCCCAATAAAAATCTTTTCCCAACTAGACATGCCCAAACAGAATGCCAAGACTCTAAGATTCCCGTGGTCAAAAAGGCCAACACACAAAACCCAAACCCATGCCCGAAGCCCAAGCATGAAACAACCCATAAGCCCATTAACGAGTTAAGAACTTTGCGTCTAAACTTCAGGAAACCTCAAAATGAAGCTCTTAATGAATAAAATCGACACCTCTATGCATTTACATGACACAAAGGGACCTAATAAGTAATTCAATACATTAAAAACTAACAAGAACATGTATGGACCTCATATAAGCATCAAGCAAGCATTTTTATAAACTTATAACCTTAGATCTGCCAAGAGTGACAACTCAAAGCTTTTGAAGTGGTGACCAACCACTATATCTCACTTATGAGGTCAAAATGGGACCAAAAACCCACATAATCATAAATATCAACTTCTAATGATTAATCTAAGAACTTTTTACCTTATATAAGCTGAAAATGTTGCAAGGAGTCTAGATCCACAAGCTCTTCCTTGAAGCATCACCTTGTACCAAACTTCCACTTCTTGAAATACAGTTGAATCCCAAAAAATGCACACACAAGGCACACAACCCTCTTGGATGAAGCTATAACACGAGATTTACGGTTTAATACATTGGATGATGAAAGAGAGGCACACACCTTGGACTTGTGGTGCTTAAATAGTGAGCCAACCCTTAAAATTAGGGTTTTAGGGATCCTAAACATATGGTGGGCGTACTTCCTGTATGATGGGTGTATGTCTCCCAAACCCGCATCCATTTCCCACATGTACGTTGGGTGTACTCCAGCTTACATTGGCGTACTTATGCGCATGCCACATTGTATACATGGGACTGCCTCGCCAAATATTTCCATTAGGGACCAAAATTGCCTATAACTTCAAAATATCATCACTCCCTCATCCTAGGCTCGTCTCCAACGAAACTTATATCCACAAAAAGGTGGCGAGAAGCCCTACGCTCCTAACAACACTCCCAAGCTTTAAAACCTCCCCAACAACACCCCAAACTCATAAAAGACCGAGATATCATATTATGATTATACCCTTGGCTTCCGAAGACACAATCGAATAGTTGGATCACTTCGACCATGACACCAACATCCGATATGGTCCAAATACTTCCTTTCCC
Organism: Lactuca sativa; assembly: GCF_002870075.4. Classification (NCBI taxonomy): domain Eukaryota; kingdom Viridiplantae; phylum Streptophyta; class Magnoliopsida; order Asterales; family Asteraceae; genus Lactuca; species Lactuca sativa. The sequence goes on from NC_056626.2 coordinate 102,717,115, forward strand.
GAAGCCCTAAGCCTTGTGTCAACTAATTACTAGGCCACAACCCCAAACAAAGGAGCAAATCCGAAACCAAGTGTTATAATCTCCCCTAATTAAATTAGATTTCGTCCTCAAAATCTCTCCTTATTAACACCCATATCAAAACAAACAATTTGTGGAATGCAAGAGGAGATTCTGCACATGAGACAACCTTATTGAGATAACCAAAACCCAAACCAAAATTCTGCCCCGAAGAAAACAAACCTTAACCTCCCGCAAAACCACTTCTGCCTATCCAAAAACTGAAATCTGTAATCGTCTGTCTCCTCGACAGACTGCCCTTGCTGAAATGTTACCAAGCCAAAATCTCATCGAATAACTGACCAACAATAACAATTCCAATCCTGATTATCTTGTTGCAACCTACGAAAACCAAGCCGCTGACCATTATCAGCCACAAAATACTTATACTTACAGAAGGCTCAGATAATCCTTCGAGTAGAAGATTCATCCATGCAATGGTTAGACTCAAACGAGAGCTACGTAACATGGTTAAATCAATTACTCTGGGATTATTTAATCAAACTGCAAGTGAGTAAGAACTTTCAACCCACAAGCTACTCCACAACACAAATCCTAAAATCACTACCTTTTCGCGAAGTATCATGATGCCTCTTATCTACTTTCCAATTGAACCGAGACCTCCCTGGTCCCAAATTATCTGCCAACTATCTATAATACTAGATTTCAGCCTACTTGCTGAGCCAAAGAACACCCTTATAGTCACCCTACGCGAATTCCGAAAGAAAACTTCAACAGGCAAAGCCACCCGAGCCATCTCAACACCAAACCAGGTGCTAAGCTGAACGCCACAGGACCAACCGTTGTCCTGCCTCATACCCAATCTCCCACGACCTACCAAATCCTGATTCCAAACATGTTGTGGCCCTCCCACAGTCTTGCGAATAGATCACCCTTGGCCTAAACGGACCTAAAAGAAATCCGTGAGCTGTAACGACCAAAATTTCAAAACAATTAAAACTTTTCAAAAACCACTCATTTTAATAACGTTGTTACAAAAAGGTTTTCAATACATTATTTAATAGAGTATTTTTCCCAGGTTCAAATCATAAAACACCAACGCGGGGAACGGTACGATCACGCCTTTGCCTTGCCACAGACTCCTGAGAACCTGAAAACATAAAACCACAACTGTAAGCCCGAAAGCTTAGTGAGATACCCCCAAAAATACCAACCACAAATACGCCCTTCCAGGCCACGACCTTCCGGTCCAAAACATATCGCCTTCCGGCCCATAACATATTGCCTTCCGGCCCATAACACATCGCCTTCCGGCCCATAACATAACAGCATACATAACATAACAGAAGATAGAACAACCATACATATCGGGTCAAATCCCCAAACCAAACAACTGTGCACATAACATATAATCATTCAACAGATCACAGTCAGCGAATCGATCAACAGATCACATAACATATCATTACGCTAACTAAGATACCGGACTAACCGGTCACTAGCATAACATCACCATAAGAATCAGTCAACATAATAATTACACACATACGCCTTTCCAGGCCATGACCTTCCGGTCCACATCGCAATGCCTTCCGGCCTACAACATGTAATGCCTTCCGGCCCACAACATATAATGCCTTTCGGCCCATAACGTAATGTCTTCCGGCCCATATTCCGCAATATCATAACAACAAACACTACTCGGATTTCCATCCGATAAAGGGGTCGACCTTGGTGCCGTAGACCCTATAGATATAGTGAGGATAACTCACCTCGAAACTGCCGACTGAACAGATAACTCAAGCTGCTCCGATCACTGATACGATCTCCACCTCTGGACAGCCACCAATGCACTGAACTCAAACAATAATCAACAATTACCAAAATACCCCTGGAACCCACTGTTCAACCATTGGTCAAAGACTAGGTCAAAGTCAACCCCTGACTGACCCTACTCGCCGAGTCAACCCGATGACTCGCCGAGTTCCCATACTCAGAACTTCACTCAATCCGCGACCTAACTCGCCGAGTCACCCCGAGACTCGCCAAGTCCCACAACTTCAGAGTCCTCTCACACACAACTCACCGAGTCATCCCTTGGCTCACCGATTCTCGACTCAACCAGAGAATATCGGAACTCTTCGACAAGACTCGCCGAGTCCAAGAACAGACTCGCCGAGTCTATGGCTATCTTCAACCTACTCGCCGAGTTGTTCATACAACTCGCCGATTTCCAGGCCATCTTCATCCAACTCGCCGAGTTGTTCTTCCAACTCGCTGAGTCCCAGCTCATCTTCAAACAACTCGTCGAGTACACTCATGTGACTCGCCGAGTACCACTAGTCTGAATCCATACAGAAGCACTCCAAGCCATGCAATTGATCCAAAACATAGATCTAGCTTCCTACAACCCCTTTATCACGTAAAGTGGCAAACTTTACGTGAATCCAACGAGATCTAGGCTATTTGCACAATGGTTTAGGGTTTGGGACATGTAAGCTTCACTAAACACTCCAACACAGGAACTTTCATGCTCTCTGATTCTTCTCTATTCTAGATCTGAGGTAGCAACCTCAGATCTAACCTCTAGACTTCCAATTCCACCCATAGACAAGTTCCCACAAACCCCAAAATGAAGAAATAACATAAAAATAGCCCAAGAACGAGATATTACCTCCAATGGACGCCCAATGTGCAATGCAATTCGATTCCATGCAAAGCCCCTTGCTCCAAGCCTTCAATCTCTCAAAATTCCTTCAATAATTACTTCTCCAAGCTCCAATCCACTCAACAATGGTGCTTCTCCGCGATTTAGGGTTTTTCTGGGGCTCAAGGGGTGATAAAGAGGCTGGGAGGGAAAACATAATGTTCTTTATATAGGGCTCAACCCCGGGAATTAGGGTTTTCTCCACTCAGCGCCTACTCGCCGAGTCCTCCTTACCGACTCGCCGAGTCAGCTACTTAACACGCGACCGAGTCGCGACTCTACTCGCCGAGTCCATCCATGGACTCGCCGAGTCACTCTTCCACAACTTACTCTTTTAGCCCTTCAACTCTACTCTTGATATTTCGGGATGTTACAATTATCCCCCACTTATATTAGGCTTCGCCCTCGAAGCCTACAGCAACTCAACTCCAAGGATACTCCCATAACGCTCCACCTGGCCTTAACCAGACCAGGTCCCTCCATACATACTTATCGAAACTCGAACACACTTTCCCCTCCTTCACGGTGTCCTGACCACCGTCTCGAACCGGGCATCGACTGTGCCCCTGATTATCATTCTCAATAACCGAGAATTACCCAAGATGCAACTTTGCTCTAAATCTCAACAATCACTCGACCCATAAGGGTTAGAAAACCAAGGACCATCGGATCCCCGATCCGAATCCCACTCTATCCATTCCGGAACGACTGAGAGACCCATTCTCAATCTCAGAGCAACTCTCACGAGTTCTCCCCTTGCAACCGCATACACATGCTGAACTAGCTCTAACACCCTCAGGTTGGGAAAACCTGATACACTGATAATACCCTCAAACATCCCCCAGTATGAACCACTAATATACAACCCATACCCTGATCAGAATCACACTAAGAGTTCAAGACTCTCTCTCTCTCTCTCCCTGCATCCCTTCCGAGCCTCTTGGCTCTACACTTGCGGATTTCCCTCCGCGACCTCAGCAGACATTCCAAACCGGATGAGCTTCTAATCCACTGCCGCAAATACGTTGCTCAATAACCATACTTGAATTGCTCTAATCATAACTCTGCTCTGCCGCTTTCACTTCCGTGAACTTGCACTCCCTCTCGGAGTTACACGCCTCTTACCTCTTTCTCTTCCTTTACCAAGGAATCCACCCGGTCATAATGTCACTCCGACAAATGCCACGACGCTCACCCGACGCTACACCACCCTTAGCGTGACCGCTAACCATCCAACACACTTACCCTGACTCTCCTCGCAGGGACTCTCAAGCCCATGAACTACCTCACTTAAACAAGATCACTACCCGGGGCCAGACCTTCCAATGCAATCACACTGCAACATACACAATACGAAATCTCAAACTGATCCAACAATACCAACATAGTCTCCAGCATGACTGGACCGACTCACATAACACATATTAGCCACTCGAGGCTATATCTCTGTGGGTCCGTACACCCAAACTCTGCGAACCCTCAGGTTCTAACTCTAGGAACCTTCCGGTTCCAACTCTACAACATGCACAACATAAATCCCATAGAATTAATGCAGTACAACACATCACGTACATAAAGCATACATATAATCTGATCACATAACCCCGGTTACCCACTCAAACTTGATCTCGGCCTGCTTCCAGGCCTCCACAATCAAATGCCCTAGGTCTGTATCCCGCCCCGCATGCCCGACACTCGCTCCTATCAGCCTATACTCAAGGCTGACAGAACACTGCTGAATCCCAACAGCTAAGCACCCTCAGATACTCATCGATCTCCCGGAGAATTCTCCAATTCTCCCCCACTTAAACCACTGACAAACAACCACCGGTCACCATTAACGACCTTCCAGAACAACCCTGCACAAGGAGAACACTTACACACTGACTGCTTCCCACAAGCATAAGCAACCCTCAGCAAAACACATCTCCTCACTGATCAATCTGCTCACCGAGAATCCGATCTCCAATTATCCCTTCCATGAATGTAGATGCTACCCGACATTCAACCCAATGCCGCATCTCCACTAATAACCCTCACGAACGATAACCAAAGAAATCCCCAAAACAATAACCCATAACCAAACCACAACCCGCAAAATGACGAATACCGCATCGAAAACCGCACAAAGATACCAGCACAAAACACCAAACTATAACCATACCAAACCTTCAGGGAACAACGGATACCAAAACGAAAACCCAAAACACAAACCCATAATCATGCCAAGCCCTCAAGAAACAACGGATACCAAAAAGAAAACTCTCCAGCGGGACTAATAGATAAATGATACTCCATAATAATCATAATTCCACAAGGCGACAAGAAAGAAACATACCCGCAGCTGCACCCGACACTGCTCTGACCACCTCCGCTGCAAGCTGAAAAGCACGACTCTAAGCCCTTGGGGGCTCCGCTCCATCCTGACCTCCACCTGAAATCCTCAAAGTGGCCGGTGCTGGAGCCTGCACCGGTCCTGCAGAAAGCTGTGGACAGTTGACCCTCAAATGTCCAACCTGACGACAATGATAACAAATCCTCAAATCCCGAATCGGCACTGACTGCCGACAATCCCGTGCATAGTGCCCCTCCTTTCCGCACTTGCGGCATGCACCACCGGACCAACAAACTCCAGCATGACCCCTCCTACACTTCCCACAAGTGTGGCCGCTCCGATCCCCCACTCTAACATCAACGGTCCTGGACCGTTTTGGCGCCGGTTGCGACTGCATCGGAGCCTGCCTCAGCTCACGCAACTGCAACTCAACCTCTAAGTCACGCCGCATGGCGGCCTCCTGCAACTCCAACAAGATCTCGCACCTCTGCGCGGACACGAACTGTCTGATATCCTCCTTGAGCGTGCTCAGATATCGGGACATCTGAGCCTGCTCCGAAGCGAACTCAGGGCAAAACATCGCCCTCTCAGTGATCTTAGTCACCGACTCCGAATCCTGCTTCAGCTCGAGAAACTCCTGAGCCAATCTCTCCCTCTCATCCTGCGGAACATAGCGAGTGATGAACATCTCTCGGAACTGATCCCATGATACCGCAGCCCTCTGTGCATCTGAATATGACCCCGTGGTCAATCTCCACCAAACCTTCGCCCCGAGCCTCAACAGGTTCAGAGCACACCTCACCCTCTGATCAGCAGGGCATAAACACGTAAAGAAACACCCCTCCACGTCCGATAACCACCTCATTACAACAATCGGGTCCTAAACTCCATCGAAGGTGGGGGGGCTCCGTATTATCGAAGTCCCGATATTGAAAATCCCTATCAGCTCCTCCCCCTGCTGTTGCTACAGCCACTGTAGCCGCCGCGGCAGCCGTCTCCGCGAGAGTCGCATAGCGCTCATCAAAATACTCAACCATGGCGGTCTTGATCGACCCAAACAGTTCCGGCAACTCAGCCCGGAACAACGCAGCAACCTCATCATGCAGGATCTCGCGAATCCTCGCATCCAACTCACTCATGCTCATCTGATCGATAACCTCAGACGGCACCGATCCACCCGGAACTCTCTCTCTAGCTCCTGATCCTGATCCGGATCCACTCTCATCATGCCTCGGAATCTCCATATTGAAAAACACCATACCAAATCTCAGACACTTCCCACAATCCTGGAATCCAACTCTCGCAACCCAACCCTAGAGATCATGGTTTCCCTGATACGCGTATGGGTCCTGTGCTTTCAGTAGTACGAGCCCATACTACCTTCCACACCTACCTATATTTGTATGAAGTACTACCACAATACCCTACAGAAACATGCATAACAACTATCCACCCTCACCACTTGAGGAACACTGAGAATCTCCCATAAGGGACCCTAGGCTACAGGCATCACAAATCAGGCAATGTTATCATGAAATCCTGAAGATCCCTAGCCTAACTCTAGCATGTTGTTCTATCAAAGCTCCATAAAACAAGTGTCATGAATGGTAAATTTGGGGTTACTTACTGGCTCCGACTGATCGTACCTCCGCGTCCCCCTTTTACTTAATTTGAAAACCATTTTAATTTCTCTTTTAAAACCTTCCTCGATTTGAGACTGGAGTTACACGAGTGTTCCTCCAATTCACTCAAACCAAGGCTCTGATACCAACTTGTAACGACCAAAATTTCAAAACAATTAAAACTTTTCAAAAACCACTCATTTTAATAACGTTGTTACAAAAAGGTTTTCAATACATTATTTAACAGAGTATTTTTCCCAGGTTCAAATCATAAAACACCAACGCAGGGAATGGTACAATCACGCCTTTGCCTTGCCACAGACTCCTGAGAACCTGAAAACATAAAACCACAACTGTAAGCCCGAAAGCTTAGTGAGATACCCCCAAAAATACCAACCACAAATACGCCCTTCCGTTCTGGTCCAAAACATATCGCCTTCCAGCCATAACATATTGCCTTCCGGCCCATAACACATCGCCTTCCGGCCCATAACATAACAACATACATAACATAACAGAACATAACCCCGGTTACCCACTCAAACTTGATCTCGGCCTGCTTCCAGGCCTCCACAATCAAATGCCCTAGGTCTGTATCCCGCCCCGCATGCCCGACACTCGCTCCTATCAGCCTATACTCAAGGCTGACAGAACACTGCTGAATCCCAACAGCTAAGCACCCTCAGATACTCATCGATCTCCCGGAGAATTCTCCAATTCTCCCCCACTTAAACCACTGACAAACAACCACCGGTCACCATTAACGACCTTCCAGAACAACCCTGCACAAGGAGAACACTTACACACTGACTGCTTCCCACAAGCATAAGCAACCCTCAGCAAAACACATCTCCTCACTGATCAATCTGCTCACCGAGAATCCGATCTCCAATTATCCCTTCCATGAATGTAGATGCTACCCGACATTCAACCCAATGCCGCATCTCCACTAATAACCCTCACGAACGATCTGAGGTAGCAACCTCATATCTAACCTCTAGACTTCCAATTCCACCCATAGACAAGTTCCCACAAACCCCAAAATGAAGAAATAACATAACAATAGCCCAAGAACGAGATATTACCTCCAATGGACGCCCAATCTGCAATGCAATTTGATTCCAAGCAAAGCCCCTTGCTCCAAGCCTTCAATCTCTCAAAATTCCTTCAATAATTACTTCTCCAAGCTCCAATCCACTCAACAATGGTGCTTCTCCGTGATTTAGGGTTTTTCTGGGGCTCAAGGGGTGATAAAGAGGCTGGGAGGGAAAACATAATGTTCTTTATATAGGGATCAACCCCGGGAATTAGGGTTTTCTCCACTCAGCGCCTACTCGCGGAGTCCTCCTTACCGACTCGCCGAGTCGGCTACTTAACACGCGACCCAGTCGCGACTCTACTCGCCGAGTCCATCCATGGACTCGCTGAGTCACTCTTCCACAACTTACTCTTTTAGCCCTTCAACTCTACTCTTGATATTTCGGGATGTTACATGAGCAAGTTAGAGATTCACCAAAACCTCACAACTAAACCGAGATCGGTGAATGCTACGGGCAACCCCGCAGTCTTACAACACTTCCAAGCTAATTGGTATCTCATTCCAAGGAAAGGCGCGAGCCAAATGTTGGAAAGTTTTCTGAACTTCCAACTCCTATAATCCTCAATCTAGACAGCCACTTGACTCCCTTCATTCCTGATGGGAATGCGAAACTCATCCTAGTTTCACACCTGCTTCTGATCCTGAATACCAGATCGATTCTCCCCCGCTTAAATTCGACTAGGCCTTCAAAACACATGAGAATTAAAGGAATTCTCGACACTTCTTACCCTCTAATAGCCAACTGCTGACAGTCCGTGCTTACCAATGCCAATGCTCCATCACCAGCCAACCCAAAAGATTACACAACGCTAAAAACCATATGAAATTTCTCTAATCCTAACGAGACTAATAAGCCCAGATGCCTTGAAATGATTCCACACTCAAATCTTGAATTCCAAATAACCGACGCTTCGACCAAAACCATAGCAATAGACAACTTCCCTTGGCGCTTCCGAAAGCCAACCCAAGCACAAAGACCTTGAACGCGGCTGGAGCATTGTTGAACCGAAAGGGTATCACCACGAACTTGTAATAACCATAACAAGTTCGGATGGCCATATTCTATACATCGTCCACTCTGAGCCTCATCTGATGATAGCTCAAACAAAGATCATTCTTGGAAAACCAAGATGCACCCTGAAGCTGCTTAAATAAATCATCAATCCATGGGAATGGATAATGGTTCTGCACCGTTCGCTTATTTAGCTCCCGGTAGTCAATACACATCGATATGACCCATCCTTCTTCTTTACAAACAGGATTGACGCTCTCGATGGGAAACTACTCGGTCAAATGACTCGCTTCTCTAACAGATCTTACAGTTGTGTAGAGAACTCCTGCATCTCTTGAGGAGCCAACCGATATGGTGCTTTGGCTATCAAATCCGCACCAAGAACCAAGTTAATCTGAAACTCTACTTGCCTCTCCAGAAGCACTCCAAGCAAATCCTCTAGAAGCATATGTGGGTACTCCCGTAAAATCGGCATATCAACTAGAGTCACCTTACCATTCTTTCGGTATCCATAACATAGGCGACATAATCGAAACAACCCTGATGAAGGTAGCGCCTAGATCTAGCTGTTAAACATAGAACCGGCCTGCACTGAGAGCCCTCTCCTTGGACCGTAAATTCTCCCCCAATTATGGTCCGAACATGCACCATCCGATGTTCGCAATAAATCATCGCCCCATTGAGGCACATCCAATCGATCCCCAGGATAACCTTGTTCTCATGCAAAGGAATAGGAACCAAATCCATCGGATAGAGCTCATTGAACATCTCTAGATTGCAATCTCGATGAACCTTTGATGCCTAGACAGATCGATCATTCATAATCTCAACCTATAATGAACAAGCCAGCTCCCCCGGAGTTCCAACAAACCTCTTGCTGAGTGCAAGAGATACGAAAGATCGGGTAGCCCTCGAATGAAACAATACCAAGGAAAAGATATCGTTCACAAGGAACAATCCTAAAACAAAATACACAAAAATAAGAAGAGAAATCAACATAAATATAGAGTTAACGAGAAGATACATACTAGTCACAACATCCGGTGCAGTACCAGACTCCTCGGTTATCAACTGAAAAGCCTTAGTCCTCACAACAGGCGCCTCCACCCTCCCCTGGAGGCCATTAGTAATCTGTAGGTTCGTTGGAGTAGGTGCTTCTGCTGATCCTCCTGATGCTAAACTCGGGCATTTGGCCTTCTTTTGGCCCCTCTAACTATAATGAAAGCAAATCAAATATGATGTATGGGTGGTGGTGATAGTAGTAGTGCAATCCTTGCTATAGTGCGTTGTGTTGCTGCACTTGTAATAGCCCGAACCACCCGCCATGGAAGCCCATCATGTGACCTGCCCCATTTGCCACAGTGGCTCCGACCTTGTTGGCCATTCGAACTAGAGTCCAAACCCTTGGATTTCTTCACCGAAATCCCAATCGTCTGCCCATACTCTGCCTTCCTCTTCCCTATGTTCTCTAAATAAATATCTCGTTCACATGTCGTGGATATCATGGTGCCCAGAGTCAAGCAGGCGGAAAAACTGTAACAACCGAAAATTTTGGATCAAGTAAGGTCTAAATCTTAACCGTGTATAAGTACATACACAATGTAACCTAATGCAATAAGGACTTGATAGCCTATAGAGCATGCCTTTATAAGTTATAGATATGTATATATAACTTATATATATATATATATATATATATATATATATATATATATATATATATATATATATTGAAAACTATGCTGAAACAAGTCAATGTAAGTCAACAAAAGTCAAGTATTTATTGAATAAAGTTTGAATTATACCTAATTATAAGGGATTTTGGTTTCTGGAATCAAAAGCCTAGGGATTTCGGTAATGTAGGACCAACCATACTTTCCTAAAACCGAAAACATTAAGGATCAAAAGCATGACTGAAATCTCTTCGTGGTAAAGTGCTAGGAGCGAAATATCTACCATGAACACATCTTAGACCAAAATTACCTTCTAAGGCCCATCATAAGACCGAAATCAATAAAGTTTGGGCCCATTAGTACAAAATCTACCCCTATATATAAGTTTTTAACCGAAAACACATTTTATTTCTCATTTCCCAAACCAAAACTCCTCAAAATTGCTCTTAAAACTCATCCGTAAACACCATATCATTATAAGATCTTTCCGAAATTTCCTTTAAATCTTTGAAAGCTTCTCAAGAACATTCATACCATCTTCAAGTCTTCATATTTCCACGAAGAACACGAAGAACACCAAGAACAGCTTCAAATATTCCTTTGAAATTATTATAAGTACCTCTTACATAACTTAGTGTTGTTTATCACTTTAAATTTATTATTACGCTAATTGAATTACGATATCGTGTAAAAATATTATTAGGATACGACTATCCACGCGTATTCTAACCCGCAGATGACCGCTATCATTTCGTTACCCAACCGAGAACACTCACTTGAGGTGAGTTCATACCTCTACGTTTTCATGATATTCAATTGTTTTAGGGAAGAATACAAGTAAAACACAAGAAACCTTGCGTTTAAAAATATAAATCGCTTATTATGTTCTCTTACCGTTTATATGCATTTTTATGTGAATTTACTAAATATGTGAAACAACATCACTACCAAATTTATAAACATTTACCAAACATGTTAAAACACAAAGGTTTTCATTTCAGTAGAGAACACACTATAAACTATAATAGGTATAGTTTATAGAACTTACATATCATATAACCAAGTTCGAAAAACAATACAGAAAGAAACATATAAACTATAATAGGTATAGTTTATGGAACATATGCACTATTTTACCAAGTTCAGATCACAATACAGAAAACAAACATATGAACTTTATAGGTATAGTTTATGAGTCATATATACAGTTTATTCATTAAGGGAATTACATTCCATTTACTAAAGTGTATTACATTTAAATTACTAAAGGGGATTATAATTCATTTATTAAAAGGGTTTTCAGTTTATTACTCGTGAACTCATTGAAGCAATTTGTGAAACGCCTTCAAGTACTTATCTAAGTGCCAACAAAAGTCTCGACTTATAACTAGAGTTTCTTGTAGGGAGAGCGAGAAATTTGTGTATAGATCTATACAGGACTAGCAATCCTGCATCTTAACTATTAGCTACAGTTAGGCCAGCCGGCCTGGCGCGACAAATGTCGTTAACATTTCCGACAACTAAAGAATGTCGTGTTTAGGCCATCTAAGGTCACACTATGGTTATAAGAACTCACATGGAGAAAAAAACGACACATTTCGAAGTAATATATTTTCAGACATTTTCATTTGAACATTAACTTTATAGTTGGTTACAGGGAAAACATCCTTTTGAATAGTTTTATATGATAATAAAACTACATTTCACGATACCTCTATACAACAAGGAATACATTTCTAGAAACATACATTTAAAGGGATTACATACTAGTATAACTACAATATACTATTTTCCTAGTAAATTGCAACTTACATTTCAGAAAGGCCTATAATTGTTTATTCTATGATGACTTAGCGTATATGTTAGGGTTATATATAATTGAAATCCGGTAGGAATTAGAATGCGTGTTTCTGCCTTATTTCCTATTCCTTGTTTGGTTGTGAATTTTGGGCTGAGTCACTCATTCGACTGTACGTTCAATCTTGATTATATATAACTTCTATACTTTAAGTGATCATAAGGGGAAGCAGTATGAGTCACACCACTTAAGTGAGTTAGAACTTCGAAGTACAAATTCCAAACATAAGAAACTTATACATTTTTGTCTTAAGGTGTTAAGACTGCATTACATTTACAATAGAAAATATCGGACTTTCTGAATGAACACACTTACATTTTCAAGGAATAAAGAACATAATTTTCGATACCAAATGCTTATGATCTAACCAAGTTAAATGTTCACACTTTTTCAAACCACTTGTATTCTTAAGAAATAAGTAGACAGGTACCCCCCACAAGTGTCACGAAGATGGAGCATAATAGCTTTACGCCTTATCTATTGCTATAGTTTTGATGTTAAACAAACAATGTTTTGAATAGAATGTAAATTATATATTTTCAATATATTGGTTGTTTTGCTTTGATTGCTATTATTCAATTGTTACGATATTGTACATGACAACATCTACCCCCGAACGGTTCCGCCGTTCCAGTTTGGGGGTGTGACAAAAACTAACAAACTCCTTGATGTCAGATCTTAATATTTCATTGTATTAGGTGTTCCTCATGTTCATATCTACCACATACTAGGGTACCAACGAATCTCTCTCTTTGAACATGGTGGTGATCTTCACCATAGTCTCAGTCGTCTGTCTCATAGGTAGAAACTCCCTAGCTAACTATTGCACCTCAATAGTTGATGAAAACTCTGATCGAAACCAGGTCACAAAATTTGGTCAGGTTGTGGCATCAATGACTAGAGCTCCCAAAGTATAGTCGACCTCCTCCCACCAATCTCAGGCTCACACCCTCAGACATCCTGCAGCAGACCTCACCTTCGACCCCTCGGGGCAGAAGCTCTTACGCTGGGCACAATGAATGTTAGCTATCCAATTCATGGCTGTAATGGGGTCCTTCAGCATAGAGAAATATGATGCCCTACATCCCATCAAATCCATAAAGGAGAGAGTGCGGGCCCCAAACTACTTAGCGGCTGGTTCGACCATGAAGATTCAAAGTTGATCCTCAATCAGCTCGATTATATCCTCCTTGATCGACTCAACCATCACTGGGGTCTCATCAAGGATGCCTCTTGTAACCTCTGATGCAATGAAATCACATAGCCTCACATCAATCAGTTCAGTACTCGTGTCCGAACCAGATTAAGATTTTGAACATGCTGCTCCGTGACGTGTCACCACTATACTGAAACATAACGTCATAATCAATTAGCAAACACACAAAAAGGTTCACACTCTCGAGCTCCATAGATTCATCATGGTCTTACTGGTCTCTGGTATAAATTATGTGCTTCCAGTAGTACAGGCCCGATACTACCTTCTACACCTACTTATACACTCCTCAAGGACTACCCCGACTCCTCCAACTTCCTCTTTCCCAACTAGTACACTCCTCATGTCACACCCCGAAACCGATGGCAGAAACGTTCCGGGGCGGAGGACGTCATGCGTAGTATCACAACCATTGTACATAGTAAGCATAGTAAACACAATCATTACATTACATATGAATATTTACATTTGTTTGAAAGTGGAGAAATACATAATTTATATATACATCAATATAACAAAAGTATAGACGAGACTTCTATATGCACCGTCTTCTCCAAAAGTAAGCGGGATACCTGTCTAACGAGAACCTGAGAATACAAGCAGTTTAAAAAAATATCAGCATAAAGTTGGTGAGTTCATAAGTGGTTGAGTTCTGGTAAATGAAAACGTTCCTTTGGTTTCATGAAAAGTTGTTATCCAAAAAAATCTCATATTTTCTTATAAAAGAAGTTGGTTATTCATTTGTTAAACAACCCGTTTAAGAAAAATTAAGTTATCCCAGGAAAAACCCATATTTTCCTTAAAGTCAATGGTTGGTTATCGATCCGGAAATGAAATGTACAAGTATCTACCATACTTGTATCGTTAGGCGAAGTTTCCTTGAAAGCTAGGTTAATCTTGATAAAGTACATTAGTTTTAAGACATATATAAAATTAATAAGTAGGTAGTGAATTAATTCCTAAGGGTATTGCTAATACCCTCTAGTAATCAAAACAATTATTACTTTGAGGATAGTTCACTAGGTTCATTATTACTAAAAGTAAATCTCCATTATCTAAGTTGCGAGTTCTATAACCATACAATAAACTAGATACGGCTCGTAACAGGGCCAATATCATTTTATGACTTTGTCACCCGTAGACCTGTCGGTCCCACTATAGCTAAAAGTAAGTTGCGGGGTACTCAGTCCTGTATAGATCTATACACACAAGTCACGTTCTCCCTCCAGGAGATACTGGTTATAGGGTCGGTCCTCCATTCTCGTATCTATGGGGAGCGTTACCGAGGACTTGTCTTCAATCTTAAGAATAACGAATTTACAAGTAATAATATGGAAAATCCCATTTTATGATTGGCGTGAATCCTGTGTAAATTATGAAATATAACATAACACATAACCTTTTATGATGAGATTCACAAGTTCCTTGTTTTGGTTTTGAAAACGAACTCTCTACAAGTTAATTTCTTAATCGGTTGGTAAAACGTTTTTCAGTGTTGAAAGCATGCTAGACATATAAGTATTTCATATGAAATAATAGGTTTTGAGTACAATTTCCCTTGTACTTTTGCTTGTATTCCCCCTAAAAACATTAAAAGTCGGAAAAAGGTAGGGGTATGAACTCACCTGACGTGGGTGTGTCCGGTTAGGACGCTAGGTGCCAATTTAGGACTAGAACACACACGAGGGTCCTACGTAACATGAAGTGATACATAGTTGTATATAATTTGTCATTAAACCACTAATTAAGCAAGTAAATACACTCTAATGCGAGGAAACACCTTATTTCAAGTGTTAGGAATGATACGTGTTGCATCTAAGGAGTCTATGGCCTCGTTAAGAAGTTTAGTCTTCAAGTGTAAGCCCTTACGGGGTGTTTACAGTTTCAAGACCATATCCCCATGACTTTATGGCTGTAAACTCATCGGAGTGGTGTTATTTGGTGCTCAAAGGTCTTATTCTTCACAAAGAAAGGTCCTAGGGTTGAATCAAAGGCCATGGAAGTGTTTGGGGCTTGAAATGGACCCTTTATGGAGTTTACGGTTTCTAAACCACTCCTTGGGGAGTTTACGGTCGTAAACACATGAGTTTACGGCCGTAAACTCATGTTTTTCCATTTTTCATGTGTTTTGGTGGTTGTAGGTTAAGCATGCAAAGTTCTCGACCTAAATATAGGCCATACAAGGTGTTAAGGGCACTTAAAAACCCTTTGGAGGTGTTTACGGTTTTGGGAGATCCCCAAACTGTAAACTCATGGTTACCCCCTTTAATTCATGTTTTGGGGTTCTTATATCATTCATGCAAGTTTCTAGGTCGTAAGCTAAGCATTGGAAAGGTTTTGGAAGGGTTTTGGGGCATAAAAACCCCTTTTAGGGTGTTTACGGTTTTGGGATGTTCCCAAACTATAAACACATGTTCTTGAGGTTTTTTGATGATTAAATCACGAATTTTCAAGCATGTTAGGCTAAAACACAAGCTAGGAAGGTTAACTTACAGTTGTGAAGCTTGAAGGGGCGTTTCTAGATCGAATCCCGAGTTGTAGAGAGAGAGTAGAGAGAAAGCTCTAAGGTGTGTGAAAAAGGTTCAAATGGAGACCACTCAACCCTCATATAGGGTTGAGTTCACGGCCAGGTGGGGATCCACCCAATCCTGACATTAAATAGAGTTTAATATTGTACCCGGTTAAATGGCCGTAACCCAACTTAGTCGTGAACTAGAAATTTTTACGAAAGAATTCGAGGGTATTTCACTGGATTTTATCGCTTTCAGACGCATATGAAAAATACAACAATAACCTAAATGGATTTACTTACCTCAAAAGTTAACGGAAATTTTTTAATAAAAATGAATTTTATTAACGGAAGTGGGTTACATTGATGGAATAAATTTCAGGTTGTCACATCATCCCCCCGTTAGAGGAAATTTTGTCCCGAAATTTGGAAATAAGATACAAATCATGGATTAGAAAAGAGGTGTGGATATTTCTGTTTCATTGAATCCTCGCGCTCCCAAGTGAACTCAGGTCCCCGCTTGGCATTCTAGCGAACCTTTACTATCGGGATGTGGCTTTGTTTCATTCGTTTGATCTCCCGATCCATGATTTCGATTGGTTCTTCCACGAAGTTCAGATTATCATTGATCTCGATCTCATCAAGAGGGATCACAAGGGTTTCATCGGATAGAAACTTTTTAAGTTTAGAGACGTGGAAGACAGGGTGGATGTTGCTAAGCTCTTGAGGTAATCTGAGTTTGTAGGCTACGGAACCGATCCTAGCAAGGATCTCGAAAGGTCCTATGTATCTTGGCTCGCTTTTTCCAAAGCGTATCATGCCTTTCCAGGGCGAGACCTTCAACATGACATGATCTCGAACCTGGAATTCCAAGGGTTTTCATCGTTTATCGGCATAGCTCTGTTTTCTGTCTCGTGAAGCTTTCAGTCGTTTTTGAATTTGGTTGATATTTTCGGTGGTTTCACGGATGATTCCAGGACCAATGAGAGCACTGTAGGGGACTCGACCTTTAGGTAGCTGCGTGTCCCCTACCTCGGGCCAGCATAGAGGGGATCTGCACTTGTGACCGTAGAGGGCTTCGGACAGGGCAACCTTGATACTGGTGTGGTAACTGTTGTTATACGAGAACTCGATCAAGGGTAAATGAGTGTCCCACGACTTTCCGAAGTCGATGACACATGCTCTCAACATGTCTTCCAAGGTCTGGATAGTTCTCTCACTCTGCCCATCTGTCTGAGGATGATAAGTTGTACTCTTATCCAGCTTAGTTCCAAGAGCTTTCTGAAGGGACTGCCAAAATCTCGAGGTAAACCTGCTATCTCGATCGGAGATAATGGACACAGGTACACCATGCAATCACACCACTTCTTGAATGTAGATTCTCGTGAGTCTTTCCATCTTGAATGTTTCTTTAATCGGTAGGAAGTGAGCACATTTTGTCAATCGATCGACAATTACCCAAATGGTATCATACCCACTCAGAGATTTGGGTAATTTGGTGATGAAATCCATAGTAATCATCTCCCATTTCCACACAGGTACCTCGGGCTGCTGGAGCAGACCTGAGGGCTTTTGATATTCGAACTTCACCTTGGCGCAAGTCAGACACTTGTCCACGAAGGTAGTGATTTCGGCTTTCATGTTTGGCCACCAGTATAATTTCTTGAGATCCAGGTACATCTTATCCGAACCTGGGTGCATGGAGTATCTAGTCTTGTGAGCTTCGTTCATGACAACCTCCCTAAAACCACCGAACTTTGGGGTCCAGATCCGGTCCATGAAACAATAGACTCCGTCACTTCTAATCTCAAGATTTTTATTCATTCCCCTCAAGGCTTCATTAAACACGTTCTTTGGTTTTTGGGCTTCCAATTGAGCCTCTCCAATTTTTGCGGATAGATGGGAATGGATAGTCATTGTCAGAGTCTTCGCCTTGTTGCATGAGCTTTCCTTTCGGCTAAGGGCATCTACCACCACATTGGCCTTGTCGGGATGGTAGCGGATTTTGCACTCATAGTCACTGAGCAGTTCTACCCATCGTCGTCGTCTCATGTTTCAGTCTTTCTGATCGAAGATGTGTTGTAGGCTTTTATGGTCCGTGGAGATCGTGCACTTGGTCCCACAAAGGTAATGTCTCCAAATTTTCAGTGTGAAGACCACTGCTCCTAACTCCAGGTCGTGAGTTGTATATTTGACTTTGTGTGCCTTCAGCTGTCTCGAGGCATAAGCAATAACTTTCCCCCTCTGCATAAGCACACAACCTAAGCCCTGATTGGACACATTGTTGTAGACAACGAAGTCCTCCGTCCCTTCGGGCAGGGACAGGATAGGTGCGCTGCACAAGGCTCGCTTCAACACTTGGAATGCAACGTCTTGCTTTTCACTTCAACAAAAGGGTACACCTTTATGCGTCAGAGTAGTTAGGGGTTTGGCAATTCTAGAAACATTTTGGATGAATCTACGATAATAGCCTGCAAGACCCAAGAATTGACGGATTTCTATGGGTGTCTTCGGTGCCGACCAATTCTCCATCGCTTTGATTTTGGAAGGGTCCACGTGTATGCCTTCCTCGCTTACTAAGTGACATAGGAAAGTTACCTTCCGAATCCAGAATTCACACTTAGAGAATTTCGCGTACAGCTTCTCCATCCTTAGGGTTTCCAACACTAATCTCAAGTGTCGTTTGTGATCTTCCTCGCTTCTGGAATAGACAAGTATATCGTTAATGAACACAATAATGAATTTGTCCAGAAAAGGGCGACACACCCGGTTCATCAGGTCCATGAACACTGCCGGTGTGTTGGTTAGACCAAAGGGCATCACTACAAAATCGTAGTGTCCATATCAAGTCCTGAATGCTGTCTTGGAAACATCACTCTCATGAACTCGTAGCTGATGGTACCCTGATCTAAGGTCTATTTTCGAGAATTAACTGGCTCCTTGAAGTTGGTCTAAGAGGTCATCTATTCAAGGAAGAGGATAACGGTTTTTAACAGTCAGCTTGTTCAGCTCACGGTAGTCTATACACATCCGAAAGGATCCATCTTTCTTCCTCACAAATAACACCGGGGCTCCCAAGGGTGAGGAACTCGGTCTGATGAACCCTTTGCTGAGCAGCTCATTAAGCTGACTAGATAACTCCTGCATTTATGTTGGTGCTAAGCGATATGGAGACTTGGCTACGGGGGTAGCTCTGGGGATTAGGTCAATGCAAAACTCGACTGGGCGTTCGGGATGAATTCCCGGGATCTCTTCTGGAAAGACATCAGGAAAGTTGCAGACTTCGGGAATGCTCTCGAGGTCTTTAACTTCCTGTTTCTCGTTAATTACATGAGCTAGGAATTCATGGAACTCCTTTCGCAGGATCTTTTGAGCTTTGATGCATGAAATGATGCGAAGATTGGAGCTAAGTTTATCGCCGTAGATCATGAGGGTTTGGCCAGAAGGAAGATTGAGACAGATAGATTTTTCATAGAAAGGATATCAGCATGATTGGGACTCAACCAATCCATGCCAACGATAATATCAAAGCTCTTTATGGACACCGACATAAGGTCAATGGAAAAGGAATGGTCGTTTAGGGTAAGGGTGCAGCCTATGAATACATCGTTAGCGTTCTCTTTCTCCCTGTTAGCCATCTCAACGGTAAATGTTTCGGTTAATGGTTGAGGAGTATGTTTAAGAAAATATTTGAATGAATGGCTAACAAAACTTCGTTCCGCACCAGAATCAAAAAGGATGCATGCATAAGAGTTGTCGAGATGGAACGTACCCGTGACAACGGTGGGATCGACGACTGCCTCCTCTTGCCCCATAGTTAGAACTCTCCTAGTGTTGTTGGTTGTTGTTGCTTTGGGCCAATTTCACTTGAAATTCCCGACCTCACCACAACCGTAGAAGGTTTGACCGACACCTGCTCCGAATGGTTGATTTGTTGGTTGTGCTGGTGTTTTGCAGTTCCGAGCAGTGTGGCCCTTTTTGCCACAGTTTTTGTAGAGCATCTCACGACATGGGATGGAAGTGAGATGATAGTAGTTGCACTTGTCGCACCTAGGGAGGGTACCAACATATCTACCGGTAGGTGCTTGAGTGGCAGGACTAGTAGTAGGGGTAGTAGCAGCGTGGACTGTTACTGTTTGTTGTTTCTTTGAGGGCTCTTGTGAAGACTGACCCTTCTTCTGTTTCCAAAATTTTCTTTTCTCACCACTCCCTTTAGCTGTTTCAGGAGTGGTGGTCACTTCATCGAGATCGACTCCACGATCGATTAGAGTCTACGCCAGGCACTTAGCGCTGTCAAAGGTGTTTGGTATAGCAGCCAAGACATTTCCCTTGGTTGGCTGGGTCAGCCCCCAAATGAATCTTTCAATTTTTTTTCCTGGGTGACCATTCCCGGACAATGGAGCGCTAGGTCTTCAAACCTAGAAGTGTAGGCGGCAACATCAGAACCCTTCATCTTTAGGATCTAGAGTTCATGCTCCAGTTTCTGCATTTCGCCCCGCGGGCAGTACTCGACAAGCATTAACTCCTTCAAGCTCTCCCAAACCATGTCGTTTGCTACTAGCAGGGTTAAGGATTTGACTCGGCCATTCCACCAAGTCAATGCTTTGTCGGTGAAAGTGTAGGCGGCGAATTTCACCTTGTTGACTTCTGAGCAAGAACAGATTTCAAAGATAGACTCGATCTTCTCGAACCACCGAGTCAGGGTAATGACACCTCCAGTGCCATTGAAAGATGTGGGTTTCGCATTCATGAAGTCTTTATAGGAACACCCCTTCTGGTGTCCCTGACCACCTTCCTAGTTTTAGGGATGAGTACCACCTCATGTCCTGCCAGGACCACCGAGGTTCATCTGTCACATTGCAGCAACTATAGCAGCAGTAATGGATGGTTGGAACATGACGGGATCAAATGGAGGAGGTGGCGGAGGAGGATTATTGTTCTTTGAGCTGGGTCTTTTCGTTGGAGGCATCTTGATCTAAAATGATCAGGAAAGAGAGGATGGTAAGTCCCATGAATTTAAAAGATACGAAACAAGATGTATCTCTATAGGATAGATAAAGTGTTCTGCTAAGCGATAGAAAAGGAAAAAGTTACTAAGTCATATAAACTATCGCTAAGGAAAGGATGAGTAACAACACTTGGAATTAATTTTTACAACATATTCGGCTCTGACTAAAATACTCCTATAGTATTTTATGTTTTGTTGTGACGTTGACTTGTTGTTTGGATATTTGGTAAATTTTAGGCCTGCTGTACACCACAGTCACTCCCAAGCACATGTTGGTCGTGTCTCGAATGAATATATTTGATCAGGCTATATTAACCCTAGACACGACTACATAAATGCCCAGGTTTAACCGCAGTGCCCAACACCCAATTACTTTTGTTTTGTTCTACTCATGGTTACTGTTTTTGATATTTAGGTCTTCTTGTATACTTTTGTAAAATACTTGTATTTTAAAGTATACTTTTAGTTCAGAGCACTTCGGCCCCTTAGTGTTTATAGTTATATACCGTGTAAGGTTCGGTATACTTAGTTCACTATAAAGAAAAGCTCTGATACCAATTTGTCACACCCAGAAACCGACGGCGGAAACGTTCCGGGGCGGAAGACGTCATGCGTAGTATCACAACCATTGCACATAGTAAGCATAGTAAACACAGCCATTACATTACATATGAATATTTACATTTCTTTGAAAGTGGAGAAATACATAATTTATATATACATCAATATAACAAAAGTATAGACGAGACTTCTATATGCACCATCTTCTCCAAAGTAACCGGGATAACTGTCTAACGAGAACCTGAGAATACAAGCAGTTTAAAAAAATATCAGCATAAAGCTGGTGAGTTCATAAGTGGTTGAGTTCTGGTAAATGAAAACGTTCCTTTGGTTTCATGAAAAGTTGTTATCCAAGAAAATCTCATATTTTCTTATAAAAGAAGTTGGTTATTCATTTGTTAAACAACCCGTTTAAGAAAAATTAAGTTATCCCAGGAAAAACCCATATTTTCCTTAAAGTCAATGGTTGGTTATCGATCCGGAAATGAAATGTACAAGTATCTACCATACTTGAATCGTTAGGCGAAGTTTCCTTGAAAGCTAGGTTAATCTTGATAATGTACATTAGTTTTAACACATATATAAAATTAATAAGTAGGTAGTGAACTAATTCCTAAGGGTATTGCTAATACCCTCTAGTAATCAAAACAATTATTACTTTGAGGTTAGTTCACTAGGTTCATTATTACTAAAAGTAAATCTCCATTATCTAAGTTGCGAGTTCTATAACCATACAATAAACTAGATATGGCTCGTAACAGGGCCAATATCATTTTATGACTTTGTCACTCGTAGACCTGTCGGTCCCACTATAGCTAGAAGTAAGTTGCGGGGTAGTCAGTCCCGTATAGATCTATACACACAAGTCACGTTCTCCCTCCAGGAGATACTGGTTATAGGGTCGGTCCTCCATTCTCGTATCTATGGGGAGCGTTACCGAGGACTTGTCTTCAATCTTAAGAATAACGAATTTACAAGTAATAATATGGAAAATCCCATTTTATGATTGGCATGAATCCTGTGTAAATTATGAAATATAACATAACACATAACCTTTTATGATGAGATTCACAAGTTCCTTGTTTTGGTTTTGAAAACGAACTCTCTACAAGTTAATTTCTTAATCGGTTGGTAAAACGGTTTCAGTGTTGAAAGCATGCTAAACATATAAGTATTTCATATGAAATAATAGGTTTTGAGTACAATTTCCTTTGTACTTTTGCTTGTATTCCCCCCTAAAAAGGTAGGGGTATGAACTCACCTGACGTGGGTGTGTCCGGTTAGGACGCTAGGTGCCAATTTAGGACTAGAACACACACGAGGGTCCTATGTAACATGAAGGGATACATAATTGTATATAATTTGTCATTAAACCACTAATAAAGCAAGTAAATACACTCTAATGCGAGGAAACACCTTATTTCAAGTGTTAGGAATGATACGGGTTGCATCTAAGGAGTCTATGGCCTCGTTAAGAAGTTTAGTCTTCAAGTGTAAGCCCTTACGTGGTGTTTACGGTTTCAAGACCATATCCCCATGTCACACCTCGAAACCGATGGCAGAAACGTTCCGGGGCGGAGGACGTCATGTGTAGTATCACAACCATTGTACATAGTAAGCATAGTAAACACAATCATTACATTACATATGAATATTTACATTTGTTTGAAAGTGGAGAAATACATAATTTATATATACATCAATATAACAAAAGTATAGACGAGACTTCTATATGCACCGTCTTCTCCAAAAGTAAGCGGGATACCTGTCTAACGAGAACCTGAGAATACAAGCAGTTTAAAACAATATCAGCATAAAGCTGGTGAGTTCATAAGTGGTTGAGTTCTGGTAAATGAAAACGTTCCTTTGGTTTCATGAAAAGTTGTTATCCAAGAAAATCTCATATTTTCTTATAAAAGAAGTTGGTTATTCATTTGTTAAACAACCCGTTTAAGAAAAATTAAGTTATCCCAGGAAAAACCCATATTTTCCTTAAAGTCAATGGTTGGTTATCGATCCGGAAATGAAATGTACAAGTATCTACCATACTTGTATCGTTAGGCGAAGTTTCCTTGAAAGCTAGGTTAATCTTGATAAAGTACATTAGTTTTAACACATATATAAAATTAATAAGTAGGTAGTGAACTAATTCCTAAGGGTATTGCTAATACCCTCTAGTAATCAAAACAACTATTACTTTGAGGTTAGTTCACTAGGTTCATTATTACTAAAAGTAAATATCCATTATCTAAGTTGCGAGTTCTATAACCATACAATAAACTAGATATGGCTCGTAATAGGTCTAGTATCATTTTATGACTTTGTCACCCATGGACCTGTCGGTCCCACTATAGCTAGCAACAAGGTGCGGGGTAGTCAGTCCCGTATAGGTCTATACACACAAGTCACATTCTCCCTCCAGGAGATATTGGTTACAGGGTCGGTCCTCCACTCTCGTATCTATGGGGAGCGTTACCGAGGACTTGTCTCCAATCTTAAGAATAACGAATTTACAAGTAATAATATGGAAAATCCCATTTTATGATTGGCATGAATCCTGTGTAAACTATGAAATATAACATAACACATAACCTTTTATGATGAGATTCACAAGTTCCTTGTTTTGGTTTTGAAAACTAACTCTCTACAAGTTAATATCTTAATCGGTTGGTAAAACGGTTTTTAGTGTTGAAAGCATGCTAAACATATAAGTATTTCATACAAAATAATAGGATTTAAGTACAAGTTCCCTTGTACTTTTGCTTGTATCCCCCCTAAAAACATGAAAACTCAGAAAAAGGTAGGGGTATGAACTCACCTGACGTGGGTGTGCCGGGTTAGGACGCTAGGTGCCAATTTAGGACTTGAACACATGCGAGGGTCCTAGGTAACATGAAGTGATACATAATTGTATCTAGTTAGTCATTAAACCACTAATTGTAACAGCCCGGGATTTCAAATATTGAGATAATTATGATTTTGGGGGTGTTTTAAGAGGGGACTCGGCGAGTTGGAGCCTAGACTCGCCGAGTAGGATCGCAGACTTGGTCGCGGGTTCGCGACTGGACTCGACGAGTCTATATAGGACTCGGCGAGTCTACGCTGTTTAGCGAAAACCCTAACCGTTCAGGTTTGGGTCTTATATAACGCACTATATGTCGTCATTGCCCGTCTTTTAGTCGACTGAGAAGAACCCTAAGCGGCTGTGGACATCTAGAGCAAGATTGAAGGCCATTGGTGACTTGAAGAAATTGTTGTGCAAGGAGAAGAAGAATCTTGGCTAAAGGACCTGCAAGGAATTCGAGTTCTGAGGTTTGAGGACACAGAGAGTGCGTTATTCAGGTAATATTCAGATCATTTCTGTTATATTGATGTGTGCATGGATCTAGGGTTTATGGAACCCATTTGGTGATCAGATGGATTATTACCTTGTTACCCAGACGAATATAACCCTGTATTAGGACCTTTAGAGGTCCAGAAGGTCCCATGCTTGTGTATTTAGGAACCATACCTATCTCAGGAAGCAGTTTGATCAACTGCATGGCATGGACTCGCCGAGTCCGATGAACAGACTCGGCGAGTAGCTTGAAGATTTACTGGGACTCGTCGAGTTGTTCTTCAGACTCGGCGAGTTGAGTCGGGGAGGCCCCGCGATTCTTCCAGGAGGAACTCGTCGAGTAAAACGGGGATACTCGACGTGTGGAACGGGTGTCTTAAGGAATCAGTGAGTTAAGGGCGAGTGGACTCAGAGTCGTTGAACTCGGCGAGTCTTGGGGTGACTCGGCGAGTTAGGTCGCGGGTTGAGGGAAGTTCTGCGCATGGGGACTCGGCGAGTCTTAGGGTTGACTCGGCGAGTAGGGTCAGTCAGGGGTTGACTTTGACCTTGTCTTTGACCAAGGATTGACCAGTGGTTCCAGGGGTATTTTGGTAATTGTTGTTTATTGTTTGAGTTCAGTGCATTGGTGGCTATCCAGAGGTGGAGATCGTATCAGTGATCGGAGCAGCTTGAGCTATCTGTTCAGTCGGCAGTTTCGAGGTGAGTTATCCTCACTATATCGCTAGGGTTTATGGCACCAAGGCCGACCCTTTTATCGGATGGAAATCCGGGTAGTTGTCATTGCTATGTGGACCGGAAGGTCATGGCCTGGAAAGGCGTATGTATGCATTCAGTATGTTGACTGATTCGTAGGGTAATGTTATGTTAGTGACCGGCTAGACCGGTATCTTGATTAGAGTAATGCTACGTTATGTGATCTGTTGATCAATTGCTAACTGTGAACTGTTATATGATTATGTGTTATGCGTATGGTTGCTAGATCTGGGGTATGACCCGGTATGCAGGGTCGTCCTATGATTTGTTATGTTATGTATGCGTTATATGTTATGGGCCGGAAGACAATATGTTATGGGCCGGAAGGCAATATGTTATGGGCCAGAAGGCAATATGTATGGACCGGAAGGTCGTGGCCTGGAAGGGCGTATATGGGGTTGGTATATTGGGGGTATCTCACTAAGCTTTCGGGCTTACAGTTGTGGTTTTATGTTTTCAGGTTCTCAGGAGTCTGTGACAAGGAAAAGGCGTGATCGTACCATTCCTCGCGTTGGTGTTTTATGATATGAACCTGGGAAAATACTCTGTTAAATAATGTGTTGAAAACCTTTTTGTAACAACGTTATTAAAATGAGTGGTTTTGAAAAGTTTTAATTGTTTTGAAATTTTGGATGTTACACTAATTAAGAAAGTAAATACACTCTAATGCGAGGAAACAATTTATTACAAGTGTTAGGAATGATACGGGTTGCATCTAAGGAGTGTATGGCCTCGTTAAGGAGTTTACACTTTGTGACAACTCGAAATTTTCATTCGGTCAAACCCTAAAAGTCAATCACTTCGATTTATAGGTCAATTTCGATAATACTTATTTTTCGCAAATTTAAAGTTCGTTTGATTATTTTAATATTATTCTTTAAACGAACGGGTGAAAGAAAGTGTTGTGTCGGGTTTTGAAATTTAAAAACCGCAAACACCTCGTGTCTTAGAAGTTCACGACCAAATTTTTATGTTTGTGCCGAAAAATCTTCTAAAAGCTGTGAACTCATGCGTTAAGCATGACTTTACTCCCCAAACTAGTCATTTTATGTTTACTCCCCAATTACGAAAAGAGTAAACTCAAAAACTCTCTCAAGTATCATCCAAGATTTAATCCAAGATCTTCAAACTTGTAAGTGTTCTAGCCATTTCAAGTTGGTATAACACTTAATCTAGTGATTTTACATTCTTTAATCCATCCATTTATGTTTTTTGACTAGTTTTTCCAAAACACCAAGAACACCAAGAACACACACTAGTGTTCATGGACTTTATGTTCATTTCAAGCTTCCACAAAGTAAGTACTTCTATCCTAGAGTCATTTAAAGCTTGCTATACGTGTTTATACCAAGGAAAAGTCCCAAGAACACCAAGAACAAGGTGTTCACGGTTTTGGGAGGCTCCTAAAACTGTAAACACCAAATTTAGTGCCTTAGGGTGCTTTAGAGTGTCTAGATGCTTCACAATGCCTTAGGGACTTGTCTAGATTCATCCTTGTTGAGTTTATCACACAAAAAGCACCAAAACCTTCAATTTTTATGTGTTTACGGTTTGGGGATCTCCCAAAATCGTAAATACCCCAAAAGGTGTGTAAAAGTCCCATAAGAGTCCCATGGTTATTCCTTATGTCTAAATCTAACCTAGACTATTGCCATGATTGAGCTAAGGACTTGAAAACCCCCAAATACCAAACTTATGGGTATAAGATAGTAAACTCATGAGTTTAGGGCAGTAAAATCATGAGTTGAAGGTAGTAAACTCATGGAGAAATGGTCCTTAGACCGTAAACTGCATTTAGGAGTGTTTTGATGCCACACAACACTTCCTAAGGCTTAATCATGAAGTAGGAATGCTTGGAATAGCTTAGTAGTCTTCAAAACAACAAATGGTCATAAAGTGTAGAGTTTACGACCGTAAACCATTAAGTTTACTGCCGTAAACTCCTTGGGTAATGGTCATGAAAATCGTAAACTCCAAGGGAATTTACCCTTGAACCCCAAACACACTAGCCTTTCCCGACGACACTTAGATGCAACCCTTGAGACTTATAACACGTGTATAAGGTGTTTTGGCATGCCCTAGAGTGTCTTAAGCTTGTTTATTAGTTGTTTAAATACTAATTGTTTATATACATATGTTCTTATATGTTATTAGGATCTTTGTGCGTGTCTAAGTCTTCACTTGACACCAAGCACTTATCCGACACTTCCTTCCGATCCACTTGCTACAGGTGAGTCCATACCCCTTAATCAATATTTTAAATGTTTTTAAATGCTTTATGGGGGGATACGAGTAGAATCATGCTACTTATTATATAAATCACATATGATTAATAAGCAGCATTCAAATGATTTACTATTCATTAGCCGTTTTACCAAACAGTTTCCTTCAAATGATTTTCATAAACACTTTATATGTTTAAAACTCCTTATTAAACTGTACATTTTACTCTGTATGTTTCATTTCAAACTCATTTACAATTGTGTTTCAAACAAATGTTTCTTTATACTTAAACTGTTTTATGAAACCCATGCTTTCAAACCGTTTTATAGATTGACATATAGTCGATCTTTTCTTAGATAATAATTATGTTGAAAGGTTTTACAAAACTTATTTTATGCTTTTATGTTATCAATTGCATGCCTATATATGTATAGTTATATAAGAAATGTTTAAAAGACTTAGGAAGGCTATCCACCCTATTTCCTTTTCGCGCTTGAGATGTGGTCTGGTGGGATATCGGGTACCCGTCTGAAGGTCGTTTAAATATTAGTTATATATCATGTGTACATATATAGTCATAAAGGTTCCTCCAGTCCATTTAGTACCCTTGGGTAGCAAGGGTATACTTCCATGTTCATATGTACCAGTTACATTACTAGTAAGCTACCATATGGGTAGTTTAGGAAGATACTAGAACTATTACTAGAACGCGATATCATACAACGAGTCAGTTCATTTATGAGTCAATACTTGCTAGATAGATAGAGAACACACATTATAGCTAGTGCACACAGTATATTACTATACCATTACATAGATACATCTACATGAGTACATTTACATGAATACGTTTACATATATACACTTACATGAGTACATCTACATAGATACATCTACATGAGTACATCTACATGAGTATATTTACATGATTACATTTACACGATTACACTTACATGAGTACGTGTACATATACGATAATAGGACAGACATCACTAGGTGCTCTAGCATGCAACGAGTTCAGGATCTAACTATACCAATGAATCGCAATGCATTGTGATAGTTATATTGGGTATACAAGATCATAGTAATGTGGATGTTCACGGCGTGCAAATATGCAGGGGTCGTGTAAAGGTCCCAAAATCCCTTTGACAGGGGAGCGTCTAGCCTGGGATCTAGCCATCACATTATGCCTTATCCCTCAAATAAGGCAATAGGAGTACAAAACTAGTCATTTATTACAAATACTACAGTACTTATAAGAATTACCCTAGACTTAAGGTAATTAGTACGGTTGTAGTTCGACACTACACCATAGTACTATTTCATTTTTCCCATTACATTCACTTCGTGAACATTCACACGACGCACGGTAATGTAGAAACTATATTTTTGGTTAATGATAGTCAGATTTGGGAAAATACACACTCTTACAAGAGACACACACATAGACACTAGATGCCTTGGTAGAAGGCTACATTTAGAACAGTTAAGTCTTTGTAGAAGACTCCCTTTTATAATAGTAGGAACCATAGGGATTTCTAGGGTTTTTCAAACGTTATAGGTGTTTTACAAACATTTTCATACTTACATGAACTTCCTTTCAAAACATTTTCAAGTCTTTCATTAGATGTCAAACAAATACTTACATTGTGACAACCCAAGTTGTTCCGTTACATTTCCCCGTTACCGTTAACGGAATATTCCAGTTTATAAAAGTTCCGTTATTAGAGGTCGTCAATTAAATAAACATTTCAGTTGTTTCATTTAATATGGCGTTAAGTCGTGATAAAAAGAAATAAAAACACCTAACACATATTTCCATTTAATTAGAGAAGTTAGTTTTTATTATTACGACAACTAAATCGTGTGCGACCAAAAGCCCCGTATAACGGCAGTATTGGGTAGAATTCCACTGAGCTCCAACTCCCACCCATATATAAAGGGGAGTAAACTCCATTTGGAGCTTTTTACCCTCTCTCTCTCTCTCTATACTCTCTCTCTAGACCCATTTTCGCCCCGAATTCGCAACCAAACGCTTCCAAATCGTAAGTCCGCTTACCCTAGCTTGTTCTAAACATTATGATTCGTGTTTATAGCTTAAAAATCAGACTCAGAAGCTGTTGAAAAGGAGTTTACGGCCCAAGATTCTCCTTAGGCCGTAAACCCCTTATATGTGGCCAAAATGACCCAAACTTGTCCCTTTAAGCCTAGGAACCAATTAAGGAACTTGTGTAGGAGTGTTTAATCATAAAAACACAATGATTTGAGGCATAAGAGAGAGTTTACGGCCTAAGCACATGCTTAGGCCGTAAACACCTCTAAACCTTGCAAAGGTGCCCCAAAAACACTCCTAAATCACCCTAGGGATTAATAGATAAATTAGGGGCATACCATTTAGGGTTTAGATCATTTAAACATAAGGAAATGGGGGATTAAAGGGAGTTTACGGCCCAGGCATGTACCAAGGCCGTAAACACCCCCAAACATGCCCAAATGATAGTTTTAATTCCCCCAAATGGCCTCACACTTCATTATAAATTACTAGCAAGGTATTAGGGCTTGAAACTTCACAAAACTCAAGGAATGAGAGTTTACAGCCGTAAACTCCCTTAGGAGTTGTCCCTGGGCCGTAAACTCCATTAAAATGCCTTTGAAGCCTTAAACCCACTCATGCCTTTTTGGAATTGTACTTAGAAAAATCCCACTAACAAGATTAAGCCTTAAAACACCCTAGAACCCATCACCATGAGTTTACGGCCGTAAACTCATGGTGAGTAGTCCCTAGGCCGTAAACATGGTATTAAGGGTTTACTCTCGGAGAGTAAACTCCATTCCTAAGCCATACTCACCTTTAGACGCTACCCGGGACACCCCAAACACTTAACCAAAGTGTTTTCCGCTCCTTTGAGTGTGTATACTTGTTTAATTAGTATTAAATATACTAATTGTATGTGAACATATGTTATCATATGTTAAATAGGTCAATGTAGGTGTTCAAGCCTCTATGTGACACCGAACGCCCAAACGGCACCTTCGTCGGACCTACTTACACCAGGTGAGTTCATACCCCTGAATGAACCTTTTATATGTTTTTACATGTTTTATAGGGGGGGAATACAAGTTAAACATGCCAGTTATCATATCAATCATATGTGATTGATAACCCGCATGCACAAGATTTTACCACACTGTATACTGTTTTACCGAGTAGGATACTGTGATGACTTTCAAAAAGGTTTCCAAACTGTTTCAAACTCTTACTTATATTGTTTTATTCAAAATCATTTCAAACCGATTTATAATGATTCCAAGGATTTCTAAATGTTTTCACACTGATTTTACCAAAGGATACAAAATGCGATTTTCCTAAATATAAAGGTTTTCCAAGGTTTTCATCAAATTTCTCTTTCACATCGAAATACTTATACTTGTTAGTTACCGCTGCTTCGCTTTCACTTATTGTAAACTCCTACTTGATAACACTTTCAATTCCTGATACGCTTACACCTGTTATCGTCTCTATTTCACTTATACTTGTAGTCGCTTATACCTGATAGACGCCCTTACTTCACTTATTGTCGTCTCTACTTCGTGATACTCTTATACCGGTTATTGTCTCTATATCGCTTATACTTTTAGCCACTTATACTTGATAGATGCTTCTACTTCACTTATACATGATATCACTTCTACTTCACTTAAACTCGATACGCTCCTACTTCACTTGTTATCGCTTCTACTTTATGATACACTTACTTTTGCCACACTTATACTTCACGATAAGAATCCACTTGTTACACACTCAATCGTAGTTAGATGTATGTCTGTGCTTGTCTAGATGCATATAAGTAATGTTTGAAGGACTTAGGAAGGCTTGTCCGCCGTATTTCCTTTTCTTCGTTGAGATGTGGTCTGGTGGGATCGGATGGCCGTCCGAAGGTTGTTTGATTCATTAGTTATATATTATGTATACGAGCATAGCCATACAGGAATTCTCTAGTCAGTTCAGTTAAGATTCTCTACCTCTAGTCTACACTTACATTATAAACACACTACCCATTATTTGGAAGTCTCTACCTCTAGTTTAGCACTTACACACTACCCACTATTTGGAAGTCTCTACCCATTATTTGGGATGCATCTTCAGGACACGGCCTTCTCCGTCGTCTAGTTGGTAACCAGAATCTCCTGTAGGGAGAGCGGACATTGTGTGTATAGATCTATACGGGATTGACAACACCGCACCCAGACTGCTAGCTACAGTCCCGGCCTACCAAGCCAACGGGTGACAAATGTCATATTTTAGACGCTTGTAGGGCATCTGGTACTCTAGTCAATATGGTTACGAGTATCCCAGGTTACCTTATAATTCATTGGCTATAAGGTAACGGTCTTTCATCGGCAATTTACACTGTATGCTGGTAATTTATTTTCAGAGTCACACTGTTATGACCTTACAAGACGTATCTTTCATTTGATACTGTCTGGGGTCTGTTTTCCCTGTTTTGACCTTACAAGACGTATCTCTCATTTGATACTGTCTGGGGTCTGTATTCATTGTTTTGACCTTACAAGACGTATCTTTCATTTGATACTGTCTGGGGTCTGTTTTTCACTGTTTTAGACCTTACCAACTGTACCTTTCATTTGGTACCTTCTGGGGTCTGAGTCTCTACTTGTTAGACTGAACTAGGTGTGTCGTTAGTTTGATACTCTCCTGGAGTCTATGATTCCTTGCCTTAGTCAGCAATCCTCACTACTGAGGCATATGTTATTCCCTGATGTCGTTTGCTTTCCCCAATAATCAAATTCAGTATTTTGATAATGATAGCAATTTAGGGAAAATGACTTTTTACCACATAAAACTGACCAATCTTGGTAGAAGGCTGTTTTATTAAAGAAAATATAGGATTTTCTGGAAAGAACTCTAATACACAGTAAACACTTAAACTACTACTTTACAAAGTTATTTGAATAAATGTCACTAAATACTTATGAACTCACCAGCATTTGTAAAAATGTTGATACTCGCTTTCCAAATAACTTTTATTCTCAGGTTAGCATTAGACAGGTACACCCCCGGAGCTATTGATGAAGACGGCTTAGTACCTTGCTGTACTTATTATATTTGTTTGTTTGTATACTTTGATGTATTGAAATGTAATCATGTAAAATTATTACTATTAATGCAATGTTTTGTTGTACTTTGATTACTATAATGCATGTGTTGTGATACTTGACATGACGTCATCCACCCCAGAACGTTTCCGCCGTTCCGGTTTTGGGGTGTGACATACATACAAATTAAGACACATTAATACTTATGATCTCACCAACAATAGACAGGTACCGATGCAAGGTTCAGGGAAGATGGTGCTCGTTCAAGACGCATCTTTCATTTTGATTTATTCTTTAGTGTCTATTATAATTTTACAGAACACACTTGTATTAAAATTATATTATTAATGCAATGGATGATGTTGTTGCTTTTTTACTACTTTTCATTGTTGTGATACTCTACATGACGTCCTCCCCCCATAACATTTCCGCCGTTTTTGGTTTTGGGGTGTGAGACTCTTCAAGTGTAAGCCCTTAGGGGGTGTTTACCGTTTCAAGACCGTATCCCCATGATTTGACGGCTGTAAACTCATTGGAGTGGTGTTATTTGGTGCTCAAAGGTCTTATGCTTCACAAAGAAAGGTCCTAGGGTTGAATCAAAGGTCATGGAAGTGTTTGGGGCTTGAAATGGACGCTTTATGGAGTTTACGGTTTTCTAAACCACTCCTTGGGGAGTTTACGGTCGTAAACACATGATTTTATGGCCGTAAACTCATGTTTTTCCATTTTTCATGTGTTTTGGTGGTCGTAGGTTAATCATGAAAAGTTCTAGACCCAAATATAAGCCATACAAGGTGTTAAGGTCACTTAAACACCCTGTGGAGGTTTTTACGGTTTTGGGAGATCCCCAAACCGAAAACTTGTGTTTTCCCCCCTTCAGTTCATGTTTTGGGGTTCTTAGATCATTCATGCAAGTTTCTAGGTCATAAGCTAAGCATTGGAAAGGTTTTGGAAGGGTTTTGGGGCATAAAAACCCCTTTTAGGGTGTTTACGGTTTTGGGATGTTCCCAAACTGTAAACACATGTTCTTGAGGTTTTTGGATGATTAAATCACGAATTTGCAAGTATGTTAGGCTAAAACACAAGCTAGGAAGGTTAACTTACAGTTGTGAAGCTTGAAGGGGCGTTTCTAGATCGATTCCCGAGTTGTAGAGAGAGAGTAGAGAGAGAACGCTCTAAGGTGTGTGAAAAAGGTTCAAATAGAGACCACTCAACCCTTATATAGGTTTGAGTTCATGACCAGGTGGGGATCCACCCAATCCTGACATTAAACGGAGTTTAAGATTGTCCCCGATTAAATGGCCGTAACCCAACTTAGTCGTGAACTAGAAATTTTTCCGAAAGAATTCGAGGGTATTTCACGGGATTTTATCGCTTTCAGACGCATATGAAAAATACAACAATAAACCAAATGGATTTAGTTAACTCAAAAGTTAACGGAAAATTTTTAATAAAAATAAATTTTATTAACGGAAGTGGGTTACATTGACAGAATACATTTCGGGTTGTCACACCTCATACTATAAAGCGTGCTACGCATCAATGCGGCTCTCATGGATTCATAGGATTCACTTCCTCACCCCTCTATTATTATAGTTGCAGATGTGCTTCCAGTAGTACAGGCGCAATACTACCTTCTACACCTACTTATACCCTCCTAAAGGACTACCCCGACTCCTCCAACTTGCTCTTTCCCAACTAGTACACTCCTCATACTATAAAGCGTCCTACGCATCAATGCTGTGACAACCCGATATTTCAAGACGATATGTTGGGACGCAAGTCAAATTTAGGTCAAAATTTAACTTTCCTAAAATCTTATTTGGGTTAAATAAAGTTGTAGTGGTCGAAACAAGGATTCCGAAGATATAAAGAATGCTGAAATCCGAGTCATAACGAAGAAGTTATGACCTGTCGAAGTTTTACGGCAAAACCGACACGGCACCGGGAAGCGTAAATAGTGAATTTACGATAGAGCGAGATTCAGCCTTATCAATCTAAACAAAAGTTGTAGAATAGTTTAAGATAAGAGCGTCAATAAAAAGAACGCCCAAATCTGACTTCGTGTGAGGAAGTTATGATTTTTCTAAGATTCGGCTTAGCAGTGCACGACCCGAAACTCGAATTTTAGTTCGAGCGGTTTTTGGCTTACGCGACCTAAATGAGAGTTGAATGTCTCATTAATAGGAACTCAACGGTAAAAATATGGACGAAAACGGAGTTCGTTTGAAGGAGTTACGAGTTCTTCGCGGTCATTTAACAGTCTAAACACCTCCTACTGTTAAATTTAAGATCGGTCAAGATTTAGCCGACGGAGTCTAAACGAAAGTTGTAGATCTTGATTTTAACTACGTGTGGATATAAAGAACGTCAAAAACGGAGCTCGTATGCGAGAGTTATGATTTTTCTAAGTTCGAAGGCTAACACGCGATAGGGGTGACGTGGCACCACCCAGAAGTTGACACGTGGCACCACCAGAAAGCCGCCACATGGACCAACTCGGCAAGTAGGTGTCCCCTACTCGGCGAGTAGGTGTCCCCTACTCGGCGAGTCCATCAGATATTTTCACTATAAAAAGGATGCGAGGGTGCCGGCAAAAATTGCTAATTTCCTTCCTTTCTCGCGCCGAAGCTCTGCGTTTCAACCCTCGGAATCATCCCAAAGGCCCGGTTTTCATATCCAAGGTGGGAAGAAAGTTTTACCCTCCCGAGACTCCCGAGATTTCCCGAGAATCTCGAGAGATCTGCTTTCTCGAGTAGAAGTTCTGCTCGGTTTTCGTCACGCATTCTTCAATCAATCAAGTGAGTTCATACCCCTATAATCCACACTTTTAAATGTTTTATGAATATTTTTATATCCTTTTAAGGGGGGGAATACAAGTAAAACACACGATGATTATCATATGTTATATAAAGTTTCGTTTTATACTTTTTATCAACGGAATCGCATGTGATTTATAATCATTATAAAGAAACTTTCGTGTGCAAAATGTATCACGATAATATCATATCTTTCGGAAATTGAAAAGTGTTGTTATTTATATATAAATAAAACACTCCGCTTATACTGTATGTATATGTGTCCACCTTTGGTACTACAAACATACGATTATTTTGGTACGAAAAACATCAATATTTTGGGGATACTTCTTGTTAATAAATCAATCATATGTGATTTATAACTAGTATACAAATAGATTCACTACAAGTTCAACAGTTTCACTAAACATATTACTTCAAATGACATTCTTAAACGTTTTTACATGATTAAAGCTCGTTATCAAACTGTCTTAGATACAGTAAGCTTCCTTTCAAAATCGGTTACAAAGGTGTTTTCAAACAATGGTTTTACGTATACTTAAACTGTCTTATCAAACAAAATACTTTCAATCATTTTATAAACTGACATCAAGTCACAAATTCTTTATTAGACTTTTCAACGGTTTTACAAAACTTCTTTATGCTTTTATATTATAAATTGCATGCCTCTATATGTATAGTTATATAAGAAATGTTTAAAAGACTTAGAAAGGCTATCCACCCTGTTTCCTTTTCCTCGATTTGGATGTGGTCTCGTGGGATATCGGGTACTCCTCCGAAGGTCGTTTAAATATTAGTTATATATCATGTATACATATATGGTCATAAATGTTCCACCAGTTAATTTAGTTTCGATACTCCTAGGTAGCAAAGGTGTATAAACCTACTTGGACACTCATCAATTACATTTTAGTAAACTATTATAGGAATAGTTTAGAGTAAACAAAACATTATCACAACTACAAGAAATTACACCGGAGTTAGTTCATTCATGAGTCTAGACTACATGTTATATGAAGGAATACTCTTACATGAATACTTATACATGAATACTTTTACATAGACATTATATGGCAAATTACTACTACATGTTATATGAAGGAATACTCTTACATGAATACTCATACATGAATACTTTTACATAGACATTATATGGCAAATTACTATTACATGTTATATGTCTAGATACGGTTATATCGTTCGCCTTTCTATCTTTACCTTGTGATTCAATCACATCATCGACGAGATAGACTGGAACTTTATCTCCTAGTACCACATCATACTTTGAGGGACTAACCATTCCGACAACCACTGTTAGCTACAGAGGTAAATGAACAATCTACGGATGTTCTAGGTTGATACCATCGTGGGTATACATAAGGGACTAACTATTCCTAAACCCGGCTGATAGCAACAGAGGTAAATGAATAATCTACGGATGTTTTAAGTTGATACCATTTCAGGTATACTTAAGGGACTACTAATAAGAGTTAAACAAGGAAAAACCATCACATTTTCAAGAGATGCGTCCTTTCAAAACAGTCAGGTCTAGGTAAAAGACTACTTTCAAAACATTCGAGTCTTGGTAGAAGACTACTTTTACACTAGTAGGAAATATGGGATTTTCTAGAGCTTTTCATACTTATACTAAATGTTTCATCATTCATTTACCAGTCTTTCATATCAACTAATCAAAGCAATGACATTAAATACTTATGAACTCACCAGCTTAAATGCTGATCTACTCCTTCAAAATAACTTGTATTCTCAGGTTACAAATAGACAGGTGTCGATGCAAGGTTTAGAGAAGACGGAGCAGTCAAGACTCGTCTTTTATTTTGATCAGTTATCATGTTGTCTTGTACTATGAAAGAAAACACTTGTAACTAAAATTATACTATTAATACAATGGATGATGTTGTTGCTTGTTTACTACTTTACATTTGTTGTGATGCTTACATGACGTCCTCCGCCCCAGAACGTTTCCGCCATTCATGGTTTTGGGGTGTGACAAATGCGTCTCTCATGGATTCATAGGATTCACTTCCTCAACCCTCTTTTATATTAGTTGCAGAAGGAACTTCCATTAATACCATCTAACTACTAATTGAACACAATCACATACTATAGGTACTAGATAATTCTTCGAATAACAGATCTCACACTACAACGATTGGACTCAAAATAGAAATGTACAATAGTGTTAAATATATCCTTCTAAAATTATCCAATATCAATAATATGTGACTTAATGAATTCACCCAATAGTTAATTGGTACCAATAGAATTTATTAAATCACAAAGTATGCAACGTTCAAGCAACAAGCAATTCAAATTATAACATAACCTATATAGGCCATCCTATCAAGTAACTGATCTGATACTAGCATGCAAATCTATTAGCTCATACAAATAGGAACATACAGGCATCTCTCCTAACATTCTATCATGCAATCCTGAGCAGATCCTTAGCTCCTAATCTAGCATGCAATTCTCACATTACACCATAAACATATAACATGTATGGGTATTTTGGGAAGACTTACTTGAGCTCCGCTGATTGCACACATCACACCACTTCTCTTTTATTTAAATCCCTTAATTAAGATGTTTCTTTTTATATAAAATCTACCAAATCCTTGATTGGAGTTCAGGCAAAATAGAGAGTATGCCTGAATTCTTCAAACGAAGGCGCTGATACCAACTTGTAAAATCCCAAAAATAAAGATAAAATTTTTGTTTTTAAATCCTTTCAAAACATGTTGTAGTCATATCAAAACAGTCGAAAGTGTACCATAGCAATAGTTTATCAGATTACAAATTCCCAAAATCGCATAATGATGAAAAATAATAGGGTGATGTGGTGTGATCTGGCCATGCCCTTCCACTTCGAGTTGGATGTACCTGAAACATAAACTGAAAAGCATAAGCATAAATGCTAGTGATAGCTCCTAAAATACCACATACCAAACAAACATATAACCAAGTATATCTAGGTGCTTGCAATCCCCTTCGGTCTATTTCAACCGGATAAAGTTAAGCATATATGGGTGTCTCCAATCCCCTACGGTCTATTTCATCTGGATACAGTCAAGCATATACGGGTACTTGAAATCACCTTCGGTCTATTTTAATTGGATGTCGGGTTTATTTCACCACCTACCACTACCACATAATATCATAACAAAACAATCAAAGAGTCATCAAGAAAATACTTGCATACCTAACAGTTCTGATGAAGACAATTATCATGCTAAATCATAAACTAGTGGGTAGGCATTGGTGCCTTCAACCTACAAATACAGTGAAGGAAACTCACTTCAGATTGAAGGTATCAAATCATACTCAGCGGCTAACTTGTGAAATTCTGTTCCTAAGTCACAAGTATTTAGATCAATGTTGTAACCCGAGGGTCTAAACCCCAATTTTTTAGTTAAAAGCAGAAAGGGTTGCTTAACCATTGCCTCATTGGGCCTGCCCCACCAAGGACTAAATCCAACTAGTCCAAAAAAACCTTCCAAGCCCATCTACAAGGCCCTTAAGGCCCATTATGGCCCAAAATCTCCCAAAATGGCCTAAAGCTCAAAAATGCCATGCTACTACAGGTAGGCCCCAGGCCTAAACATAAACAAGTCAATAAGCCCAAGATAACTCATGCGGTGTACATGGCTTGTTTTCCCAGCATACGTTGATGATCGTGAATCAGGTTATTGGCCTAGTATGTGCGATTTACTCAAGAGTATATGCATCATACTCAAGAGTACGTGTGACATTCTCAAGACTACCCTTATTGTACTGGTCAGTCAGCCCAACGGTGCTACAATGTCTTAACCCATTAAGATTTAATGTCTAAAACTTAGATCTAAGCACATAAAAGTGTCTTAATCCGTAAAGTAGCAAACTTTATGCTCTTGCATGCCATAATAGGACTCAAACCATGAATTAAGGCATCTATCTTTCTTAGCTGGTCACTAACTCATCAATGGTTTAGTCTTAACTTTCAAGGTATGGTTTTATGATTTCATGCACCCCCAAAACGGCCTAGAGTAGCCGATACTAAAAAAGACCAAGTTATGTAACCAAAAGATGCTAAGATCATTCCCTAAACCTAGATCTAAGCTTAGAATGAACAAGTTTAAAATTTTATACCGCAAATGGGCTAGAAATGATGCACAAACTCTGGATCTACAAGGTTTTTTTCTCCTTTGATCCTCCTCAAGCTTCCTTCTTCATCAAACCTACAAAAGAACACCCAAAAACTCTTTGTAAGCTCATAAACGCACTCAATATGGCTAGGGTTTCGAGATAAGCACCAAAAGTCAATGATGGCTTAAAAGGTGATTCACTTGAAGGACTTAATGATCTTAAATAGGGTGCAAACCCTAAAAGTTAGGGTTTCCCCTATCTTGAGTATGCCTGTTGTATGTATGGGTATGCCATGTATATGCTGGGGTCACCCCGATTGTGTGCATGCAAGGAGTACGTCGTGCGTACCTAGTGTACGACCAACATACTTACAGACCCTTCACAACTTTTAAATTGAATAATGGATAAATTTTCAAACCTGGAAACTCGGGCGCTAAGCTACTTGCGGTTAGGTACAATATAGAACCAATCATTCTTTGTTATACCTTGTGGTCAACTGAATCTTTGATCAGATCTTTAGTGATCTTGTAACCAAAGGGCACAACGACCTTTGCCGAAGAATAGTTATCCATTGAATACTTCTTTAGCGGTTTTGCTGTATACTTTTCCTAATGGGTGAATATTCCTTGTGGAACTTGCTTGATTTGAATACCAAGAAACAAATTAATCTCTCTATTCATGCTTGTTTGGAACTTGTTTTCCATGAGCTTAGCGAATTCTTCTACCATAACTTGATGAATTAAAACGAAAATGAGGTCGTCCTTGTAGATTTGTACATGCATCAAATGCTTTTCACTCGAAATTTGAAAGATTGTAGGATCAATGACCCTACACGTGTACTCAAACTCAATGAGAGATATAAAAAGTGATCCCTACCAAGCCCTAGGTGCCTCCTTGAAGCAATACACAACTTTTTCCAACTTATAACAAAAATGAGGAAGATTAGGATTCTCAAGTCTGGTAGGTTTATGTAAGTATACCTCTTCTTTAAGTTTGCCAATTAGGAATGCGCTTTTTACATCCATTTGATGTACATTTTCATTTTTGTGTGTCGCATATGCTATGAAGACACATATGGCCTCTAGCCTCGCAACTAAATCATACGTTGCATTATAGTCAATTCCTTCATATTGACTTTAACCTTTTTGTTATGATTCGGGATTTGTTCTTTTTTACTACACATGTATAATCCAATTTGTTGCGAATACACAATGAGTTCCAACTACGGTATGTCACTTTGGCTTGGGGACTAGTTTCAAAACTTTATTTCTCTCAAACTTGTCAAGCCCCTCTTGCATTGCAAAGATCAAGTCATGTGACAACCAAGAAAATTTCCATCACCAGCTGCTGTTAGGAAATAGTAGGGAAAGATAAATGTAATAGCTTATCATTATAATATATGATTTATGAATAAATATAATCAAGTATGTTGTTACATTTAGACTCAATAATAAACATCCAAAAAGTTGTAACGTCTTTTAGAACAATTAATATATTCGGAAAGTACACATCAACGTGGTCCGAATGATATAAAATTTGTAAAAATTTGACTCCGATTGGAGAAGTTATGATTTTTCAAAAAAGTGAGCTCAATAGCGTAAATGATTATTATGACATTCAAACATTACATAGAGATCGGTTAAGTTTTCACTAAAGTTATAAAAAGAAGAAACATAGTACTCCTCGAGACAAGAAATTTAGGAAAAAGATTGCCAAAAATGGGATCCGTATGGGAGATATCATTTTTGTAAAAGCATTTACTTTTATCCTCGTTAAGAAAAATAAGTAAAGTCAAAACTAGCCAAAATAACCTAAAAGAAAGTTGTAGTACCGGTTTAGATCATCACATAGATATAAAGAGGGCAAGGGTCGGAGCTCATAAGCATAATTTGTAGATTTTTTCAAATCTTTTTAATGCGTGTGAGGTGCGCACCATTGTGGGGCACGCACCTAACGCATGATTCGATCGGATTGTGAGTGATGTGGTCCATGGAGACAATGACATGTGGCGACTCCCTGATGGAGCCACAAAGATCACGCATGAGGCATGCATATATTTACGTCGGGCAAACTCCAAAATCTCAACTATAAATATCAGGGTCTACAACCCTATTATGCATCCCTCAAATCTCTCTCTCACTCTCTCTGTTGCATCTGCGACAATCTTGAGGCGATCGCGGAGTCTCGATTCGAATCAATCCTACATCGCGATATCATACATCAAGGGTGAGTTCACAACACGACTTTTACCAAATTTAAAGATGTTATCGGGGGGGGGGGGGGGGGGGATACATGGTTAGCAAACTTCTTTATCAAAAACATAGTTTTGTAAATATATCAGTAGTTTATCTAAAGCATGAAACGATAGGATAATATGTCGGTAGAAACTATGTGAAGTCTTAAGCAATGATATTATGCCTAATCATTATACTACCCGATATACTTGGATGCGATTATACGCAAATGTTACACTGGCCAATTTCCTAGGATAACCTAGTACCTAGACGTAATGGTAGTCGTATTTAAGGATATGCATTGTACTTAGTTGTTACCTGACCTAATATCTTGTTATAAAAGTAATCTTTATTACTGTATACATAAGATATATGTATAAGATATATGTATGTATATATATATATATATATATATATATATATATATATATATATATATATATATATCGCATGATAATTAATTTTTTGTTTGGTAGGGAGGTAAAAAGTTTTTCCTCGGCATATTTTTTTGGCGAACAAAACAAATGGATCACTAGAAGAATAAAAAATAAGATAATTCATAAAAAAAGTTCCAAAAAAAATTCGATGATTCATTTTTCTGATGATTTTGTTTATATTAACTAAAATTGTCATAAAAGTAAATTTTTTCTTAATTTATTTAAAAATGAATTATATATGTGTTTTATCGGGAATTTTTTCTTGTGCATCATCTTACGTTTGAATCATCTAATGACTTATTTCGCTTTGTTGTTAAAAAAATATGTATAGAAAAAATTTCTTACCTTCCTACCTAAATTTTCCTTCTTATTTGATCTTCATTCAATATATATATAAATATATATATATATATATATATATATATATATATATATATATATATATATATATATATATATATATATATATATATATATATCATGCTAAAGCATATATATGTAGTGATAATTAAGGAAAAGAATTTCATCAAACAAATAATAAAGAAAGAAAGGATAAAATGATAATTATACTTAAGATTAAATAAAGACGTGTTAGTGAGCTATTATTATTCATCCTTTAGCCTGATTAAATTAGGCTAACCCCAAACCTATAATCGTTAGTCTATTGAGAGCCAAAAAGATATGTATAAATTTGTACAGGGTTGACATCCCCACCTGCGATTACTAGCTACAATTGCAGCATTATAGCTTTCTTATGTACAAAAATAATATTACCCGACGTTCGATAAAGCATCCTACAGGGTATATATCGGTCTATAGTGTCGCTCATAGGGGATCATGGTAATACTGTTTGGAAATCTTAATTTAAAGTGCCTAGATGGACGCCTTCAAGTAGTTTGGCAATTTGACAAAAAAGGATTCGATGTAAATTAGAAAAGTTTAGGATATGTATTATTTTCTGGAAGACATAAATATTTTTAAAGGAAACAGGATTCGAATTAAATAAAAAGGAAAACGCAGAAAAACTATAAAAACTTATGAACTCACTAACCTTAAGTTGACGTTTTAAAAATACATGTATTCATTGAGAAATGAGTATGGAATGTAGCTGTGGAAGGAAGAAAGTCATCAAGGAAGGCGCTGAAAGTTATTTATATTTGATCTATGCTAAGTTTATGAATTGGAAGTGTGTTTGAACTATCAAATAGTGCAACCCTTAAATAACTTATAATAAATAAAAGTAATTTTATGGTTTGTTTATGTGTATTTTTCAATATACATGTGTGACAACCCCCAAAGTTTATTCCGTTATAATAACCTGTTTCTGCTAACGGAATATGTTATTTATAAAAGTTCCGTTAATTTGAGGTCGTTAAATAAATAAATATCTTATTTATTTATATTTTATGTTGTTTTAGTCGTGATAAAATAAATGAAAACACGTAATTTATATCTCCATTTAATTGGAAAAAGTTATTTTATTACGACCATTTAACCGGGTAAAAAGTTTAAACCTCGTTAAATATTAGTATCGGGTAGTCATATACCGGGTGAAACACCCAAGCCTTAAATA
The DNA here is from genome assembly GCF_002870075.4 of Lactuca sativa. Lineage (NCBI taxonomy): Eukaryota > Viridiplantae > Streptophyta > Magnoliopsida > Asterales > Asteraceae > Lactuca > Lactuca sativa. The sequence goes on from NC_056626.2 coordinate 102,761,370, forward strand.
AAGGAGGGTGAACACATCATAGAACTCTTTTACCACTCTAGACCGACTCTCTCTACTCTCGCTCTCTCTCTCTCTCAAGCTCGTTTTCGCCTCAAAACCGCAAGTTTCCACCTCCAAAATGTAAGATCTTCTACCCTAACTTGTTCTAAACATCATTTCTTGTTGCTATAGTTCAAAAATCACTCAAAATGTCCAACAAAAAGGAGTTCACGGCCTTAGAACCTCCTTAAGCCGTAAACACCTAAAATGGTGCCAAAAGTCCCAAATTTCCTCCCTTTGAGCTTAGAAACTAGACTTGGACTTAACCTAGAAGTGTTTGAACCTCAAAACAACAAATTTTAGGGTTTAAAAGAGGGTTTACAGCCCAAGCACATGCTTAGGCCGTAAACACCCTCTAAACTTGTAAATCAAGCCCAAAACACTTCCAAATCACACATAGACTTAGGATATGGCTTAGGGACTTGCTATTTCGGACTTGGAACATTCAAACACAAACATTTGAGTGGTAAAATACAGTTTACGGCCCAATCATATGCTTAGACCGTAAACTCCCCTAAGTCATACCAAATGATAGTTTAAGCCACTTAAAGAGCCTTATACTTTCACTAGAAATTGTTAGGATTGAACCAAGGGCCTAGCAATCAAGGAATGGGGGTGTACAAGAGTTTACTACCATAAACCATAGGGTTTACGGTCGTAAACTCCCAAGGAGTGGCCTTTGGGCCGTAAACACCAAGGGAGTACACTCTTGGACCCTTAAACACCCCTATGACCTTGTACATTACCTTAGAACCACTTCTAAATCCACATGAGACTTGAAAACATTCAAAAACACTCCTCCCATGAGTTTACGGTCGTAAACTGACGGGGGATGTGTTCTCCCAACCGTAAACTTACTTAAGGTGAGTTTTAGGATAGTAAACTCCATGGTGAGGTCTTACACTCTTTCCTTGCAACCCATTAGCCCTCTAGCACTCAACCATAAGACCTTTATACACATTAGGATGCCTATATTTGTTTAATAGGGTTTAAATCACTAATTACTTGTAAACATATGTCTTCATATGTTACTAGGGTCATAAAGGGTGTGCAAGTCTTTACTTGACACCAAACGCTCATGCCACACTCCCACCCGATCTACTCATCTCAGGTGAGTTCATACCCCTTAATGAAACTTTTCAAAGTGTTTACTATGTTTAAACTACTTTTCTTATAAAAATATATCTACATTAATATATTTATATAAGTAAGACTTGAAGGACATAGGACTGATACGGGGCATATACCATGTGACCAGGGCCTTCCGGAAGGAAGGCAACACTACACGTATAGATCTATACCGGGCAGACACTACTACATCCTAACTGTTAACTGCAGTCCGAGCCGACCAGGCCTAGGGGTGGAACTACTTCACTACACTACGTATGACTGGGAAGGTCATCGGGTTCTCTACTATTATACAATTGGTCACAGGAAGGGTTACACCCATGTACAACTTAATACACTAAGACTAAAGTCTAAGCTAACATCCCGAAGTAAGTACGTAACTATTACTATTGGAAGTTTGCACCACTACTACTGTCTACATGCATAACTTCTCCTTCTCTATATTACGTACATGGGTTCTACTACTGTACATTCGTAATTAAAGATTTTCAATGATACTTACACGCAACTTAAAGGTTTTCACTTACAATGTACCTTTTTCTGGAAAATATAGGATTTTCTAGGGATTTCCACTACTTACAAACAGCAACTTCAGTTTTTATATTATAAGTTTGTAAGTACTCTTATACAACTACGACACTAAATACTTATGAACTCACCAGCTTTATGCTTATACTCGTTTTCAAAATAACTTGTATCCTCAGGTCAAAGATAGACATGTATAGGTGCAACTTTTTGGAGAATATGGAGCATACAAGATCCATCTCTTATTTTTGATATATTTTTGATGTCTATTGAAACTTTACAGAACGTGCTTGTAATTAAACTCACTATGTAAACGAAATGGTTGTTGTTTCTTGTTTTTACTATTATGCAATTGTTATGATACTGTACATGATGTCCTCCACCCCGGAACGTATTCCGCCATTATCGGTTTTGGGGTGTGAAAGATTGGTATCAGAGCATTGTTTATAGTGAATCAAGTATATCAACCTATAAAAGATATACGAACTATAAACACTTCGGGACTAAAACACTCTAACCAAAAATATATACTTTTAAATATTCAAATATTTAAGTTAGTATATATATATAAACACTCACTACTACAAAAGGATCAGTATCATAGTAGAACAAAACAAAAGTATTAAGATTGTTGAACAACACAATTAAGTTTAGAGACATATGGTCACCTCTGGGGGGATGTAGCCTGATCAACTACATTTATCCAGGAGTGACTAGCATGTGCCTAAGAGTGATTCTGGTGTTGCAACAAGTCTAAAAAAAACTTACCAACATTACCACAACAACGTTAGAACAAGAATATTATAGGAGTATTCTGGATACCACTAACTACGTACGTGATAACTAAAAGGGCCGTTACTGGTAGGACAATAGTTGCTAAGTGGATACACCACGGTTACGTGTGACTAGGGCGCTATAGACTCAAAATCTGTGGCCTTTGCTTCATTTCTTGTTCTTGTTTGATTGGGGATCTGAAGTTAGGGTTTCTTACTCGAAGGACTATCTTGCTTCGGTTACATGTAATTGGTATGCACTACGTAAGTATTGGGTCGACTCATAACGATTCATCTTATAAGTATCCTAGATTAGTACGCCTATTAACTTTTCTCTTCCCCTTTCTCGCATAGATAACATGGTTGGCTTCCACCATCCCGGCGATATGCATTATCCAAACCAGGGCAATGGAGGATGGCTCGATGAGGAGTCAGACGATGATCACCAAATCCCTTTGGATGATCATCATGCTGAAGGCGTTTCGGACAGCTCCAGCTCCGAGCCAGAAGTTAACAACCTACCCCCTGAAGCTCCAAACCCCAACCCCCGTCCGGCATTTCAAGGTCCCACTCCCATGTGGGCAATATCCTTGAACCGATGGAGCAAGGAGTAGGTTCAGCCCTTACCTTACAATGGAGATCGAACCTTCTACAACATAAGCGAGGGAGGATCAGCGGACCGAGTTCTGCCCATCATCGTCCGAAGGATTTCCAGGAATGTCGAGCAGGGTCAAGGAGGACCAATGAGGCTCTACAGCAACAACTAGCTGCCTCCCGAGCCGAAGTTAGGGAACTCTGATCACGTCAAAGGGTTCATGAACGACATCTCCAGGAAGTTATGCGTCAACTAGCTGATCTGAGGGTTCGCCCAACGAGTGCCCGTCGCCCGTAGAAGATGTCAAATTATCTCACTCTTTTGTCTAAGGACTAGCCTTTCCTTTCTATGTTCAGTAGACCACTTTTCTGTAAACATTCCTAGCTTTGAAAGTACTCTAATTAGACTTCTAGACTATCAACATTTACCTTATGGTTTGATGTAAGACCTACTGTTAGGTCGCTTTTCATGAACTTGTATTACATCATTAATACCAGTAAATTGGCAGTTAACTACTCTATTGCTATGACTCTCTTTCTGATCTTTGGACTATGTTGATTTAGTCCACAAAACACTCTTATCATATTAGCAATAGACTCTTACTATTGGTATCATTTCTATGAGCTTTCAGTAAAAGATGCCTCCTAGAAAGCATCCAAACAGAGGCAGACCAGCAACTCAAACCCCTCCTCCACCACGTCCTCATCCGCAGTTCGATCCGGTGCTGTTTCAAACAGTTGTGACTACAGCTGTGACGGCAGCTATGGCTCAAATGAACTCTGGAGATGCGAGCGGTGGCAAATCTACATTCGGTGAAGTTCACCAAAGAGTGTTGGGATGCACTTATAAGGACTTCATGAACTGCAAACCTACTTTCTTCGACGGTACCGGAGGAATCCTAGCATTGTCTCAGTGGTTCGAAAGAACTAAGGCTGTCTTTGAAATGTGCTCTTGTCCGAAGGAGAGCAAAATTAAGTACGCTACTACCACCCTCACGAACAAGGCCCTGACTTGGTGGAACGGCCATGTCAATGCACTTTCTTTGGTAACAACCAACGCCATGGGTTGGGACACACTGAAGGACCTCATGAGGGTGGAGTACTGCCCTAGGGGTGAAATTCAGAAACTTGAGGAGGAACTCTAGAACCTCAAGATGAAAGGGACTAACTTAGCAGCTTACACCGCCAAGTTCTGCGACTTGGCGGCTATGTTTCCTAACGTGATCCCTTCAGAAAACAAGAAGATTGAACGATACATTTGGGGTTTAATGCCCCTGTATCGAGGAAACGTTCTAGCCTCATGCCCTACGACCTATGACAGCGCCAAGGAATTGGCCCAGAGTTTAATCAATCATTAGGTTTCTTCCACACCAGCAACAACCCCGACAAATACCACCGCACCACCCAACTCATCCGACAACAAGAGGAAGCGTGGGGATCGGAAGAAGGACAAAAGGACTCGATCTTCTTCCAAAAACCAACAAATCGTGGCTGTCCATGCTGCTACCACTCCTACTACTCCTGTACCAGCAAAAGCTTATGTTGGGAACCTGGCCAAGTGTCCCAAGTGCCCCTTCCACCACAACGGCCCCTACCGTGATTTGCAATGCTCCAACTGCGGCCGAAAGGGCCATATTGTCCGGTTTTGTAGAGCCCCACCCAAACCTATCTTGCAAGTCCCCAGTTCGGGAGTGACCCAGACCTGTTATGGCTACGTTGAAGCGGGACATTTCAATAAAAACTGTCCGAAGGCTGGGAATGCGGGAGGAACAGGAAGACTACTTGCTATTGGCCACAATGAAGCAGTAGCAGATCCCGCAGTAGTCATGGGTACGTTCCTTCTCAACAACTCTTATACTTGTGTCTTATTCGATAGTGGTGCAGAAAGAAGCTTCACAAACCAAAACTTTAAACACTTACTTAAACAATCCTCGCAACCACTAAAAGAAACATTCACCATAGAAATGGCTAACGGAAAGACCGCAAGCTCTAACGAAATTTACGTAGGTTGTACCCTCACGTTAGACGATCATTCATTCCCAATCGATCTCATACCGGTCTCGATCAAGAGTTTCGATGTCATTGTTGGTATCGGCTGGTTGAGTCTTCATCACGCTGATATTCTATGTTTCGACAAAGCCATTCGCCTAAATCCACCGAATCACGAAACCCTGTTGATCTATGGAGACAAACCCGGTACGAGCCTTCATATCATCTCAAGTATTCAAGCCTAGAAATACTTGCGTAAGGAATACCGCGCTTTTCTTGCACACGTCGTTGACACCAACCAGAAAGTGAGAGATCCAAAAGGCATCCCTGTGGTGTGCGATTTTCCTGACGTCTTTCCAGAGGACCTTCCGAGTTTACCTCCGCAACGTTAGGTTGATTTTAGAATCGACCTAGTCCCAGGAGCTACCCACGTAGCTAAGTCGCCCTATTGTTTAACGCCTGCCGAGATGCAAGAGCTATCTGGTCAACTTAATGAGCTGCTCGATAAGGGCTTTATAAGACCAAGCTTCTCACCCTGGGGAGCTCCGGTCTTGTTCGTGAAGAAGAAGGACGGATCGTTCCGTATGCGCATCGATTATAGGGAACTCAACAAACTCACGGTCAAAAATCACTATCCTCTTCCCCGTATCGACGACCTATTTGAACAACTACAAGGAGCGAGTTATTTCTCCAAGATTGATCTTAGGTCCGGGTATCACCAGTTACGAGTGCTTGAGGAGGATGTTCCGAAGACACCCTTCCGAACTCGTTACGAACATTACGAGTTCGTAGTGATGCCCTTTGGACTGATTAACACACCCGCAGTGTTCATGGACTTGATGAATACGTTGTGTCATCCATACTTAGATCATTTCCTCATCGTCTTTATTGATGATATACTCGTCTACTCTCGAAGCGAGGAAGAACACAGGAATCATCGACGATGAGTCCTAGAAACCCTGCGATCGGAGAAGTTATACGCGAAGTTCTCTAAGTGCAAATTTTGGATCCGAAGAGTTGAATTCTTAGGACACGTGGTTAGTGAAGAAGGAATTCACATAGATCCCTCGAAGATTAAATATATCGAGAACTGGTCAGCACCGAAGGCACCTACAAAAATTTGTCAATTTCTAGGCCTCGCTGGCTACTACCGCAGATTCATTCAAAACTTCTCTAGGATTGTAAAACCTCTCACCATGTTGACACAGAAAGGCGTAACATTCGACTGGGAAGAGAAACAGGGGAAGGCATTCCAGACCCTGAAGCGAGCTCTATGCACCGCACCAGTATTATCCCTTCCCGAGGGGACATAAGATTTTATGGTATATTGCGATGCATCGAATCAAGGGCTCGGTTGTGTCTTGATGCAACGAGGAAAGGTCATCGCCTATGCCTCAAGACAGCTGAAGACACATGAGGTTAACTACATCACTCACGACCTCGAGTTAGGGGTGGTCTTCTTCCCTCTAATGATCTGGAGACATTACTTGTATGGAAAAGAGCCTAATATACACTGATCATAAAAGCCTCCAACACATACTGAACCAGAAGGAGCTCAACATGAGGCAACGAAGGTGGGTCGAACTAGTCAACGATTACGACTGCGAAATTCGTTATCACTCAGGGAACGCCAACGTGGTAGCAGACGCCCTAAGTAGAAAAGAGTATTCTGGTCGAAGAGCTAAGTCGTTAACAATGACTATCCATTCGCATCTAGCCGCACAGATTAAGGAAGCTCAGCTCGAAGCCTTAAAGCCTGAAAATGTGATAGTAGAATCCCTGCGTGGAATGGATAAGAGTTTGGAGGTCAAGGGTGACGGAGCCTATTATCTCATGGACCGAATCTAGACTCTGCGCCACGGAGGTTACAGAGATTTGGTCATGAAAGAAGCACACAACACTCGATACTCCGTTCACCCAGGTTCAGATAAGATCTATCTGGATGTCAAAAAGCTATAATGGTGGCCCAACATGAAAGCAGAGATTTCTACCTTCGTGAGTAAATGCCTTACTTACGTAAAGGTCAAGGTTGAATACCAGAAGCCATAAGGTCTTCTTCAGCAACCGGAGATACTGGAATGGAAGTGGGAGCGGATCACGATGGATTTCATAACCAAGCTACCCAAGACAACGGGTGGGTTGGATACCATATGGGTCATCGTCGACAGATTGACCAAGTCCGCGCACTTCCTACCCATCAAAGAAACAGACAAAATGGAGAAGCTCACAAGAACATACATTAAGGAGACAGTAAGTCTGCATGGCGTCCCTGTATCTATTATCTCAGATAGAGATAGTAGGTTTACTTCAAGATTTTGGCAATCATTACAAAACACATTAGGGACGAGGCTGGACATCAGTACAGCCTATCACCCGCAGAATGACGGAAAAAGTGAGAGGACGATCCAAACCCTAGAGGATATGCTGCGAGCCTGTGTGATTGACTTTAGAAAACCGTGGGATACACACTTACCCCTTGTGGTGTTTTCCTACAACAATAGTTATCATACGAGCATCAAGGCAGCCCCATTTGAAGCCCTCTACGGTCGAAAGTGCAGATCCCCTCTGTGCTGGGCTGAGGTGGGTGACACTCAGTTAGCTAAAGGACGAGTTCCTGACAGCACTCTCACGGGTCCGGAGATCATTTGAGAAACGACCGAGAAGATTGTACAGATTCGTGAACGATTAAAAGCCGCTAGGGATCGACAGAAAAGCTACGCAGACAAACGAAGAAAACCTTTGGAATTCCAAGTGGGAGATCGAGTCCTTTTGAAAGTCTCACCCTGGAAGGGCTTGATACGCTTCGGAAAGCGTGGAAAGCTGAACCCAAGGTACATAGGGCCTTTTGAGATTCTCGCTAGAATCGACCCTGTAGCTTACAAACTTAACCTACCCCACGAGCTAAGTAACATACATCGTACTGTAACACCGTAAAAATTAAAACACTTTTTCACTTTTGAAAACACATTTTTAATTAAATAGTTCGTTCACAAAATGTCATAACATCAAGTTTTCAAATCACAAATGTCTAACAAGATCAAAATACATCCAATTCCTACATCTGTGTACGAATCAAGTCGGCGCCTTCCCACGGTCATCACTGGTACCTGAAACACATAACACTGAACACTATAAGCATAAGCTTAGTGAGTTTTCCCAATATACCACACTAATCACATAATAGCCACTCGAGGCTGTAACTCTGTTGACCCTCTAGTCAATGTGTCTTAGTGGGGCCCTCCAGCCCCAACTCTCTATGGGCCCTCTAGCCCTAACTCTAGGGACCCGAAAGTCCCAACTCTGTAACTCTATGATCATGCATATCACATATCACAACAAATCACAGTAAATAATTGTTGGATTAATGTCTAAGTCCATAACTATATTTGGTATGTACTTGACCCGACCCGGCATGGTCCATTTGGGTTGCACATCACCGACACAATTTATATGGATAATCTTTTCAGAATAGTATGTTTATGAGTAATATTAATATATTATAAGTTCTTATATATTAATATGGAATCATATTATTTAATTAGTATTGATCAAGAATTAATTTATAATTAATTAAGTGATCAAATCGAACTAATTAAATATGGACTCTTATATATATGGAATGGGCCAAGTTCATTTAGGTTGGGCTAAGCTTTCATGGATAGTCCATGGAGTGTTTAACCCATGGATCCAAGGAAATGAAAGGTCATGGGTACTAGGGTTTAACCCTAATCCTCCACATTATATAAAGATGTCCTTGGTTCGTGAAATTGCCACTAGTGTGGTACACTAAGAAAGGGCTAGCCAATTTCACTAGAGAGAACCAAGTATCCATATTCTCTAAAGTCTTCCAAGGTGTTTTGGTGATTTTTTATTCCATTTGAGGCTTCCACACTATTGGGGCTAAGCTCTTAAAGCTTGAAGACATCAAGCTACATCAAAAGGTATGTCATCTAACTAGTACTTTGTAGTATAAGAACTTCATAATATGCTAGTTAGGATTAAAGCCTTGGAAAGTACTTATTTGCATGTATTATAGAGAAAACATAGATCCAAGGTTTATAGGGTTGCATGTACACCATAGGAGTGTTAGAATGCTCAAAACCCAACAGTGGTATCAGAGCCAAGGCTTGTTTTCTTGTTATACTTGCAAAAGAAGCTGGAAAATGGAGTTTTGATGCTGTCTGCCCAGCAGACTCGCCGAGTCCATGAATGGACTCACCGAGTCCAAGGCAAAAAGCATCCAACTCTCCGAGTTGGTTCATGCACTCGACGAGTTGGGACCCCAGACAGCATAAATTCGACTTTTTTGGCTGGAATTGGACTAGGAACATCACCCTAAGATGTTTTTGAACTTATAAACTTGTTTTTGATGTGGTAATGTTCATGTTAATCCAATTTCAAAGATAATTGTCAATAGATTCATGTTTTGTATTAGTTTAAGGTTTAGACTAGTTACATGAAAAAGTTTGATTTGAATTATCTTGTTCTTATGAGTTTCTTAGATTAATAGAAAAGTTGAGTGAAATAGTTGTTTTCAATCCAAATTAATCTAAAAGTTGATTCTAAAATGTGTTTTTGTAACTTGTCCTCAGGTTATATGAAAATTCACACTTAAGTTTCATAAAACTCATAAAAGTTGGCAAAGGTTACAAAATGAAGAGTCTAGTTCTAATTAAATGGTTTTATGACTCCGTAACTTGTCCTCAAGTTATGGAGGACCAAGAGTCTCTTCATTTAATAAAATAAAATAAAATAAAAAAAGGTGTAACCTTAATTAATTCCATAAGCTATAAAATAAAGAAAAGTTAATTCTTTTATTAGTTTAAAGTCTTCCATAACTTGTCCTCAAGTTATGAAACTTGAAGAGTTTTTTAATTAAAACTACTTTAAACACATAAGTTATGGAATAAGAAAAGTTTTGAAAGTTACAAAACTTTCCCTCAAGTTTTGGAATTTGAAAAGTTTTCTCTTACGAATATTTTAATTCCAAGTTAGCCCTTAGAATTTTAAAAGTTAACATTCAACCCTTATACTTTATAATATTATAAGTTAATAATATATATATGTATAAGAGTAAAGTCAGTCTTACCGCTACTACGCCTCATTCACGAAGCCGGTCTAGAAGGTGGGTATAAGGTTGTTGCCTATAAAATGGCAACTTTATGGGTGTCCACCCTCACCCACTGCTTGCTTGATTGGTGGAGGGTCGTTAGCCGAACGGGTTTGACAGGACTAGAATTCTCCCTTCATTAAAAGTATTAATGATAAATACTAAGTAACTAAACTCTTATAAATACCCAATCTTAGTTACTTAGGAAAATGTGAATAAGGTGCTAATCCATGAAATTACACTTTGCACTTTGTTTAAGTCGGTTAGTAGAGCGTGTGTGGTTAACCGGCACACTAACTCATATTTAACAAGGTAGGCAAAGGGTAACTTGATGTTTATCATAGTATCGATGGAGCGTGTGTGGTTCACCGGCACATCGATTGAGGGCTAAACACTTAAGGGTACGAAGTAATTTGCATGGTTACTTCACACCTTGTTTTGTGATCCTCAGCATCCCAGTCACAAAACCTGAATGGCACACTCGAGATTGAAACATGCCATTGAACAGTTCAATGAATCTCAAAAGATCTAGGAGTTTCAAAACCAATTAAAACCTAATAATACATTTCGTTTATCTTGATGGAAATTGGTGAATCGTCATTCACCTACCTTCAAATATTTAATAGCTTGGATTACGGCACACCTCTTCTAAGTTATAAAATAGTTTGTTGGGTCCTAGCCTTAATATTTCATATTGGGTGTCATATTAAGGACTTAAGATCAACTATCTTGAATATCTCCCAAAAGATGTCTGGTTTAGACATTTATGATCTTCCCAAATCTCTTGAAACAAGCTTTCCTAAATGAAGATGATGTCCCATGGAAATCATACTTCTTTCACCTCCTCCAATTATTCTCCCTAACCCACAAGTTCAAGGTCACTGAAGCCCTATTGGTAAGGCAAGGTCTAGGTGTGGTCACATCTTGGAGATGTAGTCACATATTGACAAGCCGAGAGAGTTGGGTGTCAAAGTCTTGAGAAAGTTGGTGGTTCAATCACTTTCTAATTCACATAGTGAGTTCATTTGGGACACCTATGAAACAGACTATGACAAGACCCTTAATGATCTTATCTATTTGATAAGATCAACTTCCTAAAACTTTATAGACATTGACAATGATGACATTGGATATCTAGTAAAGCTCTCTTTTCCCAATGGAAAGGGATCGACCATAGTCAACTAGGTTGACCAATTGGTAAAAAGAAAAGCTAAGTCTGTGATAGTCCCGTGTACCATTATCAAAGGGTCCATATGTTTATATTGCCAAAGGAAGGGACATTGGTTATGAATCTGCCAAATTTACCTAAGGATGTTGAAGTCAATAAGTTTGGCTCTACTTCAGGTAAAGTCCACTATCTAACTCTGCTAAGTTTCTAATCTGAGATTCTTGATACATGATGTGACTGGGTCACATGTTGATGTTTTAAGAATCAAAGAAAAGTAAAGAAACTTAAAGAAAGAATATGTTGAATCTGATCGCGTAGATGGATTTCTATCGCGTAGCTTGAAGATCAGATTCTTGAGCTACTTCTTAGGAGTTATGAGATATTGCTTAAGAATAGATAACAACAAGTTTTCATATGGTTTGTAAGGATAAGTTTTTTCGCAAAGTTTTAAAATAAAAGGAAATTTTTGATTTTATTTATTTTAAAATATCCTTACAATGGCATTTGAGGAAAAATTGTTGCTTATATGATTCAATTAATAGCAAGAGTGGAAATATGAAATTGATTCTTTCATTTGTGGTAATGTCTAAATTTACCAAATAAGGAAAGATTCTCATCACCCAAGTTTCAATTGGACCGGAACTTGGAATCATGCAAGTTGTATAGCATGATGAATGAGAACTTTCAAGTATTGAAAAAATTAAGACTAATTACTTGTTCACATGGATGTGTGAGTCAAGTAAAGGACTAAGGGATCGAGTACACATTCTTATGCACTGGTCAAGTCCACCACAAAAGATCGATAAGATTATTCGTCATAATTTACAAAAGCTCAGTAAATATGATTATACTTACAAGCTTAAGTGTAACTCTGAGACATTGGAAAAAGGTTAAATGTATGATAGAGCGAATAAGAAGAATCAAATTAGGCAGAAGGATAAAAGTTTCTCAAATCTGAAAAGATGGGAGAGTACTTTAGTATCAGTTTTTGTGATCATCTTAATGATTAAGAAACCATAGGACAATTAGTTCTCTAAGGAAATCTTAGTGCATTCTTATGACTAAGAAGAGGGATCTTGAATTGTTGAAATGGTTAAATCAAGAAGATGAGTCATACTTCTTTCCAATATAAGTCTTAGAGTCATACTCCAAGATTGTAATTTGAGTGACATGTCTTAAAGAAGGTTTAAAACACTTGTCAAATGTAAGAGTAAAAGTTTCTTACTCTTGTACATTTGAAATTGGTAAGTTGTGATGTTTTGGATAAAATAAAGACCAACTTAGGCCAATTTTGTGAAGTGTTTGTCTTGATAAGAATCCACACTATCTCTTGAATAACTGACAAGAAATTCTTATATGTCAAGAGGACAGTGGGAGTCTTAAAGGTCTTGAAAGTCTCAAGAACTAATCAAGAAGAGAACCTGAAGTTCCTCACCAGCACACGGCTTGGGGTTTATAACCTATCGTGTTGACATATTCTGTGCCCATTCCAGTTAAAGTTGGCTTTGCATATGAGGTCTTAGAGTTCTCAATGTGTTGCACAAAAACTTGGAAGCAATGGCAGGCCCTTGAGCTGCCAGGTGGCAAGAAGTTAAGATTGAGTTCAATCCATATGAGTTTGGATTTGTCATTATCCTTGTCTTGTGTCTATGGTATTGACAATTCACATGGATAAGAACACATACACCATTAAATCTAAGTGTCATAAGGTTTCTCTCCGATTCATGAAAATGATGGTGAGGAAACACTTTCACTAAGTAGAGTTTAGCTAGATAGCAATTGTGATATTTGCATTCTCAAAGTCGTTAGTAGAGCGTGTGTGGTTTACTGGCACACTAACCTGGACTTGTGAGAAGTGGAAAAAAGGTCTAACCATTATGATTACGGAATCCCTCTTCATAATTGTTTAGACACACAAGTGTGCTATCTAAGGGAAGGTGTATGATTTTGATAAAGTTTTATCAAAACAATCTAGTATCAGAAATCTGAACTTTGGTAAGAAAGTCAGCTGATTTCTGAGTACATGTCAAAGCTAGTGGGAGCATAAGTGTTATGCTAATAATCATCATGTTAGTGGGAGCATGATAATTATGATAAGTATTGCAAGTTAGCAATGTTAATTATAGAAAACAAAAAGTTTCAATTGGGAAAGAGTTGTTTTGCTATAATTAAGGGAGAGGAAATTATACTTCATCTCAAATCTATAAGCTTAGATCGTGAGGTTTTAATCATTTAGTCAAGGATATATATGAATTTCATGTTGGAATGGTCAACATAAGGAAATTTTGTATATGAGTCCATTATTTGCGTTCTAAAATTCGATTATGATTACGGCATCCCTTTTCATAATTTGAATTATGAGAACTTGGCAAATTGAAATGAAAAATGTTATAGCAAAAGACTGGTTTAGTCTTTATGTGAGACATCATGAATCGATTCCCATATGTTTCGGATATAGGATCGATTACATGTGCTATATTCATCCTTTCTAAAATTTTCCAAAATGCCTGGGGCATTAAGAAGGGAAAAGGTTTAGAATTGGATATGACTAAAAGGATTAAACAATTGTCGAGGACAATCTAAGGTTTACCAAAGATTGGGTGCTCAAGGACAGTTGGAAGTATAGTGATAATTCTGGAAGGACCATATTGACATAGTATGTAAGGAGGCAACTCTTGTTCAGAAGGGATAAGTCAAAATGGAATTTGGAAATGTTTCAAAGTTAGAATTTTCAATATGTTTAAGATTAGGAAACATAATGCAAGAAGGATGTTTCTAAGGAGCTGATCTCCTTTGGAATGCTCTGTAATGGTTGTTGTCAAGTCTTTCTGATTTTGTGCATAATCATTACAAGAAGATCAATGCATATAAGTTTAGAATCTAACAGATTTCAGTAAATGGCATGAAATTGGAATTCTTGCATTTGCAGTAAGGATTTGGGAGTGTGAAAAGAGAATCATTGAAGTTATGTTCAATTGATCTAGTTCACAAAGTAAAGATCATAGGCAAACATAGTATGCATACTTGGTGTGTGGCATGACTAGTGTTTAGAAAACATAGTGTACATGCTTGGAGCATGGGACAACTATTGTTTTAAATTCAAGAATAAAGTTGATAGCTGAAACAGTATACAATGAATAATGTGTAATCATATGGTGATAAATAAAAGGTGTTTTATTTATGTTCATAGGTTTTGATACCATATTGGATTCAATTATTCTTGTGTTTCATTTTGCATGTTTTGACTTCCGGAATAAACTGGGTTATTCTTTCGGAATGACTAAGTTATTCAAACCATCCACATTTGGTCATATGTTAGAAGTAGATATGAATTAAGACTGTCATGGGTTGGCTTGTAGAGGTCTAAGGTGTTGGACAAAGGGCTACAACACTCATGAGTGCTCATAAGTTCTGAGTATTGGATTCAACCCACGCTCATTGGAATTACTTCATGGATTTTATCACGAGTGATCATGAGACGATAATATCTTATATTCTTCAAACCTAGAGATATGAGTTGTTACTATGAGTTGATAGTACATTGATTGCACGAAAATGCATTTGGTAACTCGGTGCTGTAAAACGTGTCTTTGTGTATGATTCAACAAGTAGTAGAACAATCCATATGAGTCGGAGTTTATCCATTCCTTTTACCTTCGGGATAAAAGCGATATATGTGGGCCCCTCGATGATTTGAGGATGACAAATGGAAGTGCTCGGCCGGGCCAGGACTGATTTGATTTGTTCAATTAGTCAGTCGTCATAAATCGGAAATCGGGAAACAACAAATGGACAGAGAGAATGATTATAATCCATGTCTCAGTCCATATGCTATCTAGAATGGAGGAATATATGATCCCTTATCTAATGGACTAGTTCGTTGACAAGATCAGAGTTCGACAGCGGCTTTAAGAGCTACGATTGCCAGTTAGGTTTGAAGTCATACGCAATAATAGTTTACACGTATCCAAGTGGGAGACTGTTGGATTAATATCTAAGTCCATAACTATATTTGGTATGTACTTGACCCGACCCGGCATGGTCCATTTGGGTTGCACTTCACCGACACAATTTATATGGATAATCTTTTGAGAATAGTATGTTTATGATTAATATTAATATATTATAAGTTCTTATATATTAATATGGAATCATATTATTTAATTAGTATTGATCATGAATTAATTTATAATTAATTAAGTGATCAAAAGGAACTAATTAAATATGGACTCTTATATATATGGAATGGGCCAAGTTCATTTAGATTGGGCTAAGCTTTCATGGATAGTCCATGGAGTGTTTAACCCATGGATCCTCGGAAATGAAAGGTCATGGGTATTAGGGTTTAACCCTAATCCTCCACACTATATAAAGATATCCTTGGTTGGTGAAATTGCCACTAGTGCGGTACACTAAGAAAGGGCTAGCCAATTTCACTAGAGAGAA
The DNA here is from genome assembly GCF_002870075.4 of Lactuca sativa. NCBI lineage: Eukaryota > Viridiplantae > Streptophyta > Magnoliopsida > Asterales > Asteraceae > Lactuca > Lactuca sativa. The sequence goes on from NC_056626.2 coordinate 102,777,142, forward strand.
CCAAGTATCCATATTCTCTAAAGTCTTCCAAGGTGTTTTGGTGATTTGTGATTCCATTTGAGGCTTCCACACTATTGGGGCTAAGCTCTTAAAGCTTGAAGACATCAAGCTACATCAAAAGGTATGTCATCTAACTAGTACTTTTTAGTATAAGAACTTCATAATATGCTAGTTAGGATTAAAGCCTTGGAAAGTTCTTATTTGCATGTATTATAAAGAAAACATAGATCCAAGGTTTATAGGGTTGCATGTACACCATAGGAGTGTTAGAATGCTCAAAACCCAACAATAATAACATGAAATCACACTGGCATATAACTCTGTAATACTCTGTCTCTGAAGTCTATTACCATACTAGGCAAAGTATAGTGAGAAGACTCACCTCGGGTGTCTCGGTAAATATCTGTCTCGGAATAAATGTGATCTAGCATATTCCTAATCACACAAAGTAATACACCCATAAATACAACTGAACTCAACCCTAAAGGTCAACATGGTCAACGGTCAACTTTGACCGGACTCGTCGAGTGCACTAGGGTGACTTGGCGAGTCTATATGTGTCCACTGACTCCCTTGGATCCTCTCTTGACTCGTCGAGTACTTCCTTAACTCGACGAGTTCCACGTCGCATGAATCACGGGGCCACCATGACTCAACTTGCCGAGTCTCAAGAACAACTCGGCGAGTTCCGGCTTGACTCAGCCCCCCCCCCCCTTGACTCTCCCTGACTCACCGAGTCTGTTCTTCAGACTCGGCGAGTCCATGTCATGCATAAACTCAAACTCACTTCTGAAGTCAGATCTGTTCCATACAATCATAGATCTGGCCTCCCCAAGCATGATAATCACGTAAAGTCCAAACCTTGGTGCTCAAACAACAACTATTTGCTCATAAATGATGTTTTAGCCCCATATCTCATAACTCTAGGCCAATACTCTCATGAACCCTCATAAAGCTTCTCTGGATCTCTATGGATCTCATCTCAAGCCTCATCACAAATAGGGACGGAATGGACATCAAATCTAACCAACAAAGGGGTCAAGAAACCCTAAACCCCCATGTTCATCTTAACAACAGAAAAGGGAGCCAAAATATACCTCCAAGATGATGCTCTGAGCTCCAAAATCGAAGGATGTCCACATCCCTTGCCTTCTCTTAGCTAGGATCTCCTTTGCCTTGCCAAACAAAGCTTCAAAGGTCAACAATGGCCTATTCTCTCTCCCAAAACGCTCAAATCTTTTTAGGGCTTCTCTCTAGGGGTTGGTGGCCGCAAATGACGGCCATAAGCCCTTTTAAATAGGTCTCAAACCCTAGAAATTAGGGTTTCATTAAACAGCGTGGACTCGCCGAGTCCAGACGCGAACCCACGCCCAAAACCGCGATCCTACTCGGCGAGTTTGGACTCCAACTCGCCGAGTCTCCTCACAAATCTCCCAAAATAAAAGGATAAAATAATACCAGGGAATCCGGGATGTTACAATTCCCCCCCACTAGAATTAGACTTCGCCCTCGAAGTCTCGCTCTGCAAATAACTCCGGATGCTGCTCAAGCATCTCACTCTCCGGTTCCCAAGTCATCTCGGACCCCTTCCGATGTTGCCACTGAACCAAAACCAAAGGTACCTCCTTGTTTCTCAAAACCTTGATTTTCCGATCTCTGATTTCCACCGGTCTCTCAGCATAATTCAGGCTCGCATCCACCCGAATATCCTCTAATGGTACCACTGCCGACTCATCGGCTATACACTTCCATAATTGCGACACATGGAAAGCGTCGTGAATCTGACCCAACTCTGCTGGCATCTCCAAACGATAGGCTACCCTGCCTACCCTCACGACCACCCTGAATGGACCAATATATCAGGGCCCCAACTTGCCCCTCTTCCTGAATCGAATCACTCCTTTCCAAGGAGAGACCTTCAGGAGCACAAAGTCGCCGACCTGAAACTCAAGCTCGGACTGGCGTCTATCCGCATAACTCTTCTGACGACTCTGAGCGGTCAACAAGCTCTGTCTGACCTGCTGGATCTGCTCTGTCGTCTGAAGCACGATCTCAGTACTACCCATAACACGCTGCCCGACCTCTCCCCAGCAAACGGGGGTCCGACACCTCCTCCCATACAACAGCTCAAAGGGTGGCATACCAATGCTCGAATGATGGATGTTGTTGTAGGAAAACTCTGCCAAGGGCAAATACGTGTCCCAACTCCCCCTGAAATCCAACACACATGCCCAGAGCATGTGCTCGAGCGTCCGAATCGTCTGCTCACTTTGTCCGTAAGTCTTGGGGTGATATTCGGTACTAAAATGCAGCCTAGTACCCAACTCCTCGTGACACTTCTTCCAGAATCTGGAAGTGAAACGCACATCTCGGTCTGAGACAATTAAGATCGGCAATCCATGTCGTGATACCACTTCCCTGACGTACATCTCTGCTAACATCTCTGTGGAAGAGCTCTCACTGATAGCAAGGAAGTGGGCGCTCTTCGTCAACCTGTCCACAATCACCCAAATTGCATCAAATCCCCTAATAGTCCTTGGCAATTTGGTGATAAAATCCATGGTAATCTGCTCCCATTTCCATTTGGGAACCTCCAATGGCTGCACCTTACCATGCGGTCTCTGGTGCACGACCTTAACCCTACGGAAGGTTAAGCACCTCTCAACAAACCACGCGACATCCCTCTTCATACCAGGCCACCAATACTCTATTCTCAGGTCTATATACATCTTAGTGGCCCCAGGATGGATCGAGAATTTCGACTGATGAGCCTCGTCCATCAAAATGGTACGCGTCCCTCCCACAAACGGTACCCAGATACGCCCCTGGAATGTCATAAGCCCTCGACCATCGGTAACGAACTCCGAAACCAACCCAAGAACTCGCTCTTTCTTCTGCAGCTCAGGCTGCACAGCCTTAGCCTGTAACCTACGAATGGCATCCAATACTTGAGCTATCACAGTCAACCTCAAACATACATCTCGCAATGGGGTGCTCTCCACCCTGCGGCTCAGTGCATCGGCTACAACATTAGCCTTGCCCGGGTGGGACAGGATCTCACAATCATAACCCTTGACCACATCCAACCACCTCCTCTGTCGCATGTTTAGTTTGGGCTGATCCATCAAATACTTCAGGCTCTTATGGTTCGTGTATATCGTACACCAAACCCCGTACAGATAGTGATGCCAAATCTTGAGGGCGAACACCACTGCCGCCAACTCTAGATCGTGGGTGGGATACCTCGCCTCGGGAGGCTTCAACTGCCTCGATGCGTATGCTATCACATGCCCTCTCTGCATTAGTACCGCTCCCAATCCCAAGATCGACGCATCACAATACACCACAAAGTCCTCCAACCCCTCTGGGAGGGCTAACACTGGGGCTTCACATAGCCTCTAGCGAAGCGTCTCAAAAGAGTTCTACTGCTCTGCCCCCCATGAAAAAACGACACCCTTCCGGGTTAATCTAGTGAGTGACACAGTGATCTTGGAGAAATGCCTGATAAATCTCCGATAATAGCCTGCCAACCCCAAGAAACTCCTGATCCCAGACGGTGACCTCGACACCTCCCAACTCATCACTGCCTCCACTTTGGCCGGGTCGACCAAAATCCCCTTCTGGTTAACGAGGTGCCCTAGGAACTGGACCTCTCGCAACCAGAAATCACACTTGGAGAATTTGGCGTAAAGCCTCTCCGATCTCAGAACTTCGAGGATCTCCCTCAAATGCTCCTCATGCTGCTCTCTGGATCTCGAATACACCAAAATATCGTCGATGAACACGATCACCGACCGATCCAACATCGGCCTGCACACTCTATTCATAAGATCCATGAACACTGCCGGGGCATTGGTGAGTCTGAAAGGCATCACCACAAATTCATAATGCCCATAACAAGTCCTGAAAGCTGTCTTCTGGATGTCCTCATCTCGCACCCTTACCTGATGATACCCCGACCTCAAATCGATCTTGGAGAACCAAGATGCTCCCTGCAACTAATCGAACAAATCATCGATCCTCGGCAACGGGTAACGGTTCTTGACTGTCAGCTTGTTCAACTCCCGATAATCAATGCACATCTGGTGTGAACCATCCTTCTTCTTCACAAAAAGGATAGGCGCTCCCCACGGCGAGCTGCTCGGCCGAATAAATCCCTTCCCCAACAGCTCCTGAAGCTAGGAGGATAACTCTTGCATCTCTGGTGGTGCAAGGCGATAGGGCACCTTGGCAATAGGTGCGGCCCCTGAAACCAAATTGATACTAAACTCCACTTGCCTCACGGGAGGCACACCAGGCAATTCCTCTGGAAATACATCCAGGAACTCACGCACTATCGGAACCTCCTCAACTGACCTCGGTCTCCATGAATCAAACCGTGTATCCATCACATACGCAACAAAGCCCTTACAACCCTGCTGTAGACACTGCCTCACCCTAGCGGCCGAACAAAACGCTGACCCAGAACGTGTACCCTCGCTGTACACCGTAAGAACTCCCCCACTAGGGTCTCGTAAGGTCACTAGCTATCGCTCACAGTCGATAACCGCACCGAATCCGCTCAACCAGTCCATGCCCACAATGACACAGACATCACCCATCCTAATAGGAACCAAATCAATCAGGAACTCAACACCAAAAATCTCAAATACGTACCCACGGATCACCTCCGTGGCATATATCACTCTCTCTTCAGCTATGGAAACTCTCAGAGGCCGACTCAACGCCTTACGACTAACACTGATATGCTGACTAAAAGCCAGATTAATTGGTAATTAGTTTTGTGGCTAAAAGAAATTAATTAAACTTAAGGGACTGGAATTGTAATTATAAGATAATTGCAATTGGGCTATGGATTGCCTTATATTAAGGAGTGGACGAATTCTATGGGGAAACCCATAAGGAAATCATCCAAGGCCTTAAGGAAAGGAGTCCATGGGTTGCTTAGGGCTTAAGCATCCAAATTAGGGTTTCCTTGTTAGATAACCCTAATAGCCTAACTATATATAAATCCCTTATGACCTAAAAACGTGGCTAAGCATCCCTCTAGGGTTTCACACGTTTTTGGGCAGCCTCCTTCCTCTCTCCTCTTCATCCTCTTGCTCTTGGTGTTTGTGAACCATTAGAGGAGTGACATTTGTGACTCTAAGCTTTCTAAAGTCAATACAAGGAGGATTTGGGATTGTTATTGCTACATAACAATAAGGTATGATCTAAACCCTAATTATATGTTATCATATGCTAGATCTAGGGTTATAGTCTTGGATAACTTGCATGTACAATAGAGAAACCTAGATCCAAGCATTAGTGTTTGTATGAGCACATAGGATGTTCATAGGACCAAAACCCAATAGTGGTATCAAATCCAGGTTGGTTTCTATTGTATGGATGCCTTGTATGTTGAAAAAATTCGTTTTTTGTGGTTCTGCTTGCTGAACTCGCCGAGTCCATAGATGAAGTCGCCGAGTTCATGCTAACTCGACGAGTCCATGCTTGACTTGACGAGTCGGCTGGTCAGTATTAAGGAAAACCGGGATTTCTTGCTGTTTTTGCTTGAGGATACTTGCCTTATCATATTAGCTCAATATAAATCCGATTTTTTGATATATATGAGTATATTCTTGATGTAATTGAAGATATTTATCAATCAATAAAATATTTGTTTCCTTATGTGATAATTGATTAATTATTTTGATTAAATTGGTAAATTGTTTTGCAAGAAATGATTAAATAAATCAAATATGGATAATTATGTGATTAAATGTTAATTTAGATTAATTGTTATTTGATCCTTGTGTTATGAAATGTTTCATATTTTCCCCTTTAGGTTTTATAGTTTAAATTTGACCTCAAAAGTTTTGTTGTTTTGAAATTTAAATAGTTGAAACCCTATTGTTTTGAAAAAGGTTTCAAAACTTGCCCTCAAGTTTTGGAATTTAAATTTTGATTAATAGTTTAATTTTGATGTATATTTAAATTCTAAACCCAATGTTTTTTGAAATGTTTCATTACTTGCCCTCATGTTTTGGAATTTAAAAGTTGATTAAAAGTTTAATTAGGAATGTTAAATTCTAAAACCCTAGTATTCTTTTGAAAAAAATTCAAATCACACCCTTATGGTTTTATTAATTAATTAAGGTGTATAATTCAAAGAGGTTTAATAAATCCATAAAAGTTTTGGTTTACAATTTAATTGAATTAAAGGTATAATTATTAAATTTAACCACCTAGTATTTTAAATGTGTAAAATATACCCTATACTATATATAACATTAAAAGTCCAACATTATATATATGTATGAGTAAAAGTCAGTCTTACCGTTAGTAGGCCTCATTCATAAAGCTGGTCTATAAGAGGTGTTTAAGGAAATTGCCTATAAAATGGCGATTGAATGGGTATCCACTCTTACCCACCGCAGTCTTGACTAGTAGAGGGTCGTTAGCCAAACGGGTAGAATAGGACGAAACCTTCCATTATAAGTATAATGAATTACAAAAGTAACTAAATGTTTTACAAATTACCAATCTTAGTTACTTAGGCAAAGTGAATTGATGCAATTCCATGAAATTACACTTTGTGCCCTTGCAAAGACATTAGTGGAGCGTGTGTGGTTTACCGACACACTAAATGCTTCTAAGCAAAGGTAGCAAAGGGTGACTCAATGTTTGTCATAGTTCGGTGGAGCGTGTGTGGTTTATCGGCACATCGAATAGGTGACTGTAACATGTGGGGGCACCATGTAGTTTGCATGGTTATTCACACCCGCTTTGTGATCCTCAACATCCCAGTCACAAACTAGAGTGGCATATCGAGATTTAAACATGGCATTGAAATGTTCAATGAATCTGATAGGATCTAGGAGTTTTCATAGATTTAAAACTTAAATTTCTTTTTCGTTTTTCATGGTGGAAATTAGTGAATCGTCATTCACTTACCTTCAAATGTTCTGCAATTTGGGTTACGGCATCCCTCTCCCGAGTTGTAGAATATTGTGTTGGGTCCTAGCCTTAGTATCTCCTTTGGGTGATTTACTAAGGACTCAATCAATCAACTAACATGAATTTGTTTCTCCCGTTTTGTGGATGTCAAAGTTTGACAACTATGGTCTTCCCAAATCTCGTGGAACAAACATTCCACATGAAGATGATATTCCACGATTCGATCGAGGAACAAGAAATCATGCTTCACTTCCACCTCCTCCTCCAATTGTTCTCCCTAACCCACAAGATCGAAGAATTGAAAGGTTTAATATCACTAAATCCCTATTGGAAATGAAACATGAAGATGGTAAACGCGTGTGTGCCTACGTTCTAGGAATGAAATCACACATTGATAGGTTGATAATGTTGGGTGTGTCATTACCGGATGAGTTGGCTATGAATTGGGTTTTACAGTCACTTCCTGAATCATATAATGAGTTCAAAAGAAAGTATTGTATGATGGATCATGACGATAACCTCATTGACCTAACTTACATGCTCATTGCTATTAAATCAGAAATGATTTGGAAAAGCAATGGAGGGTATTTGTTGGGAAAGTCAACCAACCATGCTTCCGAGGACGTTCTAGGAGAACCGACCTGCGTTTGCTGCCACGGGAAAGGGCATTGGATAGTAGTCTGCCCTAAGAGCCTGAAGATTCCTGAAGATGGGAGAGTCAAAGAGTATGGCTGTGCTTTAGGTAAAAGCCACTATCTAACTCCATTAAGTTCCTATTCGTTGATTCTTCATACATGATGTGATAAGATTGCATTTGAATGTTTTGCAGGATCGGTGAAAAGAAAGGAAGCTTGGTGAAAGAGCAAGATGAATCTAATCACAAGAAATGGATCTTGATCGCATAGACTTGAAGATTAGATTTTGAGCTTAGATAGTTATGATAGACTTGTTAGAAATTTTCCTTTTGAAATACATAGTTTTCAGTTGATTTTGCATTGTAAGGACACATGTTTTCCGCTGCTTTTATAAATAAAATAAATTTTGGTTTGACTTATTTATTTATTTATTTCCTTGCAATGAAATCGTTATGAAAATTGATGTTTACTTATTTCTACAACAAAATGGATATGATTCTTATTTATGGTGTCTATGGAAAAGTCAAGATTTTACCAAATAGGAGAGTTTCTCATCGCCCAAGGTTCAATTGGACAGAAACTTGGAATCGTGCAACTTGGTTGCATAATGAATGAGAAATTTAATATTTGAAAATTAGACTAATTCATTGACAAAGTGTCAAGTGAATGACTAGGAGATCGAGTACACAAAGTTGTGTGTTGATCAAGTCCACCATAAGAGTAACAAGATATTCCTCATGATTTACTAAAAGTTTAGTAAACATGATTATACTTATAAGATTAAGTGTAATTCGGAATTGATTTAAAAGGTTTAAATCAATAGCAAAACGAATAAGAAGAATCAAGTAGGCAAAAAGATAAAAGTTTCTCCATTCTAAGAAGAAGGGAGAGTAGTTTTTATGCTTTATGATAGGTCTTAATGATTAAGAACCATATCTCAATTTATCCTCTAAGAGAGTCTTAGTACAATTGCATGTCTAAGAAGAGGATTCAAGAATTGAAGAAATGGTTAAATCAAGAAGTCAATCATATTTCGTTCCAAAACAAGTCTTAGAGTTAAGATTGTGACATTGATTGAAAAGTATTAAGAAGGTTTATAACATTCATCAAATGTGGAAAGTTGTGATGTCTTGGATAAGACAAAGACCAACTAAGACCAATTTATGAAGTGTTTTGATAAAAACTACATTAACTCTTGAATATTTGGTTGTCAAGAAATGTTTATTGACAAGAGAATCTTATATGTGAAGGAGTTAGTGGGAGTCTTAATACTCTTGAAAGGTTTCAAGAACAAATCAAATAAACCTTATCGATCATCACTAGCACCCGAGTTGAGGTTTACAATCTATCGTCTTGACATTATTTTGTTTCTGTGCTATTCCAGTTAAGTTAATTATGCATGTGAGTCCTATGATTTCTCGTTTAAATGCATAAAAGGCAAGGACCTTGATCAATTGAAAGTACATTGATAAGAAAAGGTGAGCTACTTGACTACTTGGAAGACATGGTGGGCAGCTGTGCTACCATAAGACAAGAAATCAAGATTAAAAAAGTTCGGTCCATATGAGTTTGAATTTGTCGTAAACTTTGGTTTTGACAAATTCACATAGATAGGAACACATACACCATTTAAAATCTAAGTGTCATAAGATTTCCTCCTTCATGAAAATGATTGTGAGGAAATGCTTTCACTAAGAAAGATTTTAAAAAGATAGTGATTGTAAAATTGCATTCTCGAATTCGATTATGGTTACGGTATACCTTTCCATGATTTGAGTTGTGAGGTTTGGCAATTAGTCTTAATTGTTTAGACACATATATGAGCTATCTAAGACAAAGGTGTATAAGCTCAAGAAGCCTTGATAAAAGATTATCAAAGCACTAGGTATTAGAAACATGAACTTAAGAAATTCAATAAGTATTGTTTTTTTCTGGAAGTTTAGCTGGTTTCTGAATACATGTCATAGCTAGTGGGAGCATAAGTGTTATTTTTATAATAATCATCATGATAGTGGGAGCATAAATGTTATGATTGTATGATTATTATGGATAGTATTGCAAGTTAGCAATATTAATTGTAGAAAACAAGAGTCATACTTTGCAAAGTTGTAAGTGTTGAAAGGTTGTTTTGCTATAATTAAGGGAGAGAATATTATGCTTCATTTCAAATCTAAAGGCTTAGGTTGAGAAATGTTAATAAATTTAGTGAAAGGTACATAATGTGTTCTTAAAATTTCGATTATGATTACGACATTCCTCTTCACAATTCGAATTTTGAGAACATAGCAAATAAAACATTATGGCAAAAGATTGATAAAGTATCAAATCTTTATGTAAAACATTATGCATCGTGTCCCATATGCTTCGGGTATAGGATCAATTGCAAATGCTATAATATTTGACCATTCTAAAATTTTCCAAATGTCTAGCGCATTTAGAGGGAAAAGGGACAAGAATCAGTTTTGGCTAAAATAAATAACTATCAAAGGACAATCCAAAGTTCGCCGAGGATTGGTCGCTTATGAGTTGTTGGAAGTATAGTTTTGGAAAATATGGAAATGTTTCCATATTGGATGGACCATATCGACATTATTATGAATAGATAAGATTCTATTAAGAATGAGTTGTCATATGGAAAATATGGAACGTGCCCATATTGGGAATTAAATATTGAAAACCTATGACTAGATTAGAAACTTTTATGCAAAAGGATGTTCAAAGGAAAGTACTTTGAGTGAGAGACATCATATCTAAGGAATTGTATTGTAACAATTCCGATAGAGGACTTTGTAAAATAATTGGCAATAGTCTTTGTGACTTTGGTGCAATGATATTACGAATGGATCATTGCACAAAATGTTAGAATCTAGCATATTCTATAAGTGGCAAGAATTTGATATTCTTTCACTTATGGAAAAGGATTTGGAGTTGTGAAATGAGTATGATTGGAAATGTGTTCAATGTGATCTATTTCACAAAGTAAGAACCATAGGTAAACATTGTGTGCATGATAGGAGCTTGGGACAAGTGTAATCATTCAAGTAATAAGTTGATTACCCAAAACGACAAATAATGAGTAATCGATATGGTGATAAATAAAAGGTGTTTTATTTATGCTCAAAGGGTTGAGGCCATATGGGATTAGTATTATTCTTGTGTTTAACTTTGCATGTTTTGACTTCCTGAATAATTTGATTTGTTAAGAACAGTCAAATTATTCGAACAGGCCACAGTCGTTCATATGTTGGAAGTAGGTATGAATAAATACTGTCGTGAATTGGTGTGTGGAGTGTCTAAAAGAGTATTAGACATAAGCAAATGTTTGCTGCAACGTTCATGAGTGCTTATGAATATGATTTGAGCATTGGATTAGACCCACACTCACTTAGATCACTCCATGGATTGTGCCACGAGTGATTGGTGAGACGATAACATCTTATATTCTTGAAACCGAGATGTGTGAGTTGTATCTTGCAAATCGATTGCATATTGATAATATGTAAATGCACTAGTAACTTGGTGTTATAAAACATATTGTTGTGTGTGATTCGGTGAGTAAGTGAAAGCGAGCATTTAATCAATGTTTATCCGTTCCTTTTATCCAAAGTAGGATAAAAGTGATATCTTTGGGCCCATCGATGATTTAGTGATGACAAACGTAAATGCTCAGTCGGGCTAGGGCTAATTTGATTTGTTCAATTAGTCAGTCGTCATGAATCGGAAATCGAGAAATAGTACAAAGAGAATGATTAGAAATCATGTCTTACGATATCTAGAATGGAGGAATATATGATCGCTTATCTAAGGACACACGTATCTGATAGGATCAGAGTTGACAGCGGCTTTGGAAAGCTACGATTGCAGACCAGGATCTGAAGTCATATGCATAATAGTTATTAGACTTATCCAAGTGGGAGACTGTTGGATTAGTGTCTAAGTCCATAACTATTTTGGTATGTACTTGACCCGATGGTGCATGGTCCTTTTGGGTTGCCTTCACCAAAGCAACTTGATAGGATGAATTATGGAGAGAAAGGATTAAATATGATTTATTAATATATTATGAGAATAATATATTAAAGGAGAAATCATATTGTTTAATTAATATTAGTCAAGAATTAATTGGTAATTAGTTTTGTGACTAAAAGAGATTAATTAAAATTAAGGGACTGGATTTGTAATTATAAAATAATTGCAATTGGGCTATGGGTTGCCTTATATTAAGGAGTGGACGAATTCTATGGGGAAACCCATAAGGAAATCATCCAAGGCCTTAAGGAAAGGAGTCCATGGGTTGCTTGGGGCTTAAGCATCCAAATTAGGGTTTCCTTGTTAGATAACCCTATTAGCCTAACTATATATACATCCCTTATGACCTAAAAACGAGGCTAAGCATCCCTCTAGGGTTTCACATGTTTTTTGGGTAGCCTTCTTCCTCTCTCCTCTTCATCCTCTTACACTTGGTGTTTGTGAACCATTAAAGGAGTGACATTTGTGACTCTAAGCTTTCTAAAGTCAATACAAGGAGGATTTGGGATTGTTATTGCTACATAACAATCAAGGTATGATCTAAACCCTAATTATATGTTATCATATGCTAGATCTAGGGTTTATAGTCTTGGATAACTTGCATGTACAATAGAGAAACCTAGATCCAAGCATTAGGGTTTGTATGAGCACATAGGATGTTCATAGGACCAAAACCATCAGTACCACCGAAGGGTCCTGGATAGCTTCCCTGCTTCCAATTACGATTGCCCTACCAAGGCCTAACATCCTTGACTCCTTAGCTTTGGACATTCCTTCTTGATATGTCCAATTTCACCACACTCAAAACATGTTCTTCCTCCATCATAGTCTATTCCAGTGCTTGTTCCTTGATTTTCTGTTGTAGGTGTTGTGCTCCTGCAGTAACTGGCAGTGTGTCCCTTCTTTTTGCACTTCATGCAAATATAACTGTCACCTGCATGCTGATGGTTGCATTGACTGCACCATGAACAATTACCTAGATGATGGAGACTACGCTGAGTGCACCATGGGAGTTTTCCAGCATACTTCCTTGGGTTGCAATACATTAAGTATTTGTAGGTATACATTCTAGCGGTCGCTACATTGCTTTCATTTCTAACTCCTCCTCTTGTGACATTAGCAAGAGCTGCAGCGATTCTCTGAGCTATGATTTCTTCATGTTCTTCTGAACTTACTGGAGGGTTTGTTTCTAGTGGTGGTGGTTGCGGTTGTTGTTGTTGTGGATTTGGTCGTCGGTTAAGGTTTAGCCGAGCGCTACTTCTTCTAGGCATTTTCTTTTGATCCTATACATATTGGAACACCAAGTGTTTAGTCTATCAAATATTACTCCCAATTTAAATATTTCATATGATCTGATCATAATAAAATATAGTTATGCACCTACATCTAGTTGTGATAAGATCTATGCACATATGAACTTTAGTTGGAATATCTGATCTAAATCCTTGAGATAAAAAACAATCCGGGTATTTACGTGTATTATCCTCGTGGGTCTGAGTCTTAATATATGAATCTATATTTATTATTTGTTGTATTCGTGCTCTTTTAATTATTGTTTGTTACTTCAGGTCTAGATGACAAGGCACCGGCCAGTCAGGACAGTCGGAGGGCAGGATCTTTTTAGCATATAGTCGTTCTGAAATCCAGCAACCCAAGCGACATGTCTATCCTGTCACCGCTCCCATAAGTAGTCCTTTAGTAGTATAATTAATAATACTTTATATTTGTAGGCTAATGGATATACCTAAACCTAATAGAGTAAGTGCTAAACTATAGTCGTGCTTTCCTAAGAAAGTACTAATTCACTATAGTTAATAGCTCTGATACCAATATGTCACACGCCAGCCGACGACGGAAACACCGGGCGGTGTAACGTCATTTCTCATATCATATTTACAAACTTTTTAAAAGACATGCATTTAAAATTACGTCAACATAAAGTTGGTGAGTTCACAGGTTTTGACTCCATATAAAAATTACACTTTTTCTCAAGTTCAAAAATTATAGTTTTGAAAGTGTCATTTTGACTCTCCAACATTAAGTATATATATTATGTATAATGGTTAACGTACCAAATAAGTAGTTTACCTCTAAGTCTCATATACTATGAATATAAGTGTTTGTAATTCCATACAAACGAAAGTTGCTACATATAAATCTTATTCCAATTCTATACGAGTAAAAACGCTTCATATAAATCTATTTCAATTCTATACGAGTATGTGTGCTAGCTATAATTATCTACTTAATATAAGTAGTACCTAGGGTATAAGTAGGGGTAAACTTATACTTAACATTAATACTTGTATAACGACGAAGTATAAAGTTTCTAACAAGTTGCTACCATGAGTCTGTAACCGTTGCTTGACAACAAAACCTCTGACAAAACACAATCATGATTTACCATGTGAAACAATACACTCATGAGTTACCATGAGAAACAATACACTCATGATTTACCATGAGAAACAATACCACATGCTTCATCGATGCCGGAACAATAACAAAGAAAAGGAACGAATCATCACTCGCTTGTCTTGGGATGTAATTAACAGCCACGAGTGGGGTCGTCAAACCATATCTTATTCATACACGACTTCCTCGCTCACACAGGATTAACAGTTACAGGCCAGAGGACTTCCACTAAGATCCTCAATCTTAGTTCATGAAGGAGGTAGCTCATATAGACTTTGACAGCGTTCTAAAGTCCTAACAACAAAAGCATTTTCGTGTCTAAAACCCTAAGTTACTAGACTATGCTTTTAAACATTTCTCCTAACTTCATAACATTTAGGTAGTATAACAGCTATAACTTGAGGTAAAACCAGGTTTTATCTTGACATAAAACCAACAATAACAATATATAACATACCAAGTTTTATCTTGACATAAAACCAACAATAACAACATGCCTATCAATTAACATATAGAACTTCCGAGTACAACTCTGGAACTATATCACACATGAAATAGACAACCCAAAATTTCTATCTTGTACAGTTAATCATTTCAATCAAGTCAAACTTGCTTCTGCTAACATTTTGCACTATTTAGAATCCATATGGATATTCTGACTTAATGCACAAAAGGAATGAGTGAAAGGGAATGCCAATTGAACTTCAAATCCATCAAGCTAGGCATTAAAACCTCAAAAGAGGAGTGCACGTCCAAGACACTTGGGTTTACGGACGTAAACTCCAAGTGGCCGTGAACCCCTAGTATATATATGACACTTAGTCATTTTTCACTCATTATTCACATTCTAAGCTAAAGAAATTGGATTTCTCTCCCAAGGATCTTCAAGTTTTCTTCCAATATTCACTAATGTAAGTTAGATCATTCCATCTAAGTGCTATTACATGACTTCTTCCTGATTCATTCTTGACTCCATCCATAAATTCCATCTTTTGAACTTAGATCTTCAAGATCATCAAGAACACCTGGAACACTTGTGTGTTTTGGGCCGAAAACTCCCCTCTTTAGCCTTCAAATTGTAAGTCCTTGCTTCCTTTACATGTTTATAAGTATGGATAATGATTTAAGGACTTGAAAGCACAAAAAATTCAAGAACACACAGTGTTAACGGCCAAGGAAATCTCCTTGGACCCTAAACACTCATAAGTGGTGCAATTGTGCCATAACTCCTTCCTAAGGCTTAGATCTTGGTCTAGAACACTTAAAATTTCAGCTAAGGACCTTAAACATCAAAATGTAGAAGACACAAGGAGTTTACGGCCGTAAACTCACTAGGGCCACAAACCCTAGGCCGTAAACTCATGAAGAGTTTACACTTGGACCGTAAACTCCAAAGGAAAGCCTCATAACCCTTAGGTGCAACCCTATGATCTTCTATCACTTGAATCAAAGTGTTTTCCATATTCTAGAGTATCATTACTTGCTTATTTAGTGTTATAATCACTAACTAGATACATATATGTGTCTTTATATGTTAAATAGGATCAGTGTGTCTTCCAGTCTTCACTTGACACCTAGCACCTTATCCAACACTTTCATCCAAACCATTCACTACAGGTGATTTCATACCCCTTAATCAACCTTTTAAATGTTTCTAAATGCTTTTATAGGGGGGGGGGAATACAAGTTGAATCATAATAGTTATCATATCAATCACATGTTATTTATAACTATTAAACAAAGGTATTTACTATACTTTTAACTGTTTTGTCAACAAACTACTTCAAAATGATTATCAAACTCTTTTACATGTTAAACTCTGTAGAAAACTAATTCTTAATTACCAAACCTACACTTTCAATTGTTTAAACTCATATAATTATCAAACTCTTTTACATGTTAAACTCTGTAGAAAACTAATAACTTGCTTTAATTATTGTTCCTTGTTTGGTTGTGGAGTTAGAGAACTCGGTTGGTTGTCTGAATGTTGTTTGATCCTTAGTTATATATACATATATATATATATATATATATATATATATATATATATATATATGTATATATATGTTTGTGTGTGTGTGTGTGGATATAAAGCTCTTACTTCAGTTCCAACACCTTTGGGTAGCAAAGGTGTATAAGCTTTCTA
The DNA here is from genome assembly GCF_002870075.4 of Lactuca sativa. Classification (NCBI taxonomy): domain Eukaryota; kingdom Viridiplantae; phylum Streptophyta; class Magnoliopsida; order Asterales; family Asteraceae; genus Lactuca; species Lactuca sativa. The sequence continues at coordinate 102,793,306 of NC_056626.2, forward strand.
GGTCATTCAAACAACATTTCTAGTAAACTATAATAGGTATAGTTTAGTGTGACAACCCGATATTTCAACTCTATGTAATGACCTAAAAAGTCAAGTATTGTAACCACTTTTGTGATAATGAAATTAGCTTCGAAAATAAAATGTCCATAAAGTTTCTATTTAAATTACCTACTATGTTTGATGTCATTAAACCATGATCATACGTAAAAAGAATGCCAAAATCCGACTTTGTATATTAAAGTTATGATTTTTACAAGTTCGGCTTAGCGACAGACAGCTAAAAACTCGAATCGGAGATCGAGTGACTTTTGACCGGAATGACCTAAACAAGAATTGAAGGTCTCGACAATGGTATTTCAGCGGTAAAAAGTCTGGCAAAAACAGACGTCAGATAAAGAAGTTATGAATTTCTAAATAAATTTTCTTAACACGACATTTTAAAAATAAATAATAAAAATAATTTCAAAATTTGCCGACGGAATCTAAACGAAAGTTGTAGAGCATAGTCACTTTGCTCAAGTCCCGAAGGTCGTTTGTACTCCCATGCTAACCCGAAGCCCCGGTCACTTTGCTCAAGTCCCGAAGGTCGTTTGTACTCCCGAGATTCCCGAGAATCCCGTGAATATCCGTTTTCCCGAGAAGAAATTATGCCCGGTTTTCATCTCGCCTTTCTTCGATCTTTCAAGTGAGTTCATACCCCTTAATTAACCCTTTTAAATATTCTAAATGATTTTATATGCTTTCAAGGGGGGAATACAAGTAAAACACCCGATTATTATCATGTGTTATATAAAGTTTTATTATACACTTTTATTCAACAAAATCATTTGTGATTTATAAACTTTATAGGGAACTTTATTATGTAAAATATATCACGATAACTTTATATCTTTTGAAAGGAAAAATGTTGTTATATAGGTATAAATTAAACACTCTGTTTTAGATTATATATATATATATATATATATATATATATATATATATATATATATATATATATATATATATATATATATATATATATGTGTGTGTCCAACTTAGACACTATAAAAATCTATACTTTCATAACAAGGGATTCATTTTCTAGGGATTTCTAAACAAACAAGACACACTTTTAGAAAGCTATAATAGGTATAGTTTTACGAGAACATTACTAACTTTTACATACTAGAAAGGCGATTTTCAAGTAGTCACTTTGACATACAAGAACAAACGAACATTTTAACACGTACATCTGTTTTATACTAAGTTTTGTGCGACGTTAACTTCACGTACGTTCGAGTACACATTTCAAGTCCTGTATTATATACCAGAATCCCTTGGAGGGGGAGCATGGTGTTTGTGTATAGATCTATACGGGCTTGACAACCCGCGCCCAACTGTTAGCTACAGTCCACCATTTGGGGTGACAAATGTCATAACATTCCAACGCCTGAAGAACGTTGTGTATAGGCAATCCGAGACAATAGTATGGTTATAAAACTCACATGAGGTATTAAAAATACATTGATTTACGAGGTTTTTCAAACATATTGGATATTTTATACGTACATACATTTTCTAGAAATAAACATTAGTCTTGATAGAAGGCTACATTTATGCTAGTAGAAAATATGGGATTTTCTACGAACAAACAAACAAAAACAAAACATTTCATTTCATACAAACATTTTCATTTAATACTTATGAAACTCACCAGCTTAAATGCTGATCTACTCTTTCAAAACTACTTGTATGTCCCACGGATTCAGTAATTACAGGTATCAAACAACTTTTGAAGAAGGGACGCTGCATCGTCAGTTTAACTTCATATTTTGGCATCATATTGTAATTGGTTTGAACATGTAATTTTTAAACAATGTAAACTTTCAATTATATATATGATGGTTGTATTTCTTTCTTTACTATGTATTCATTTGTTATGCTACCACATGAAGTCATCCGCACCCAAACGTTTCCGCCGTTCTGGTTTGGGGGTGTGACCGATTGGTATCAGAGCAATGTTTATAGTGAACTAAGTATATCGAACCACATAAGATATACAAACTATAAATGATTAAGGGACTAATACTCTCTGATAAGACATTTTTTTGTTTTACGACTAAGCCGCGTTTCGTTTAACTTATAATGTTAGTTCATTCAAATACAAATACTTGCATACAACAAACTTATTTTCATGATTATAAATATACAAGAAGTATTTAGACAAGTTGAACACTACGATTAAGACTCGATATATGTATTCGGATTTGGGACAAATATAGCATGATCAACTATATTTGTCTGCGATCAGACCAATATATATTGAGGATTACTCGTAGTAAACAACAAGTCAAAACTTACCAAAACATCACGAGAATCAAACACACGAATTTAAATACTATAGGAGTATTTATTACTTAGAATACCTTAACATACCTGTTTAGTCTTACATGTTCCAAAAAATTTTTGATTCTTATAAAACCTATTCTCGTATAGTCAAATGGCTGGATTTCACCACCCTGGCCACCCCTACTATCCCAACCAAGGCAACAGGGGATGGATCAAAGAGGATCCCGAGGCGGACGAAGAACCCATAGAATTGGATGATGACTCCGGTAACGACTCAGAGCCAAAAGTGATAAACTCACCACCCACACAACCTCACGTCTTCGTAAGGAACTTTCAAGGACCGACTCCCGTATGGGGAAGTCACCTCCACCATTGGAGCCAACAACAAAATCTACGCCCTCCCTACGGCGTGTGCCGAGACTTCTATGATGTCTGCGACGGAGGTTCGGCTGATCGGGCACTCCCAGTAATGGTGGGCAAACTACCCAATCAGTCCTACCAATCTGGAGTTCAGGCTAGCCGGATTCGGGATGTCAACGTGGAAGTACAGGTTCACACTTCTATCATCCGTAGGCTGGACAGAATTCAAGACAATGCCCAACTCCAGACCGAGGCATTCCCAGCACAAATGATTGCAGCCCTCGCCGAATTAAGGGAACAACAAGCCGCCTTTGATAGGCGTCTAATGGAATTGAAGAAATCGGATGCGGAGTCAAGTTCCAAGCGCAACCTACGTTGCACGTAGTGCTTGCCAAAATCTCAAATTTTGTTATAAGTTAGGACCTCGGCTAAAAGTTTTTAAATTTCTTAAACTTTGTAACCGGAGACCCTTATAGGGGTCAAATTTTCTTGATCATTGTATCAACTATTATATTAATATAAGTGGCACTATTATTACTACGTGGAGTATTTCATTCAATCCTTAAAAAGTTATGGAAAAACCAAATGCTTGTTTCATATTTTCAGTCTTACAAATAACTTTCATTCTTCTATTTTGAGACTCGTACTATCATCTGTTGATGGGCTATAGCAATTTAGTTCATGAGACACTTACAGTTTCTATACTATGGAATTCTTATCTTTATCTTTTCAACCTATAGTGGAAGGATGCCTCCGCGTAGGAAACCAAGACGAAACAACATTGGGGAAGCTCCTATACCACCACCACCTCCACCTCCTCAATTTGATGTTGTCATGTTCCAAGCAGCAGTCACCACAGCTGTAGCAGCTGCCGTGTCACAGATTAATAACTCGAGTACTAGTGGCTCGGCAACTGGCACACACCCATCCAACCATGACGAGAGTCATGGGAAATCCCGAGAATGCACCTATAAGGACTTTACTAATGCCAAACCTCATATGTTTAATGGAACTGGTGGTGTGATGACTCTGAGGCAGTGGATCGAAAGGACAGAATCAGTCTTTGAAATCTGCTCCTGTCCCGAGCACAGCAAAGTCAAGTTTGCAACCTTCACACTTACTGATAGGGCTTTAACTTTGTGGAATGGCCACATTAAGGTACTTACCCTGATAGTGGCAAACTCCATAAGCTGGGAGAGCTTAAAAATCATGCTAATGAGAGAATATTGTCCACAAGGAGAGATTCAAAAACTCGAGCACGAACTCTGGACTCTTGGAATGATTGGTACCGACATAGCAACTTATACCAATAGATTCTGCGATCTAGCAATCCTTTGCCCAGATATGATTGCTCCGGTGAGCAAGAAAATAGAGAGATACATTTGGGGACTGTCGCCCCAAATTCAATCAAGCGTGTTAGCTTCAAAACCTGATAGTTTTGAAAGTGCCAAGGAACTGGCACAATCTCTTGTTGATTACAGAGGTCATCAGAACTCAACGGTTGCTACACCAGAACCACAAAAGGGAAACAACAACAACAATAACAGGAAGAGAGTATGGAATAAAGGGAAGGGTGGGTCTTCCCAAGAATCCGCGAAGAAACAACAACTGGTTTCAGTGAATGCTGCTACTGTACCTACTACCGTTCCTACAAATCCCAACCCAACAAAGCCTTATGGGGGTAACCTTCCAAAGTGCACCAAATGCACTTATCACCATCATGGACCTTGTCAGGAAATGCAGTGCTCCAACTGCAACAGAAAGGGACACACTGTCTGTTTCTGCAAGGATCCTGCAAAGCCGATCACTCAAGTTCCCAATGCGGGTGTAGGCCAAACTTGCTACGGTTGTGGCGAGGTGGGCCACTACAAGAGAAACTGCCCAAAGGCAGCAAATACCGGCGGGGAGGGACGAGTTTTGGCTATAGGCCACGATGAATCCGAAGCTGATCTGACTGTAGTTGCTGGTATGTTCCTTCTCAATAATTCATATGCATGCATATTATTCGATATTGGAGCGGAGAGAAGCTTCGTGAGTCAAAACTTTATTCACTTACTTAAGCATAAACCTAGCAACTTAGAAAAATCATTTACTATAGAGATGGCAAATGGAAAAACGGAAAACACTAACTGCATATACATGGACTGTATGTTAACTTTAGACGGTCATTCTTTCCCAATCAACCTCACGCCGGTCCAAATTAAAAGTTTCGACGTCATAGTCGGCATGGATTGGTTAAGTCTTCTTCACGCCAACATCCTGTGTTTTCAGAAAGCAGTTCGTCTTAGTCTTCCTAACGACGAAACATTAGTGATTTACGGCGACAAATCAAGTACAAACCTTTGCATTATTTCGTGCATCCAAGCTCGAAAGTGTTTGCGAATGGATTATCATGCATTTCTTGCACACATCGTCGATACGAGTTAGGAAGTAAAGGATATTAAGAGCATTCCAGTAGTACGCGACTTTCCCAATATCTTCCCAGAAGAACTACTGGGATTACCACCACAATGCCAAGTCGAGTTCAGAATCGACTTAGTTCCAGGGGCTACCCCAGTAGTGAAATCACCTTATCGCCTAGCACCAATATAGATGCAAGAACTTTCCAGTCAGCTTAACGAACTCCATCAAAAAGGATTCATTAGACCAAGTTTCTCACCTTGGGGAGCACCGGTCCTGTTTGTAAAGAAGAAAGACGAATCGTTCCGCATGTGCATCGACTACAGAGAACTGAACAAGCTTACTATCAAAAATCGTTATCCTCTACCCCACATTGACGACCAATTTGATCAACTTCAAGGAGCAAACTACTTCTCAAAAATAGATCTACGATCCGGATATCATCAATTACGAGTACTAGGTGAGGATATTCCCAAGACAGCCTTCCGAACTCGTTATGGACACTATGAATTTGTAGTGATGTCGTTCGGATTAACCAACACACCAGCAGTATTTATGGACCTAATGAATAGGGTGTGCCCTCCTTACTTAGATCAGTTCGTCATCGTCTTCATCGATGATACACTTATCTACTCCCGAAGTAAGGAAGAGCATAGTCAGCACCTACGAAAAGTCTCAGAAACATTGCGATCGGAGAAGCTCTATGCGAAGTTCTCTAAATGCGAAATTTAGATTCGAAGAGTCGAATTTTTGGGCCACGTTGTTAGTGAGAAGGGGATACACATGGACCCCTCCAAAATTAAGGCCATTGAGAACTGGTCGGCACCAAAGACACCTACAGAGATTCGTCAATTTCTAGGTCTCGCTGGCTACTATCGCAGATTCATAAAGAACTTCTCTAGAATTACGAAACCTCTTACTACATTAACCCAAAAAGGCGTGGCCTTTGACTGGGAAGCGAAATAAGAGAAGGCGTTCCAAACACTGAAACAGGCCTTGTGCACCGTGCCGATACTATCCCTTGCCGAAGGGATAAAAGATTTTGTAGTGTATTGCGATGCATCAAACCAAGGACTTGGTTGTGTTCTTATGCAGAGAGGGAAGTTTATTGCTTATGCTTCCCGACAACTTAAGACGCACGAAGTGAACTATAGGACGCACGATCTTGAGTTAGGAGCAGTGGTATTTTCTCTGAAGATCTGGAGACACTACTTGTACGGAACAAAGAGTACTATTTTCACCGATCACAAGAGCCTTCAACACATTTTTGATCAGAAGGAGCTCAACATGCGACAATGACGATGGGTCGAGTTACTCAATGAATACGAATGTGAAATTCGTTATCATCCTCGCAAGGCCAACGTGGTAGCTGACGCCCTCAGTCGAAAAGAATACACTGGGCGGAGAGTCAAATCCTTGACTATGACTATCCATTCCCACTTATTCACACAAATTAAGGAGGCTCAACTGGAAGCGTTACAACTTGAAAATGTGGCGGATGAATCCCTGAGAGGAATGGAAAAGAATCTAGAAATCAAGGGTGGCGGGGCGTATTATCTCATGGATCGAATCTGGACACCGAAACATGGTGGTTTCAGAGACGTAGTCATGACCGTAGCACACAACACGAGATATTTCGTTCACCCAGGTTCAGATAAAATGTATCTGGATCTTAAGAAACTGTACTGGTGGCCTAACATGAGAGCAGAAATTGCTACCTTCCTAAGTAAATGCCTTACTTACGCTAAGGTTAAGGTCGAGTATCAGAAACCATCAGGATTACTGCAACAGCCGGAGATACCGGAATGGAAATGGGAACGAATTACTATGGACTTCGTAACCAAGTTGCCCAAGACGACGGGTGGACTCGATACCGTATGGGTCATCGTCGACAGATTGACCAATCCGCGCATTTCCTACCAATAAAGGAGACTGACAAGATGGAAAAGCTTACAAGAACTTATTTAAGGGAAATAGTGCGACTGCATGGTGTTCCGATATCCATTATCTCCGATAGAGATAGTAAATTCACTTCAAGATTTTGGCAGTCACTACAAAGTTCCCTGGGGACTAGGCTAGACTTGAGTACAACCTACCACCCACAAAAAGACAGGAAAAGTGAGAGAAAATACAAAGTTTGGACGATATGCTAAGAGCCTGTGTGATTGACTTTGGAAAAGCATGGGATGTCCATTTACCCTTTGTCGAATTTTCATACAACAATAGTTATCATACAAGCATAAAGGTTGCTCCGTTTGAAGCCCTCTATGGTCGAAAGTGCAGGTTCCCTCTGTGCTGGACGGAAGTTGGTGACACCCAGTTAGCTAAAGGACGAATTCCTAAAAGCACTCTCACCGGTCCGGAAATCATACAAGAAACGACAGAGAAGATCGTTCAAATTCGTGAACGATTAAAAGCCTCTAGAGACCGACAGAAAAGCTACGCTGACCAAAGGAGGAAACCTTTGGAATTCCAGGTAAGAGACCACGTTTTATTGAAGGTCTCACCGTGGAAGGGCTTAATATGCTTTGGAAAGCGTGGGAAACTAACTCCAAGATACGTAGGGCCTTTCGAGATTCTTGCTAGAATCGGACCTATGGCTTACAAGCTTAATCAACCGCATGAACTTAGTAACATACATCCAACCTTCCATGTCTCGAACTTGACAAAGTGTCTGACCGATGAGACTCTTGTTATTCCACTCGATGAGATCGAGATCAACGAGAGCCTCAACTTTGTGGAAGAACCGGTAGAAATCCTGGACCGAGAGGTCAAACAAACGAAACAAAGTTGCATACCCATTGTGAAGGTTCGCTGGAACGCCAAGCGGGGACCTGAATTCACATGGGAACGCGAAGATCAGATGAAACAAAAGTACCCTCATCCTTTTCTCTGACGCACTAGTATCTTTACTACTTTAAATTTCAGGACGAAATTCCCTCTAACGGGGGGATGATGTGACAACCCGATATTTCAACTGTATGTAATGACCTAAAAGGTCAAGTATTGTAACCACTTTTGTGATAATGAAATTAGCTTCGAAAATAAAATGTCCATAAAGTTTCTATTTAAATTACCTACTATGTTTGATGCCATTAAACCATGATCGTACGTAAAAATAACGCCCAAACTCGACTTCGTATATTAAAGTTATGATTTTTGCAAGTTCGGCTTAGCGACAGACAACTAAAAACTCGATCGGAGATCGAGCGACTTTTGACCGGAATGACCTAAACGAGAATCGAAGGTCTCGACAATGGTATTTCAGCGGTAAAAAGTCTGGCAAAAACAGACGTCAGATAAAGAAGTTATGAATTTCTAACGAAATTTTCTTAGCGCGACATTTTAAAAATAAATAATAAAAAGAATTTCAAAATTTGCCGATGGAATCGAAACGAAAGTTGTAGAGCATAGTCTCACCTACGCGTGGATATAAAAAACATCGAAAACGGAGTTCATATGAAGAAGATATGAATTTTAGAAGTTTATTAAATAAATAAAATATAAATTTTATTATTTAACCTTGGTATTATCCGAAGGCGAGTCATCAGATAGGGTCGAGTTACGCCCAGCGTAAGCTCGTACGCCTAGCGTACTCAAGGCCTAGGCCTCGGATCGTCCACGTCTCGCCCTATGCAAAATTACACCTGTCCCATCCGAACTACGAGGCAGTCGAGGATCCGGTCATGCGTGACGCACGCGTACACCCAGCGTACCCGCGTACGCCCAGCGTACCGAGGCGGTTCCCACCCCCTATAAAAGGGATGCGAGGGTTCCGAAAAAAAGGCCATTCTCTCTCATTTCTCTTGCGTTGTTACCTCGTTTTCCGTGCCCGTGCTAACCCGAAGCCCCGATCACTTTGCTCAAGTCCCGAAGGTCGTTTGTACTCCCGAGATTCCCGAGAATCCCGAGAAAATCCGTTTTCCTGAGAAGAAATTTTGCCCGGTTTTCATCTCGCCTTTCTTTGATCATTCAAGTGAGTTCATACCCCTTAATTAACCCTTTTACATATTCTAAATGCTTTTATATGCTTTCAAGGGAGGGGGGGGGGGGGGGGGAATGCAAGTAAAATACCCGATTACTATCATGTGTTATATAAAGTTTTATTATACACTTTTATTCAACAGAATCATATGTGATTTATAAACTTTATAGGGAACTTTAGTATGTAAAATATATCACGATAACTTTATATCTTTTTAAATGAAAATTTTTGTTATATAGGTATAAATTAAACACTCTGTTTTAGATTACATGTATATGTGTCCAACTTAGACACTATAAAAATCTATACTTTCATAATAAGGGATTCATTTTCTAGGGATTTCTAAACAAACGAGACACACTTTTAGAAAGCTATAATAGGTATAGTTTTACGAGAACATTACTAACTTTTACATACTAGAAATGCGATTTTCAAGAAGTCACTTTGACATACAAGAACAAACGAACATTTTAACATGTAAATATGTTTTTATACTAAGTTTTGTGAGACGTTAACTTCACGTACGTTCGAGTACACATTTCAAGTCCTGTATTATATACCAGAATCCCTTGGAGAGGGAGCATGGTGTTTGTGTATAGATCTATACGGGCTTGACAACCCGCGCCCTGACTGTTAGCTACAGTCCACCATTTGGGGTGACAAACGTCATAATATTCCATCGCCTGAAGAACATTGTGTATAGGCAATCCGAGTCAATAGTATGGTTATAAAAATCACATGGGGTATTAAAAATACATTGATTTATGAGGTTTTTCAAACATATTGGATATTTTATACGTACATACATTTTCTAGAAATAAACATTAGTCTTGATAAGAGACTACATTTATGCTAGTAGAATATATGGGATTTTCTAGGAACAAACAAACAAAAACAAAACATTTCATTTCATACAAACATTGTCATTTAATATTTATGAAACTCACCAGCTTAAATGCTGATCTACTCTTTCAAAACTACTTGTATGTCCCAGGGATTCAGTAATTACAGGTATCAAACATCTTTTGAAGAAGGGACGATGCGTCGTCCATTTAACTTCATATTTTGGCATCATATTGTAATTGGTTTTGAACATGTACTTTTTAAACAATGTAAACTTTCAATTATATATATATGATGGCTGTATTGCTTTCTTTACTATGTATTCATTTGTTATGCTACCACATGAAGTCATCCGCCCTCGAACGTTTTCTCCGTTCTGGTTTGGGGGTGTGACATTTGGGGATATACTACTTACTAATTTCTAGTACAATGAAACATACAAAGAGTTAGTTCATACATGAGTCGATACATACTATACACTATACAGAGAGAACATATTATATACTATACAAAAGAACATACTATGATGAGAATCAGAGAGGACATTCACTACACTAGTACATACAATACATACACACTATAACATAAATGTGAAGCACTACTTTGGGGCATGGAATCTATCATGGCTCGTCTTGTAACTAGAGTCTTCTGAAGGGAGAGCGTGAATACTGCTTGATGGGTGAGATCTAGAAGTTAGAACAAGAACTATAGAGCCTAACCATGAACGGCTCCAACATAGTTTCCTATACTGACAGATTCAGTGAGTTGGTGGCCCTCTGTCCCAACATGGTTCCTACAGAGGGAAAGAAAATCGAGAGGTACATCTGAGGGCTGGTGCCTCCATTTCAAGGAAATGTCTTATCGTCAAACCCCGCTACGTTTGATAGTGCCAAGCAATTGGCACAACGACTCATTAACCATGGAGTCTGTATCCCATCATCAACAATAACCCTAGCTATATCCAAACCTTCCAAAGCCGTTGTCAACAAACGGAAGTTTTGGGATGACAAGAAGGAACAAAAAGCTGCCAAAAAGTAGCAGGTTATGGCGGTTCATGCCGCAATAGCACCTGTCGCTGCTGCTCCGATATGCAGTACTCTGGAAGCTTTCCAAAGTGCAACAAATGCAACTTCCACCACAACGGACCCTAACGGGATTTGTAGTGCTCCAACTGCAACAAAAAATGACACGCAGTCTGCTTTTGCAGATCCCCGACAAGGACAATCAACCAAGTCCCCGACGCTGGTGTGGGCCAAGCTAGCTATGGTTCTGGCGACGTAGGCCACTACAAGAGGAACTGCCCGAAGGCTGGGAATCCTGGTGGAGTAGGCAGAGTTTTGGCCATAGGCCACGAGGAAGCAGTTGCTGACCCCACAGTGGTCACTAGTACGTTTCTCCTCGATACCTCTTATGCATGCATTATTTTTGATAGTGGAGCAGAGAGGAGTTTCGTGAACCAAAAATTTGGTCAATTAGTATATATGTAGAAATGGCTAACGGAAAAACTGAGAGCACTAGCAGTATATATGTAGGATGTACTCTATATAAGTCCCTAATTTGCATGTGTATTAATCAGATCCGTTTGATGGTGCGGAATCCCAATCAAATGGATGATGTCAGATAAAATAGAAGAGAAGGAGAAGAAGAATAATATGAATCTTGTTTGAATTGATTAGAATGAAGTTCCTTTACACAAGATTCACACAGTTACACACATACGCTCCTTTCTCTCTTTCTGGCCGTAAACTCTCTTATGTTCATCAATATCTAATCCTCACCCTAACACCTATATATATATACACGGGAAACATGGGCCGGAGAACATGGGTCGTAAATGGGTTTACGACCGTAAACCTGTTCATCGACGTAAATACCTAGCTGTTTACGGTCCAAGACACAAAAATACATTTTCCTAGAAAAGTAAATATAACCCATATTTTTGACCCAACAATCTAACTCTAGATAACTATTCATTTACAATTGATATCATGCCGGTCTCAAGTAAAAGTTTCGACGTCATTATCGGCATGGATTGGTTGGTTCTTGTAACATTAGCCAAAATAGGTCAATAACAATCACATGTGATTATGCTAATCATCTAATGTGATATATGTACTATGTATTTCATGATAAATTCTAATACAAATATGAACTTTCCTTATGATACAACTCAAAGTATACGTCCATACGATTCCAAAAATATAGAGAACGTCTGAATTTGACTTCGCATGAAGAAGTTATGATAAACCGAACACTATAAATCTCTATAATAAGATCAATTTAAAATAGACTTAGAATTAGCTACTTAAGTCTAAAAGAGAGTTGTAGTACATGTAAATACATACGCATGCATATAAAGAACGTCAAAAACGGAGTTCGTATGCAAAAGTTATGGCCTTCCGAAGATTCAGCTTTCAGAAACCCTAACCTAACTAAACTCACGACATGAACAAGGGTTTATTAACCACATGAGGAGTCATTTTGCCACATTTTGGAATCTAGAAGGTGTGACTAGGCTGCGAGGGGATAAAATCCAAACTCACGACATGAACAAGGGTTTATTCACGACGTGAGTAGTCATATGGCCACCTTCCGAAGCTAGGGACACAAATGGCAAGTCTATGGGGTGATCATGCAAGACTCACGATGTGAGCCTTATGACACTCACGACGTGAGTTTCTAAAAACCATACTATAAATAGCAGGTCCGACTTCAGCCATTCTTACACCAAAACTTCTTCCCTTTCTTTGTTGAGGCCATTCTGCATCCTGAGCGCTGACAATCTCGCATGCTGACCGTTTTGCTTAGATAACATAAAATCACGCTACTAGGGTGAGTTTCACGGCCCCACTTTCTAAAATTTTGGGGGAAAACGCATGCTAGTTATTATATATATGTTATCAATATGTCTATATGATAGTATATAGTTATGATAACTGGGATATGATTGTTCTAAATATAACATTTTTAATACATACAACTATTATACACTTATCAGTATGTTAATTTACTAATGTAGATCTTGAGTTATACTTAGGATTCTATATTTATGTTGTGTGCGATATAATACCAATGTTATATTCGAAAGTTCTAAATGTTAAGTTATATAGTATGTTGCTATTAATAGTTTTATGTCAAGATAAAAATGGATATCTTATATGTTGTTATTGTTAGTTTTATGTCAAGATAAAAATGGATATGTTATATGTTGTTATTGTTAGTTTTATGTCAAGATAAAACTTGGTATTGTTATTAATAGTTTTATGTCAAGATAAAACTAGAAACGTTATATGTTGTTATTATTGGTTTTAGATCAAGATAAAACCTGGTTTTACTTCAAGATATAGCTGTTATAGTGTCTAAATATTATGAAGTTAGGAGTACTGTTTAAAATCATAGTCTAGTAACTTAAGGTTTTAGACATGAAGATGCTTTTGTTGTTAGAGCTACAGGAAGCCGTCAAAGTCTACATGAGTAATTGTATTCATCAACTAAGATTAGGGATCTTAGTGGAAATCCTCTGAACTGTAACCGTTAATCTCGTGTGAGCGAGGGATATTGTAACGCCCGTGTTTCTGGGCTTTCCATTTTTAGCAATGTAATAGTCTAGGTTAACCTTTGTAACCCCAATTTGAAATAATAAAAATTTATTATTTGTGAATTATGTGAATTATGTGATTTATGTGTGTTTTCTTAATTATTATAATTTAATGAATTAAGAATAAAATGAGAGTAAAAATTTAAGTGTAAAGTAAACTTGATATCATTGGATAATGTTGTAGTAGTTAAAACGAGGTTTCCGAATATATATAGAACGCCCAAATCTGACTTCGTATGAGGAAGTTATGATTTTCTGAAGTTTGACTTAGCGGTATGGAGCCTGAATACTCGATTTGAGATTGAGCGGTTTTTAGCCTAAACAATCTAAACGAGAATCGAAGATTTCGTTGTTAGTAGTGAAACGATGAAAAGATAGGCAAGAACGGACGTCGGACGAAGAAGTTATGAATTTATAACGAAGTTTTTCTGTCCCGGCCTCCTAAAAATAATTAATAAAAATAAATTCAAAATTAGCCGACGGATTCTAAACGAAAGTTGTAGAGCGTAGTCTCACCTACGCGTGGATATAAAGACCGTAAAAAACGGAGTTCGTATGAAGGAGATATGAATTTTTCAAGTTTATTAAATATTTAATACTCAAATTTTAATTCAGATTTTCGATATTATCCGAAGAGGAGTCAGCAGACTCATCCGAAGTACGCCCAGCATACTGGTGTACGCCCAACGTACCACTCGAGTGCTCCGGAGTCGTAAGCGATGACGTAGAGGGCCGATGACACAAGGGATGACAGCTTCCGAGGCAGTACGCCCCGCGTAACCCCGAAGTTACGCCCAGCGTAACCCCGAGGATCAGCCTATAAAAGGGGATGCGAAGACAGCCGATTTTCTTATACAAAGCCTTCCATTTTCTCTCTAGTTTTTCCTCGTTTAGCGTGCCATTTATACCCCAAAGCCCCGATAATATTCCCGAGCCCTGAAGCAAGATCCGAAGCCCCGAGGATCCCGAAGAGCGTTATTCCCGAGCCGAAGCTCTGCCTGCGAGGAGGCCGGTTTTTGTGAAGATCTTCCAGATCTATAGAGAGACACTACTTCTGCAAGCCATGGTGCTGCCCGATCATCTTCTGATCAAGTGAGTGTGTAGTCATTTTCATTCCAACGCAATATTATGAAGTATTTTATATAAAATACCTTCTATGTGTATATATTTTTTTGTTATATGTGTGAATGTATATTCAGTCTCTTTTATCTCATAGATCTGATATATTCTCTATGAAATACGTGTTATGTGTGTATGCCTCATCTGTTATGTGGAATATGTATTGATTAAAGCATGCAATACAGGTTTTTAAACAACATATAAAAATGTATATTTTTATCTACTAATATGTTGGGTAGAACATGGGTAGATAGTTGGTGTGAAATAAACAGATGAGAGGCCTCGGTGTTATTGGTGTTATTCTAGTCATTCAGCAGAGTATGGCTGACGACCACAAACTATTCTAGACTGTCATGTGGAACACTAGCAAGCTCATTACCTGTAGGTGTTGTGAACGATGTGTTCACCGGTGTACTCTATCCCCCACATGGTTGCCTTTAGGACACGTATTGTTGAGGAAACCCCTCTGCAGTAATGTCCGTCCCGATGAAAATCCTGAATTAGGTTCTTTATAATAGTTGTTATTTTAAGGACGTAAAGTGAGGATAACGGGAATGGGTAATTGGGTTTATTGTGGATTGTTGAAATTAAATATAATTATTGTGGGTTGAAAACCCTATATGCTCACCAGGCTCCCAAGCCTGACCCACTCAGTTTATTTATATTACAGGAAGTGGCGCAAGAGCTTAAGATGGGCAAATCATCTTGTTTTGTTTACAAGTCTGTATATCTATATATTTTGTCGAATGACTTGTAATGCTATCGTTTATGCTTTATGATCTGTATCGGAACATGACATCCCGACTTTTGATTATGAAATGAAATCATATTTCTTTATGAAATGTTTTGATAAATATCTATTTTATCATGTTTTGTTTTTGGGAACAAATTCCGCATCTCTTTTAAAATTAAAAGGAATTACTCTGAAAATGTTTAAAAAGCATAAATGAAATCGGTCTTTTCTGGCCGAGATTTTGGGGATGTCACAGTTGGTATCAGAGCATTAGTTTAAGCGAACTAGGAATTTGTAGGATTTCTAGACTTAAACTTAGTATACTAAGTGAGGGTTGTTAGATGTGTGTATGTTATATTTCAGACACGAGCACTAGTTTATTTTAGGAAGTTGCCTAAAATGCTTTTATGTGCTAAATGTTATATGTAGCCGTATATGATAATATTTGTTCGGATCTATGGTCTGTTGCCGACCGGATCTGGAAACCTTATGTGTGTAGGATTCTAAGCGTATGTCTACGTTATTAGAACTAACATGTAATCGTTTGGAGCACTAAGGATAAATTGAAATTTTATCGTGAAAGAGGATCTAATTTAACCTTATTCGGTGTATAGATCAAAAATGGTGAGAACAAGAAGCGGAGTTGGAAATGCTGATGAAAACAGGAATCAACCGCCTGTAAATCAACAAGTACCTATTGTAGCTGTTGCACCTGAGCCGATAACAATGGTTGCTGTACAAATGACGATTCAAACGATGTTGGATCGTCAGATGGAAGAAACGAGACGTTTGCTTCAACAGAATCGTGAAGAGCCGTCAATTCAAGTAGAAGAGCCCGAGGAGAATGGAGGGAAATCTGAAGGAGAAAACTTTAGTGGGATCATTGGTCAAGCCAACCCACCTGTGCTTCGACACAACAACCAGTATGGAGGAAATGATGGTCGTGGGTGTAAGTACAAGGATTTCATGGCGTCCAAACCACCATGTCTATCCGAAAGCCCGACGCCGGTGCAAGTTTTGGACTGGGTGTCCGAAATGGAGACTATGTTTGAAAGTTGCGAATGCAGCAACAGGCAGAAGACCGCTCTTGCGATCCCTCTGCTAAAATCTGGGGTGTTGAGTTGGTGGAAGCTATTAGCCGACTCTATGCCCAAGGGAGAAGCAGGCAAAATGTCTTGGGAAGACTTCGTGGAACAACTAAAAATGCAATACTGCTCCGAGCAGGACCTTCTGGAATCAGTAATGAGTTTCAGAATTTGAAGAAGGGGAAATTGAGCGTTACTGAATATGCTGCAAGTTTCATAGAAAAGATGAAGTTTATCCCATATTTGGTGCCTACAGAACTCTCTAAGGTCAACAAGTTTGCCCTTGGACTACCAGCAGACTATGGTCCAATGGTTAAGCAAGCAACCACATTGAAAGCCGCCATCTGGGCTGCTAGAAATGTTGACACCCAGATCAGGGAAAAAGGTCTGGAAAGGTCAGAGGTTGGTGAGAAAAGGAAAATCTATGGATTTTTAGGATCTAGCAAGAAATGTAAATTCTCGAAATCTGGTTTGAGAGGAAGTGAAGGAAAGATAGAGGCGAAGTGGTGTGAGAAGTGCAAGAAGAAGCATCATGGGAAGTGTGGCGGGGAAACCATATGCTTCAAATGTGGAAAGCCAGGGCATTATGCTCACGACTGCACCCTCACCAAGAATGTTTGTTATGGTTGTGGTGAGGAAGGGCACATCTCGAGAGATTGTCCGAAGAAGAAGGAGGCAACAAAACCCAACATTCCGCCAAAGCTGAAGGCGAGAGCATTCCAGATGACACTGGAAGCTGCTAAAGATGAAGCTGATGTCGCTTCAGGTACCTTTCTCGTTAATAAATTTCCTGACCAAATTTTATTTGATTCCGGAGCCAAGTACACCTTTATTTCGCATGAATTTGCCTGTCGATAGACAAGATAATGCTTTATTAGTCAAAGTTGCTAGTGGCAAGTTTGTACCTATTAGCCATCGTGTGAAAAACATCTTAATTGATCTGAATGGGAATAAGTTACACGAGGAATTATTGCCTATCGAACTTAATGGTATCGACATTAAATTGGGAATGGATTATCTTAGCGCCAATGATACTGAAATTTTATGCAAAAAGAAAATAGTGAAAGTAAACCCGCCTGGAAAGGAATCGTTTATGGTGTACGGAGATAAACGCAGAGTGAATTCTGGAATCATTTCCCTAATGAAAGCGAGAAAATGTTTGACCAAGGGGTGTACATCATACTTAGCATTCGTGATTGATGCTAAGAAGGAAAAGAAGGTGATGCAAAATATTCCTGTTGTGTGTGATTATCCGGAAATATTTCCCGAAGATCTTCCTGGATTACCGTCTGATCGACAAGTAGAATTTCGTATCGACTTGTTGCCCGGAACAACGCCAATTGCAAAAACACCTTGTCGATTAGCACCGACGGAGATGAAGGAGCTGATGATGCAACTTCAGGAGTTATTGGACAAAGGTTTCATTAGACCTAGTTCATTACCCTGGGGAGATCTGGTGATATTCGTAAAGAAGAAAGATGGAAGTATAAGAATGTGCATTGATTACCGAGAGCTGAATAAGGCAACAATAAAGACTAGATATCCGTTGCTAAGGATTGATGACCTATTCGATCAACTACAAGGTTGAAGTTATTTTTTAAAGATCGACCTAAGGTCAGGATATCATCAGCTAAAGGTAAGAGAGTAGGATATAGAGAAGACTGCATTCAGAACGCGATATGGACACTATGAGTTCTTGGTTATGTCGTTTGGACTAACAAATGCTCCATCAGCATTCATGGATTTAATGAACAGAGTTTGTAATCCGTTCCTTGATAAATCTGTGATAGTGTTCATATATGACATTCTAATTTATTCAAAAATCCAAGAAGAGCATGGCAGACACTTGCGAGAAGTGTTGGAAGTCTTGAAGAAGAAGAAGTTGTATGTGAAGTTCTCCAAATGTGATTTTTGGATTCATGAAGTCCAATTCTTGGGTCACGTGGTCAACCAAGAAGGGATAATGATTGATCCAGCAAAGATCGAAGTTGTGATGAAGTGGAAACAACCGAAAAGTCCCATGGAGATTTGAAGCTTTTTAGGATTAGCCGGATATTACCGAAGATTTATCCAAGGCTTTTATTCGATCACTAGTCCATTAACAGCTTTGACCCACAAAGGAGCTACTTATGCTTGGAATGATGAGCATAGAGAAGCATTTGAGAAGCTAAAGAAGAAACTATGCGAGGCACCAATATTTTCTCTACCCGATGGAGTTGAAGACTTAGCAGTTTATAGCGATGCGTCTGGTGTTAGATTGGGTTGTGTTTTGACCCAAAGAGATAAGGTGGTCGCATATGCGTCTCGTCAATTGAAAGAGCATGAAAAGAACTACCCGACTCATGATTTGGAGTTGGCAGCGGTAGTTTTTGCTCTGAAAATATGGAGGCATTACCTCTATGGCACGAAGTGCAAACTTTTCACTGATCATAAGAGTCTCCAATATCTCTTTAGTCAGAAAGAATTGAATATGAGGCAACGACGCTGGCTAGAATTACTTAAAGACTACGACTATGAGATACTTGGTGATGCTCTCAGTCGGAAAGTCAATCTTGAAAAGAGAAGGCCAAGAGCGTTGAGAATTGAAGTTGTCTCGACTATTTTGGAAAGTATAAAGAAAGCTCAAAGCGAAGCTTCTGAGAAGAATGACCAAAAGGAGGAACGTTTGGGCAAAACGTTGGTGTTCGGTATAAATAGTCATGGACTCAAGGTGTTCCAATATCGGATTTGGATACCTAAGACAGGAGGAGTCAGAGATCTTCTGATGGAAGAAGCTCACAAAACCATGTACTCGATTCATCCCGGTAGCACAAAAATGTATAAGTACCTGAAACCCTATTATTGGTGGCCGACGATGAAGCTCGACATTGCGAAGTATGTGGCCGAGTGTGTGACTTGTGCAAGAGTCAAGGCACAACATCAGAAACCATACGGGAGTTTAGAAACATTACCTGTGCCTATGGGTAAGTGGGAAGACATTGCTATGGCTTTTGTCACTAAACTGCCCAGATCAAAAACTGGTCACGACATGATTTGGGTGGTCGTTGATCGATTCACTAAGAGTGCGCATTTCATAGCAGCCACTGAGAAATGGTCTATGGAAAAACTTGCAAATTTTTACGTGAAGAAAATTGTGAGGCTTTACGGTGTTCCGTTAACGATTGTGTCAGATCGTGACAGTCGTTTCACCTCGCGGTTTTGGAAAAGTCTACAAGAGGAATTGGGTACCAAGTTGTGTTTATGTATAGCTTACCATCTGCAGACTGATGGTCAGAGCGAACGAACGATACAAACACTTGAAGATATGCTAAAAGCGTGTACCTTAGAATTCCTAGGTAATTGGGATGAACATTTACCATTGGTAGAATGTTCCTACAATAATAGTTTCCACTCCAGCATAAAGATGGCACCTTATCAAGCTTTGTACGGACAGAAGTGTCGTATGCCGTCTTGTTGGCTTGAGGCTGGGGAAAAGCAGTTTATGGGACCGAAGATAGTCCATCAAACTGCTGAAAAGTTGAAAATAATTAGGGAGAGAATGTTAGCAACTCAGGACCATAAAAAGAGCTATGCTGACAAAAAGTGAAGACTGATAACTTTTGAAGTTGGAGATTCGGCTTTGCTTAAAGTCTCGCCGTGGAAGGGACTTATAAGATTTGGGAAAAGGGGAAAATTGATTCCAAGGTTTATTGGACCGTTTAAAGTTCTTCAGAGAATTGGGAACCAAGCTTACAAGCTCGAACTACCAGAAGAACTTAATGGAATTCATAACACTTTTCATGTGTGTTATTTGAGGAAGTTCACGGGAGATGTTCCTGACATAATTCAACTTTCGGAGTTAAGAATCTATGAAAACAAAAAGTTGATTGAAGAACCAGAGGCAATCGTTGACCGGAAGACTAAGAAAGTGGGACGTAAGATGGTTGAGTTAGTGCTTGTCCGATGGAAACACACGAATGGGCCAAATCTCACCTGGGAGACGGAGAGTCACATGATGAGTCGCTATCCACATTTGTTTGCTGATGTGTGATTACGGGGACGGAATCATTCTATGGTGGAGAGAATTGTAACGCCCGTGTTTCTGGGCTTGCCATTTTTAGCAATGTAATAGTCCAGGTTAAGCTTTGTAACCCTAATTTGAAATAATAAAAATGTATTATTTGTGAATTATGTGAATTATGTGATTTATGTGTGTTTTCATAATTATTATAATTTAATAAATTAAGAATAAAATGAGCGTCAAAATTTAAGTGTAAAATAAACTTGATATCATTGGATAATGTTGTAGTAGTTGAAACGAGGTTTCTAAATATATATAGAACGCCCAAATCTGACTTCGTATGAGGAAGTTATGAGGAACAGAAAATTGGCTCTAGGGTTTCTTGATTAGCAAGAGTGTCGATTTCCTCCTCCCAAGGGGTCTATATATACTAATGGCTACTAAGGTTACACCTTAAACCCTAATTGAATAACTTAGGCCCTAAGCAATCCAATAATCCTTATGGACTAGGCCTTGGACGATTTTTAGGCTCTTCCAAACCCTAAAATCGTCCACCCTCTTATCCTTAAGGATTCATAGCCTTAAACATAACTATCACACAATTGACTGTTTATACCCCTTTATTCAACTAATCTCTTTAAGTCACCAAATTAATTCCTAATTAATTTATGACTTATATTAATCAAATAACAATATTATTATTCCTTATATTATTCTCATAATATATTAATAATATTTCTTCTCTCATTATAAATCATCCTGTCAAGTTGCTATGGTGAAGGCAACCCAAAAGGACCATGCACAACCGGGTCAAATACTTGCCAAATATAGTTGCAGCCTTAGAAACTATTCCAACATCCCCGTGGTACGCGACTTTCCCGACATCTTTCCAAAAGAACTACCGGGATTATATCCGCTATGACAAGTCGAGTTCAGAATCGACTTAGTTCCAAGAGCTACCACGGTAACCAAATAGCCTTATCGTCTAGCACCAGCTGAGATGCAGGAACTCTCCGGTCAATTTAACAAACTGCTCAACAAGGGCTTTATTAGACCAGGCTTCTCACCCGGTGGAGCACCGATCTTGTTCGTCAAGAAGAAAGACAGATCGTTTCGTATGTGCATTGACTACAGGGAGCTCAACAAGCTAACAGTTAAAAATCGTTACCCTCTGCCTCACATTGACGATTTGTTTGACCATTTGCAAGGGGCGAATAAATTTTCAAAAACTTATTTGAGGTCTGGGTATCACTAGTTGCGAGTGTTAGAGGAGGATGTTCCTAAGACAGCCTTACGAACTCGTTACGGACACTACGAGTTCGTAGTGATGCCATTCCGACTGACAAATGCGCACGCAGTGTTTATGGACTTAATCAATCGGGTATGTCGTCCTTACATGGATCAGTTTGTCATCGTCTTCATCGATGACATACTTATCTACTCTTGAAGTAAGGAGGAACATAGTGATCATGTGTGACAAGTCCTAGGAACCCTACGAATAGAGAAACTCAACGCAAAGTTTTGTAAATGCGAATTTTGGATCTGAAGGGTTGAATTCTTAGGACACGTGGTTAGTGAACAAGGAATCCATGTGGACCCATCCAAAATTAAAGCCATTGAGAACTGGTCAGCAACAAAGACGCCTACCAAAATTCGTCAATTTCTAGGCCTCGCTTGCTACTACCACAGATTCATATAGAACTTCTCGCGTATAGTGAAACCTCTTACGTCATTGACTCAGAAAGGTGTGGCCTTTGACTGGGAAGAGAAGCAAAAAAAAAGCATTCCAAACGCTGAAGCGAGCCTTATGCACTGCACGGATACTATCCCTCCCAGAAGGAATAGAACACTTCGTAGTCTATTGTGATTCATCAAATCAAGGGCTCGGTTGTGTTCTAATGCAACGAGGTAATGTCATTGCCTCTGCCTTAACACAGCTGAAGACACACGAGGTCAACTACACCACACATGCTCTTGAGTTAGGAGTAATGGCGTGTGCTCTAAAGATCTGGAGACACTACCTATATGGTACAAAAAGCACTATCTTTACATGACACAAAATCCTACAACACATATTCAACCAGGAGGAGCTCAACATGAGACAACGACGGTGGGTCGAGCTACTCAATGACTACGAATGTGACATTCGTTATCATCCGGGTAAAACCAACGTAGTAGCAGACGCCCTATGTCGGAAACAATATTATGGTTGAAAATTCAAGTCACTGACTATGACTATCCATTCGCATCTGTCCACACAAATTAAGGAGGCTCACCTCGAAGCCTTGGAACCTGAAAATGTGGTGGGTGAATCCCTGCAAGGAATGGATAAGAACTTGGAAGTCAATACACGGTGGCTTAAGAGACTTGGTCATGATGGAAGCACACAACACTCGATATTCCGTCCACCTGGGTTCAGATAAAATGTATTTGGATCATAAAAAGTTATACTGGTGGCCTAACATGAAAGTAGAGATTGCTACCTTCATAAGTAAATGCTTTACCTGCGCCAAGGTCAAGGTCGAATACCAGAAGCTCTCATGTTTACTACAACAACCAGAGATACCGGAGTGGAAGTGGGAGCGGATCACAATGGACTTCATAACCAAGTTGCCCAAGACATCGGGTGGACTTGATAGCTTCTAGAGACGGACAGAAAAGGTATGCAGACAAACAAAGGAAACCAAGTTGCCCAAGTCATCGGTTGGACTCCATTTGAAGCCCTCTATGGCCGAAAGTGCAGATCCCCTATGTGTTCGGCTGAGGTGGGTGACACGCAGTTAGCTAAAGGACAAGTTCCTGACAGCCCTCTCATGGGTCTGGAGATCATTCGGGAAACAACAGAGAAAATCGTTCAGATTCCGGAACGTGTGAAAGCCTCTAGAGACCGACAGAAAATCTATGTAGAAAAACAAAGGAAACCGTGTGAATTCCAAGTGGGAGACCGCGTTCTTTTGAAAGTCTCACCCTGGAAGTGCTTGATACGCTTCGGAAAGTGTGGAAAGCTAAATCCAAGATACATAGGGTTTTTCGAGATTCTTGCTATAATCGGCTCTGTAGCTTACAAACTCAACCTACCCCGTAAGCTCAGCAATGTACATTCTACTTTCCACGTCTCGAACTTGAAAAAGTGTCTATCCAATGAGACACTTGTTATCTCACTCGACGAGATCGAGATCAACGAGAGCCTCAACTTCGTGGAAGAACTGTTAGAGATCATGGACCGAGAGGTCAACAAAACGAAACAAAGCCGCATCCCAATCATGAAGGTTCACTGGAATGCCAAGCGAGGACCTGAATATCCTCAAATGAAGTTGAAATATCCTCATCTTTTCGCTTAGTTGTTTGTAACTACATAATTTCTTAAACTCTAATTTCGGGATGAAATTCCCTCTAACGGGGGGATGACGTGACAACCCAAAATTTCTATTCTGTATAGTTAATGTAACGCCCGTAGATCAGGGCTAGTCAATTTAGAGACGATAAACGTCAAAAATGACTTTTTGATAGAAGGTTATTTAGAATGAATAATCTTAACTAAGTTGTAGTATATGTTACAAGGATTCCGTACATATAAAGAACGCCGAAATCCGAGTTATAACGAAGAAGTTATGACCTGTCGAAGTTTCGCGACAGAACCGGCACAACACAACGCGATGTAAAAATTGAATTTACGTTAGAGTGATATTTAGCCTTAGAAATCTAAATGAAAGTTGTAGAATACGTTAAACCGTGAGCGTGCATAAAAAGAACGCCCAAATCTGACTTTGTATGAGGAAGTTATGATTCTTCGAAATTTCGACTTAGCGGTATGCAGCCTGAATACTCGATTTGAGACCGAGCGGTTTTTAGCCGAAACAATCTAAATGATAATCGAAGATCTCATTAATTGTAGTATAACGATAAAAAGATAGGCGAAAACGGACGTCGGATGAAGAAGTTATGATTTTATAACGGAGTTTTCCTGTCCCGGCCTACTAAAAAAAATAATAAAAATAAATTCAAAATTAGCCGACCGAGTCTAAATGAAAGTTGTAGAGCGTAGTCTCACCTACGCAGGGATATAAAGAACATCGAAACGGAGCTCGTATGAGGAAGATATGAATTTTTGAAGTTTATTAAATATTTTTGAAATTAAATTTAAATATAAATTTTCAATATTATCCAAGGGGGAGTCACCGGGCTTATCCAGGTTACGCCCAGCGTAACCTAAGATTACGCCCAGCGTAATTCGAAGTTTCAGACCCTATAAAAGGGAGTCGAGTGCATCCGATTCATTTGCTCATTTCTCTTCTTTCTCTCGCGTTTTTGCATCGTTTTTCGTGCAAGAAATATCCCGAAGCCCTGATATCATTCCTGAGCCCCGAAGCAAGTGCCGAGGCCCCGAAGATCCTGAGAAGTGAAATTCCTGAGCCAAAACTCTGCCCGCGAGGAGCCCGGTTTTTGTGAAGATCTTCCAGATCTACCGAAGAATACTACTTCTACAAGCCGTAGTGCTGTCCGATCATCTTCTAATCAAGTGAGTGTGTAGTTACTTTCTTCTAACACATAAATATGAAGTATTTGTTATGAAATACGTGTTATGTGTTTATATATTATTTGTCTATTTGAGATGGGCGTGGAATTGATGTTTTATACTAGTGTTAAATGATTTAAACTGTGTAAGTATTTATATCTACGAAAATGTTGGGTAGAACTTGGGTAGATGGGATAGTTGGTGACTATGGAGTTAGCGCCTATTGTATAAACCTTGGCGACGATGTGACTTCGTGCCTATTTGATGAACCTTGGCGACTATGGAGTTAGCGCACGTTGAGTAAACCTTGGCGACTATGGAGTTAGCGCTTGTTGAGTAAGCCTTGGCGACTATGGAGTTAGCGCTTGTTAAGTGAACCTTGGTGACAATGGAGTTACCGCCTGATAGCTATGGATTTAGTACTTGATAAATAAACTTTGGCAACAATGGATTTCGTGCCAATTCCTTAGGAATAAATGAATGAAGGATAGTTGGTTCTTATGGTAAAACTTAAGAAGATAATGGGGATGGGTAATTGGGTTCATTGTTTGCTGATTAAATATAATAATTATATTATTGTGGGTTGAAAACCCTATATGCTCACCAGGCTCCCAAGCCTGACCCACTCAGTTTTCTTTTCATTACAGGTAATGGCACAAGGGTATAAGTTGGTGGACTTGACGAGAGATTTTGGATTATAGATCAGAAGTTAAATAACTATTGTAAGGTCTATTTTATATTGTTTAAGCTTTTGGTCTGTATCGAACATGACATCCCAAGGTTTTATTATTTAATGAAAATACATTCTCTTTTAGAAATGTTTGG
This sequence comes from Lactuca sativa, assembly GCF_002870075.4. Taxonomy (NCBI): domain Eukaryota; kingdom Viridiplantae; phylum Streptophyta; class Magnoliopsida; order Asterales; family Asteraceae; genus Lactuca; species Lactuca sativa. The sequence continues at coordinate 102,819,101 of NC_056626.2, forward strand.
ATAAATGGGTATCATATTTTTGTTTTTGGAAACAAATTCCACAACAGTTTTCTTTAAAAGACTACTCTGATTTTAAAAACAAAGCATAAACAAATCGATCTTTTCTGGCCGTGAAATTGGGGATGTCACAGTTAATCATTTTAATCAAGTCAAACTTGCTTCTGCTAACATTTAGCACGGTTTACAGTCCGTATGGATATTCTGAGCTTAATGCACTAAAGGAATGAGTGAAAGGGAATGCCAATTGAACTTCAAATACATCAAGCTAGGCATTAAACCCTCAAAAGAGGAGTTCACGGCCAAGACACTTGGGTTTACGCCCATAAACTCCAAGTGGCCGTGAACCCCTAGTATATATATGACACTTAGTCATTTTTCACTCATTATTCACATTCTAAGCTAGAGAAATTGAATTTCTCTCCCAAGGATATTCAAGTTTTCTTCCAATATTCAGTAATGTAAGTAAGATCCTTCCATCTAAGTTCTAGTACATCACTTCTTCTTGATTCACTCTTGAATCCATCCATAAATTCCATCTTTTGAATTTAGATCTTCAAGATCATCAAGAACACCAGGAACACTTGTGTGTTTTGGGCCGAAAACTCCCCTCTTTAGCCTTCAAATTGTAATTCCATACCTCCTTTACATGTTTATAAGTAAGGATAATGATTTAAGGACTTGAAAGCACCAAAAATTCAAGAACACATGGTGTTTACGGCTATTTTATATTGTTTATGCTTTTGGTCTATATCGAACATGACATCCCAAGGTTTTATTATTTAATGAAAATACATTCTCTTTGAGAAATGTTTGGATAAATGGTTATCATATTTTTGTTTTTGGGAACAAATTCCGCAACAGTTTTCATTAAACGATTACTCTCATTTTAAAAACAAAGCATAAACAAATCGGTCTTTTCTGGCCGTGAAATTGGGGATGTCACAGTTGGTATCAGAGCATTAGTTTAAGCGAACTAGGAATTTGTAGGATTTCTAGACTTAAACTTAGAATGCTAAGCGATGATTGTGAGGTGAGTGTCTACCATATTTTAAGACACGAGCACTAGTATTATGTGCTAATTGTTATATGTTTGCCATATATGATATTATTTTTTCGGATCTATGGTCTGTTGCCGACCGGATCTAGAAACCTTATGTGTTTAGGATTCTAAGCGTGCGTCTACGATATTAGAACTAGCATGTAAACGTTTCGGAGTGATAAGGATGATTTGAATATCTATCGTGAATAAGGATCTAATTTCACCTTATTCGGTTTATAGATAAAAAATGACAAGAACCAGGAGTGGAGCTGGAAACATGAACGAAAATAGGAATCAACCACCTATGGTTGAGCGAGTGACTATTGTAGCAGCAACACCTGAACCAATCACAGTGGCTGGAGTGCGAACCATGATTCAAGCCATGATGGCTGAACAAAAGGAGGAAATGAGACAATTGTTGCTAAACAACAGGAGTGAACCCTCAATACCAGTTGAACAGCCTGAGATGAATGAGGGGCAGTCAGAAGAAGGGAACTATAGTGGGACCATTGGTCAAGCCAACCCACCAATAGTTTGCCGAAATAATCAAGATGGAGGCAATAATGGACGTGGATGCAAGTACAAGGATTTCATGGCATCCAAACCACCATGTCTTTCTGGGAGCCCGACACTGGTGCAAGTCATGGACTGGATCTCCGAGATGGAGACAATGTTTGAAAGTTGTGAGTGTAGCAACAGACAGAAGACCGCTCTTGCAGCTCCTCTGTTAAAATATGGAGTACTGAGCTGGTGGAAGTTACTGGCCGGTTCAATGCCCAAGGGGGAAGCTAGCAAGATGTCTTGGGAAGAGTTCGTGGAGCAAATGAAAATGCAATACTGCTCTGAGCAGGATCTTATTGAAATCAACAATGAGTTCTAGAATCTAAAGAAGGGAAAATTGAGTGTCACTGAATACGCTACAAGCTTTACGGA